>NC_056630.2:142303885-142618052 GCF_002870075.4 Lactuca sativa | reverse complement strand
TCAATCCATATAACACAACCCAAGATCATAATGTATAAAAACTCCTCATGTCTGTACTGATCATGCCGGCGCCTTCCCGCGATCCTCACTGGTACCTGAAACACATAACACCAAACATTGTAAGCATAAATGCTTAGTGAGTTCCCCAAAATACCACATGCAACACATATTAGCCACTCAAGGCTATAACTCTGTATGACCCTTTGGTCAAAGTTTCTCAGTGGGACCCTCCAGTCCAATAACTTTGTGGACCCTCTGGTCCTAACTCTGTGGACCATTCGGTCCTAACTCTGAATCACATATAGCACAAAATCACATAGATATCACATCATGTAATAGCATACAACATACTCTGTCACATAACTCTAATTACCACTCTAGGTAAAGTATAGTGAGAAGACTCACCTCAGGTAACTTAGTAATTCTCGAACTCGGTAAAATCTGGTCTAACCCCCGCCTAATCACATGGAATAAGCACTCTAATGAATACAACCCTCAAGGCTAGACTAATACCTCTCTTAGTACTCTCAGAAGGGTAAAAAACCATTTTACCCCTCTCATGGCTCAAAGACCCTAACATTGACCAAACCCTAAAAGTCAACAAAAGTCAACGGTCAAACTTTGACCAAACTCGTCGAGTGCACTCATGTGACTCGGCGAGTACATGCGTGTCCTCTTCGCCCATGGTCCTCACTCGACTCGCTGAGTCAACCCTACACTCAACGGGTTATCACAGGTCGCGAATCGCGGGGCAACCCGACTCGACTCGTCGAGTCCCTTATGGGCTCGGCGAGTTCCTCCCACGACAACACTCATCTGACCTCCTGAGGTCAGATCTGCTTCTCTAATATATATATGACTTCCCCATGACCAATAAACACGTAAAGGTCGAATCTTGCTACACATGCATTGCTCCCAAGGCTTATTTTGGTGAAATCCCTTCTAACATGGCAACCTATGTCCATTTCCTCCATAGAACCACAAAAAGCAGAATGGTTCAGGCTCTCTGGACCTCAAGCCAAAAAGTGGGGGGTTAGAAAACCCTAAATTCAATTCCCTTAAGCAAAACAGAAGGATAAGATCGAATAGCTACCTCAAAATTGAAGATCCAGCTAAAAACCCACTGAAATGCAATCCTCTTGACCTTGCTGGAAACACTTTCTCCTTTGCAAAATCACACCAAAAATGATCAAAATAGCTCAACCTCTCTCACAACTCGGTCAAGCTCTCTAGGGTTTCTCTCTTAGGACTAGTAGCCGCAAATGGAGGCCATAAAGGCCTTTAAATAGGGCACAGACCCCGAGAATTAGGGTTTCAATCCACACCGCGGACTCGTCGAGTCCACCCTTTCCGACTCTTCGAGTCCGTTCATTAATCCAATCAGCAATTGTGGTCGTACTCGACGAGTCTACGACTCAACTCGTCGAGTCCCTCTCTTTTTCTCAAAAATAAATGATAAAATATAATACCTGGAATTCCGGGTGTTACAATTATCCTCCACTAGAATCAGACTTCTCCCTCGAAGTCTTACTCCACAAACAACTCTGGATGCTGCTCGCGCATCTCTAACTCCGGCTCCCAAGTCAGCTCGGACCCTCTCTGATGTTGCCACTGGACCTGCACCAGGGGCACCTCCTTGTTCCTCAGAACCTTGATCTGCCGATACACAATTGCAACTGGCCTTTCAACATAATTCAGGATGGCATCCACCTGAATATCCTCCAACGGTACCACCGTCGTTTCTTCAGATATACACTTCCTCAACTGAGACACGTGGAAGGTATCATGGATCTGACTCAACTCCACAGGTAGCTCCAAATGATATGCTACACTACCTACCTTCGCGGTCACCCTGAACGGACCGATGTACCGAGGCCCCAGCTTGCCCATCTTCCTGAATCGGATCACTCCTTTCCAAGGAGATACCTTCAGGAGTACGAAATCCCCCACCTGGAACTCAAGCTCGGATCGTCGCCTATCCGCATAACTCTTCTGGAGACTCTGAGCTGTCAACAACCTCTGTCTGACCTGTTATATCTGCTCAGTCGTTTGAAGCACTAACTCAGTGCTGCCCATCACTCGCTGCCCGACCTCTCCCCAGCATGTGGGAGTCTGACACCTCCTCCCGTACAACAACTCAAAGGGAGGCATGCCGATACTTGAATGGTGGTTGTTGTTATAAGAAAACTTAGCCAACGACAAATACGTGTCCCAACTTCCTCCGAAGTCCATCACACATGCTCTCAGCATGTCTTCGAGCGTTTGAATCGTCCGCTCACTCTGATCGTCCGTCTGTGGGTGGTATGCGGTACTAAAATGTAGTCTTGTACCCAACTCCTCATGGAATTTCTTCCAGAATCTGGAAGTGAAACACACATCTCGATCTGACACGATCGAGATCGGCACTCCATGTCGCGATACCACCTCTCTCACATATAACTCTGCCCGCCTCTCAGCAGAAAATTTCTCACTGATAGCAAGAAAGTGAGCGCTCTTCATTAGCCGATCAACAATCACCCAAATTGCATCGACTCCCCTCGCAGTCCTTGGCAATTTGGTGATAAAATCCATGGAAATTTATTCCCACTTCCACTCGGGAACTTCAAGTGGCTACAACTTTCCATGCGGACACTGGTGTTGGGCCTTCACTCTGCGACAGGTCAAGCCCCTCTCTACGAACCACGCGATATCCCTCTTCATACAGGGCCACCGATACTCCCTCTTCAGGTCCAAATACATCTTAGTGGCCCCAGGGTGGATCAAGAACCTCGATCTATGCGCCTCCTCCATCAGAATGGTATGTGCCCCGCCTCCAAACAACACCCAAATCTGACCCTGAAAAGTCATAAGCCCACGGCTATCGCCAACGAACTCAAATATCTACCTGATCACCCGCTCTCTTTTGCGGTTCTCCGGTCTCATGGCCTCTATCTGGGCCTCCCGAATGGTGTCCAACACCGGGGTCATCACTGCCAATCTTAAACAAACATCTCGTAACGGGGCACTCTCCGCCCTACGACTCAGGGCATCGGCTACCATATTAGCCTTGTCCGGGTAGTACAGGATCTCACACTCATAATCCTTTACCACATCCAACCATCTCCTCTGGCGCATATTCAGGTTGGCTAATCCATCAGATACTACAAGCTCTTGTGGTCCGTGTATATGTGTAACATCCCCCTCTGGCACGTATCACAATATTGTCCGCTTTGGACCGCTCGGCACGAGGACTTCCCAGGGGGTCACCCATCCTGGTACTACTCCCGCCCGAGCACGCTTAACTGCAGAGTTCTTATAAGGAATGCTTAGTTCTCCCACAAGAACTCTGCGGTTAAGCGTGCTCGGGCGGGAGTAGTACCAGGATGGGTGACCCCCTGGGAAGTCCTCGTGCCGAGCGGTCCAAAGCGGACAATATTGTGATACGTGCCAGAGGGGGATGTTACAAATGGTATCAGAGCTAGGGCATGGGTCGATGTGTTCGACGGGGACGTCGAACCCTATAATGGGGGGTGAAAGTGGGTTAGATCTGATCCCACATCGGCTTGGAAGGAGAACGAAACCAGGGTGGATCTTCAGGTCCAAATACATCTTAGTGGCCCCAGGGTGGATCAAGAACCTCGATCTATGCGCCTCCTCCATCAGAATGGGACGTGCCCCGCCTCCAAACAACACCCAAATCCGACCCTGAAAAGTCATAAGCCCACGGCTATCGCCAACGAACTCAAATATCTACCTGATCACCTGCTCTTTTTTGCGGTTCTCCAGTCTCATGGCCTCTATCTGGGCCTCCCGAATGGTGTCCAACACCGGGGTCATCACTGCCAATCTTAAACAAACATCTCGTAACGGGGCACTCTCCGCCCTACGACTCAGGGCATCAGCTACCATATTAGCCTTGTCCGGGTAGTACAGGATCTCACACTCATAATCCTTTACCACATCCAACCATCTCCTCTGGCGCATATTCAGGTTGGCTGATCCATCAGATACTACAAGCTCTTGTGGTCCGTGTATATGTGTAACATCCCCCTCTGGCACGTATCACAATATTGTCCGCTTTGGACCGCTCGGCACGAGGACTTCCCAGGGGGTCACCCATCCTGGTACTACTCCCGCCCGAGCACGCTTAACTGCAGAGTTCTTATAAGGAATGCTTAGTTCTCCCACAAGAACTCTGTAGTTAAGCGTGCTCGGGCGGGAGTAGTACCAGGATGGGTGACCCCCTGGGAAGTCCTCGTGTCGAGCGGTCCAAAGCAGACAATATTGTGATACGTGCCAGAGGGGGATGTTAAAAATGGTATCAGAGCTAGGGCATGGGTCGATGTGTTCGACGGGGACGTCGAACCCTATAATGGGGGGGTGAAAGTGGGTTAGATCTAATCCCACATCGGCTTGGAAGGAGAACGAAACCTTTCCTTATAAAGGGGTGTGGATACCTTCTTTGTCACAACGCGTTTTAAAGCCGTGAGGGCAGCAGATCCCATAAGAGCTCTGCAGTTAAGCGTGCTCGGGCGGGAGTAGTACCAGGATGGGTGGCCCCCTGGGAAGTCCTCGTGCCGAGTGGCCCAAAACGGACAATATTGTGATACGTGCCAGAGGGGGATGTTACAGGGTGGGTGGGATGGACGTTGTGATATTAGTTAAAATAACAAAAAATGAAAACCGATAGAAAAATTCACATCTAAACGCGTTTTTTAATTTTCTAAAACACAAAATGAAAAACGAATAAGATTTAACTAAACGCATTTTCTAAATTTTCCAATGAAAACGAAAAACGAAAATTGAAAACGGAAAACAGAAAACAGAAAATGAAAACTGGTTTTCCGCAACTAAACGCACCCTTAGTATTTTAACAACTTTAAAAGTTTATAAGTTTGATAATAACGTTTATTTAGATTTTCGTGTAAATTATTTATAAAGTATAAGAGAAGGTGATAAACGATTTATATTTTTTAAACACAATATTTCTTGTGTTTTACTTGTATTCCCCTCCCCCCCCCCCCCCCCCTAAAACATAGAAAAATTTTGGAAAAGTGTAGGGGTACGAACTCACCTTAAGTGTGATTGCGAGTAGAATCTAGCTAGAAACTGACAGCGGTTCATCTTAACTGGCACGGCCTTCGGAAAACAAGAGAGATGAAAGATTTTTGGTGTAAGGAAGTAAATGGTCGAGATTTCTATTTATAGGTTGATTTTTGGTCTCTCGCTTCGTGAGCCTCACATGCTCATGTTGTGAGCTTCCATGAGTCACCCCGTAGACTTCTTAGGTGTTTTCTACCATCAATTAGTGGCGTTTTGACTCCTCACATCGTGAGAATTCAAGCTCACGTCGTGAGCCTTTAACGTAGACTTTTCGTGTGTCTTCTAGGATTGAAAAGTGGCGTTTGACTCCTCACGTTGTCAGTCCAGTCAGATTAGGGTTTCTGACACGCGTCATGTTCTCAGACAATTGTATCTTCGGAAGGTCATAACTTTTGCATACGAGCTCCGTTTTTGACGTTTTTATATCCACACGTAGGTATTTCCGAGTACTAGAACTTTCTTTTAGACTTTAATAGCTAATTCTAAGTCTATTATAAATTCCACTTGTTATAAAGGCTATAGTGATAGAATTTATCATAACTACTTCATGCGAAGTCAGATTTAGACATTCTATATATTTTTGGGATCGTATAGACTTGTAGTATTGAATGAAAACTTCTTTTAAAGATTAAAGTAAATTGATTATAATAAGTGTTTTTTATATTTATGGGAATTATCTTTGACCTAAATTTGACTGGTGTTACAATCATGAACAATAATGGCCCAACAACCATCATGGTGACACAACATGGTGTAATCCTTGAGAAAAACCTACTTCTTAGCATCGTTGAATGATTTTGAGCATCATAGAGGACTTCATAGCATACTTGGTTCATCACAGACCAAGATGGTCAAACTTGCGCCATCATGGCACAACAACAACTCCTTGGCGCAACAGCATATCCAGATGGCACAACAAGGAATATGGATGGCGCAAGATCATCAAAATTTGAGCAACGACATCACCATGGCGCAACAGGAACATGCATGGCACAACAAGACCATGCATGGCGCAACAACAAGCATGATGGCGCAAAGTAAACATGATGGCGCAAGAGAGAGCGTCATGGTGCAAAAGCATAACTCTTGGCCCATACCTTTATCATATGGCACAAAAAGGTTCCCTTGTTGCTCCATATCACTCCCAAGTGCTTTAAACTTCTTCCAGTTTCTCCAAACCCCCTTATGAATGATCCGTCCTTTGGCACTTGATCCGTTCCTTTGTCAGTCGATCCATTCCTTTCTCAGATGATCCGTTCCTTTGTCACATGCTCCATAAACCCCAAGTGCTCCATTTAGTTCCAAGTGCTCCAAATGTTCCATGAACTTGATCCAAATGCTCGAGTCACATTTAACAATCTCCACCTTGACTTGATTATCCTCTAAACTCCACCTCGAACAAGAACTTGTTCTCCCTTCCTGCCATTCATCCCCGAAGGGACCTATCTCCTGTGAACATCAACCAAGTCCAAGCAAAGATTGAACTTCTTCGTGGGCAACGAATTTTTCAACATATTTGTTGGGTTGATCTTGGTATCAATCTTTAGTATTGAAAACTTGTCTCCTTCCATAATATCTCGAATGAAATTCAGCCTGACATCAATGTGCTTCGTCTTCTCGTGATACACAGGGTTCTTTGCAAGACTCAAAGCACTTTGACTATCACAATACAAGACAGGCTTCTCCACCTTCAGACCAAGACTCTGAATAATCCCTTGCAACCATATCTCCTCCTTTATTCCTTCCATCATGGACATGTACTCAGATTTAGTTGTAGAAAAAGCAATGGTATCATGTAACATTGACTTCCAACTGATGGCACATCCGAATAAAGTGAATATGTAGCACGCCCGTGACCTACGCTTCAATAAGTCACCACCATAATCAGAGTCAACATATACCACTAAGTCACTCTTCGTATTTTCTCCATACACCAAGCAAACATACGCCATTCCCTTCAAGTATCGCAAGATCCACTTTACAGCTTCCCAATGAGTCTTACCTAGATTACTCATAAACTTGTTAACCACACTAACTGCATGAGCAAAATCTGGTTTGGTACAGACCATAGCATACATGAGATTTCCAACAGAACTTGAGTATGGAACCCTGCTCATGTACTTCCTCTCTTCATTAGTAGTGGGTATAGTGCTTGGACCAAGTTTAAAGTGAGCCGTCAAAGGAGTTCCAACTGGCTTGGACTGATCACAATTGAAGGATTGCAGGACTTTCTCAATGTAATTTTGTAAAGAAACACATAACCACCCTGATCTTATGTCCCTTTGAATCTCTATCCCCAGTATCTTCTTTGTTGCTCCCAAATCCTTCATCTCAAACTCATTCTCCAGGGTCTCCTTAAAGTCATTTATTCCATCCATGTCCTTGGTTGCGATGAGCATATCATCAACGTATAGTAACAGATATATGTAGGAATCTGCTGACAATTCCTTAAAGTAAACACAATTGTCAAACCAGTTTCGAGTGTAGCCATTCGAGAACATGAATGAATCAAATCTCTTGCACCATTGTCTTGGAGACTGCTTCGACCCATATAGGGATTTCTTCAGCAAACATACATGATCCTTCTTAGAATCAAGAAACCCTTCTGGATGGGACATTATAATCTTCTCTTCTAAATTCCCATGAAGAAATGAAGTTTTCACATCGAGCTGCTCAAGCTCCAGATCCAATACACTCACCATGGCCAAAAGAACCCGAATTGTTTTATGCTTCACGACCGGTGAGAATACCTCATGATAATCAATTCCTTCTTTCTGATAAAATACTTTCACCACCAACCTTGCCTTAAACCTAGCTGGTTCAACTTCTGGTATCCCTTCCTTCTTTTAAAGATCCATTTTCATCCCATTAGCTTTGCTCCCTATGGTAATGGAAGAAGACCCCATGTTTCATTCTTCTCTAAAGATTGCATTTCTTCATTCATGGCCATTAACCAGTCATTATGTTCTTTACTCGTCACAACCTCTTTATACGATTGAGGCTCCTCAGTGTCAATGTCTTCTCCAGTTGCTAAAGCAAAAGAAATGGAGTCAAGTTCAATTGAATTCACACATCCTATATATCTATTAGGTTTTTGAATGACCATCCTTTACCTTCTCTTTGCTATTTATTCATACCCATCATCCTTCCCGACATCAACACCACTAGACAAAGATCCCATGGGTTGCTCTCGGGTTTCATCTGATGCGATTTGAGCATTCTAACACTCTTATGGTGTACATGCAACCCTAGAAACTTTGGATCTATGTTTTCTCTATTATACATGCAAACTTTTTATTTTCCAAGGATTTCATCCAAACAAGCATATCATGGGTTACAAGTAATATAAAACTTGGTAGGATGACATACCTTTTTCTTGTGGTTGATTGCTTGGAGCTTCAAGAACCTAGCACCAATAATGTGAATGCTTCAAGTGAAATCACAAATCACCAAACTACTTGGAAGACTTGGAGAGAATATGATGCACTCTTGAAATCGGACCACCCTTTTTATCTCACACACTAGTTCCATTTCAAGTGCCAAAGACCTCTTTATACAGTATGGTGGATTAGGGTTACATCCATGTAAACCCTAATACCCATGACCTTTCATTTCTACAGGATCCATGGGTTAAAAGCTCCATGGACTTCCATGCAAGCTTAGCCCATCCTAAATGAACATTGGCCCATTCTATATATAAGAGTCCATATTTAATTAGTTTCTTTTTTTATAACTAAATTAATTCCAGATTAATTCTTGATCAATAATAATTAAATAATATGATTTCATATTAATATATTATAACTTATAACATATTAATAAATCATAACTATACTATTCTCAAAAGACTATCCATACAAATTGTTCCAGTGAAGTGCAACCCAAATGGACCATGTCAAATCGGGTCAAGTACATACCAAATATAGTTATGGACTTAGACACCTTATCCAACATCATCTTGTCCAGGTTGTCCACTGCCGCCCTAATCTTTGTCACTTATCACAACTTTGTCTGAAGTTTGAGCTGCAAACTCCACCTTCTGGCTAGCACCCTGATCTTTGTTCCTTGCTTGACTTGTATCACCTCCTTCCTGGTTACCCATGGCAGATTCATCAAAGGTCATATCTCTGCTCATGATAAATTTAGGAGTTCTTCCTTCTT
Source organism: Lactuca sativa (assembly GCF_002870075.4). NCBI lineage: Eukaryota > Viridiplantae > Streptophyta > Magnoliopsida > Asterales > Asteraceae > Lactuca > Lactuca sativa. The sequence continues at coordinate 142,608,809 of NC_056630.2, read as the reverse complement.
TTGTACACCACAATCGATAACCTTTTACTCCTGTCACATATCCTATAAATATGCACTTCATTGCCCTTGGCTCAAGTTTACCATCATTCACATGAGCATATGCGGGGCATCCAAATCTACGTAAATCAGAATAGTCAAAGGGTTTCCCAGACCATACTTCTTGAGGAGTCTTCAAGTCAATAGCAGTTGATGGTGATCTGTTCACCAGATAGCAAGCATTGTTAACTACTTCCGCCCAAAATTGCTTGGATAAGTTAGCAAATATATGCATGCACCTTGCACGTTGCATGAGTGTTTGGTTCATCTGTTATGCCAGTCCATTTGGATGTGGTGTGTTTCGTACAGTACAGTGCCTCGCTATACCATCTGCCTTGCAGAAAATGTCAAATGGAGCATTGCAGAACTCCACCCATTGTCAATCCTCAGAGTCTTGACCTGTTTTTCGGTCCTTTTCTCAACCATGGTCTTCCACTCCTTAAACTTCCCTAACACCTCATCTTTGGTCTTCAGAAAGTACAACCAAACCTTCATTGAATAGTCATCAATGAATGTCACAAAGTATGAGCATCCTCCTTGAGACTTCACTGGTGCATGACCCCACAGATCTAAGTGAACATACTCCAAGATTTCCTTGCTTGTGTGTTGATCGGTACCGAACTTCACTTTGCGATGCTTTCCTTTAACGCAAGTTTCACAAAACTTTATCTTTCTGGTAGCCTCTCCACCAAGAAGTTCTTGTTTATTAGAACTTGCATGCCCTTCTCACTCATGTGCCTCAACCTACGATGCCACAACTCTGTATTTTCATTACCTTCATTCAAGGATTGGGAGATAGCCACCGTTACCATAACCGTACTGCCTTCTAGGATATAGATCCCTCCATGATTCATCTTCCCTTTCATTATAACAAGAGAACCTTTGGTCACTTTGACCCAGTCACCTTCACTATCATAGCTCATCCCATTATTAGCCAATGTACCAAAAGATATTAAATTCTTTCGAAGTTCTGGAACATACCAACATTCTAACTTCTTGGCCATGTCATCGTGCATCTTGATCTGCACCATGCCACTGCCTTTGATACTGCTCACACAATTATCACCCATCTTGATTGTGCCATCCCACTCTTTGAAGGAGTCGAACAAGTCACGATTATACGTCATGTGATAGGATGCTCCAAAATCCAAGACCCAAGCATCAGCAGAACTTGATGTGCATACAATCAGTACATCACCATCGTCCCCTTCATCAAAAATTTCCTGAACCACAACAGTAGTGTATTTGCTTCGTGATTCACTCTTGGACTTCCCAACCTTCATATGTGGACAATTTCACTTGAAGTGCCCCTTCTCCTTACAGTTATAACACTCGGCATTCGATGAAACTTTAGACTTCGATTTAGAACATGATCTCCCTCTGTTTCCCCCTTTCCTCTCTTCTATCCTCCTTTTCCTTGCAAACAAACCCGAACTCGACACCTCCTCTCCACCTGAAACTTTTCTTTTTAGTTCCTTGGACATCAAAGAGTCCTTCACATCATTCATAGTGATCGTTGTCCTACCATAGAGCATGGTATCAACAAAATTCTCATATAAGTTAGGAAGAGAACATAAGAGAATGAGCGCTTGATCTTCATCTTTAATCTTCACATCAACACCTTGTAGATCCAAGATAATGAAATTGAAGTTATCCAAATGATCTTTCACTTGGGTACTTTCAGGCATTCTGAGAGTGTACAACCTTTGCTTCTCATACAACCTGTTCGTCAGATAGTTGTTCTGGTACTTATCACAAAGTTTATCTCACGGCCTAAAAGCAATTGTTTGATCCACGACCTCCCTCAGTTCTTCATCTGTCAAGCTCAATAGAATGACACTATGTGCCTTCGTCAGAATGTCCGCCTTCTTCTCAGCCGCCATGTCCTTTGGCAGTTTTGCCTCTCCATCCAAGGACGTCGCACAACCTTGTTGAACCAGAAGAGCCCTCATGTTCACCTTCCACAAAGTGAATTCATTTGAACCATTGAACTTCTCCAAATCAAACTTGTGAGTAGACATCTTCAATCATAGGAATACAAACCGTAACTTTGATACCACTTGTTAGGAAGTAAACCGGATAACTAGAAAAACTATAAGCACACGTTAGACACATTATTTATGTGGTTCGGTCAAGGTGATCCACGTCTACGAGCAGGAGGGGAGAATTATTTTATTTCAGAGCTCTCAAACAGAGGTTACAAGTACAAACACACAAAGATTCGCCTATCACTCTAGAATTCAAGATATAAAATGAAAAAATGACCTAGCATGCATCCCTATTTATACTTGAGGGATCAGACCTAAAATTCTAAAGGGCCAAGCCCATTGGCCCATAGGCCCATAAAAGTTGTCAACCAATCATAATCCGCCATGCATCATCTTATGGAACATTCATCCATGTCATACAACTCATGAGCATCAACAACACACATGATGGAGCATCTTGTGCCATAGTGGAGCATCATGATGTATAAGTGGCACATCCTGAACACTAATGGCCCAACAACCATCATGGTGGCACAACATGGTGTAATCATTGAGCAATACCAACCTTGAACGATCTTGAGCATCATAGAGGACTTCATAACATACTTGTCTCATCAAGGACCAAGATAGTCCAACTTGTGCCATCATGGCGCAACAGCAACTCCATGGCGTAACAACATCTCCATATGGCGCAACAACATCTCTAGATGGCACAACAAGGAATATAGATGGAGCAAGAACATCAAACTTTGAGCAACAGCATCACCATGCGCAACAACAAGCCTCTTGGCGCAAGAGTGAACATGATGGCCCAAGAGTGACCATGATGGCGCAAGAGAGAGTGTCATGGCGTAAGAGCATAACTCTTGGCCCATCCCTTTATCATATGGCACAACAAGGTTCCCTTGTTGCTCCATATCACTCCCAAGTACAACAAGGTTCCCTTGTTTCTCCATATCACTCCCAAGTGCTCCAAACTTCTTCCAGTTGCTTCAAACCCCCTTCTGAATGATTTGTTCCTTTGGCACTTGATCCATTCCTTTGTCAGTCAATCCATTCCTTTCTTTGATGATTTGTTCCTTTGTCACATGATCCATGAACCCTAAGTTCTCCGTTTAGTTCCAATTGCTTCAAATGCTCCATGAACATGATCCAAACGATCGAGTCATGTTTAACAAAAACCAAAATTGGAACTGGGAAAATAGACATGGAATAAGTCCTAATAAACCCAAGAACTGATTTTAACAACGTAAGACGACCACCAATAGAGAGAAACTTTGCTTTCCAAGTAAAGTATCTTAGAGAAACGATCCAACAAACCCAACCAAGAAGAAAACATCGACATGTTCTAACGAACCACCACCCCTAGGTGCATAAAAGGCAAGGACAAAACCTCACACCAAATCACAAGAGTCGTAACCTCAACTTCAGGCATCGGAACCCCAAAACAAATCAACTTAATTTTCAATAAGTTGATTTCAAGATCCAAAGCCAGAAAGAAAAATCTAAGGATTCTAACGATCCTTTTAGCATTCTCAACATCCACGGATACAACAAGACATCATCATCATCATAGAATAAGTGAGATATCTCTTCCTCCATCCCATTGATTTTAATGCCACCAAAACAGCCTTCGCGCTTGGCTATAACAAGATCCACATGAAGACCCTACATATCCATAATGAAAAGAAAAAGAGAAAGCAGGTCTCCCTACCTCAACCCCTTTCTGGTAGGAAACTCTAGCGTAGGAAACCCATTAACTAGAAACGAAGCTCTAGCCGAAGACAAAAGCGCCCTAATCCACCTGCACCAAATATAACCAACGCCCATGATATTCATTACTTCAAAGAAATAATCCTAAGAAAGCGAATCATAAGCTTTCTCAAAATCCACTTGGAAAATCATGAGACGCTGAAGAGAAGATTTCTCCACGCAATAACCTCATTAGCATAAATGGACCATCCAAGATTTGGCAACCTTTAACAAAGGCCGACAACTCCAAACTAATTACACGACCAATCACTTGAGACAATACCATCCAAGTTGGATATATCTTATCGACAAGATAGTAACCATGTTTGTATTGTTCTCCGTTCAAATTAAATGAACAACGGAATATTTATATTGGTAAAAAGATAATTTTTTTTTGAACTTTCAACAACCATATGAGAGAGAGAAATAGAGTTTCACATGTAAATAAACCCACCTCATCTTATTTTGGCGATACCTTATTGTCGAAGAAGATGATACACTGGCGGTACTAGTGGTACCTTCCCTTAGGCTAGACCGGAGTGGGAGGTGATAAGGTGCACATCATGCACGTTATGGTAGTGAACATCGCCCCAAGGGTGGCGCGGTGGACATGGTTGTTGTTGACCATGATGCGAGCTACAACTGATATATCCTCTCTCTCTCTCTCTCTCTCTCTCTCTCTCTCTCTCTCTCTCTCTCTCTCTCTTCCTCCTCCTCCTCCTCCTCTATGCGTGAAGACCATCCCAGTGGTGGCGGTCGAGGGGTGTTGTGCTGAGATGACCATCATTTTGACACCTTCACGTTGTTAGCACTCCGTATAGCCTTACCCGTCTCATCTTTTGGACGGCTCCACCACCTTAAGTCTAGAGATGGACATGATGGAAAATGTTTATTGAGTTATTAGTTGTCTTTTATATTTTTATCGTTTATAACGAGTAAAACCTGAAGATTACGAATGAAACGAGTCGAATGACAAAAAAATAAATAAATAAATAAATACATTTTGCTTACAATTTTACAAATCACTTTATTTAAAATTTATCATCATTTTATTAATATAGTTAGTAACCGTCTATATCTGATGCGTAAATTATTTATAATAAAGTTCAAAACGAGTCAACGAAATATGTTACGAATCAACTGGCTATACGATCCGTTATCTAACACATATTTACTTGGCCATTAATTTTGTCAATCCTCATATTTTTGTTTGTGTTATTTCTAATTAAAAAAAAAAAAAAAAAAAAAAAAAAAAAAAAAAAAAAAAAATATTCTGGAAGAAGAAAATTTTAATACTTGCGTAAGTTAAAGTTCCATTTCACATCGATGCACTTTTTGGTGTTCAAAGTCAAAACAATGTACCAGTTAGTAATTACCATTTAGGGTCAAAATAACATGTAAATCTATATTGGATCTAAATTACAAATTTTGTCGATCATCAAAATAGATCGTAAATGGATTTAATGAGATTTTGCGATGGATTACCATATATTAAAGAAAATAGTCATTAAAGTGAAGCACTCATTCTTAGGCAAGACAAACTTTCCATATTTACTGTTTCTACTTAAGGATGAACTGACGATCCCTTGGACCGGTTGAAACTAGAAAAAATCGGGATCGGACCGGATATTCATATTAGTGGGCCGTTTTCGGGTTTTGTTTTACCACTAAGCTGGTTTCGGGTTTGGCCCGGACTGTACTTAGAATGATATTTAACTTGGACCGGACCAGAAAACATTTTCACCTTAAATTCTTTTATAGATATCACTTACAAATATTTATCAGTAATATAACCATATATTTATGACATTTCCAAATAGAAAAAAAATGAATTTGAAGGATCTAAGTCATTATTATTCTCGTCGTCTAATGATTATATACAACAAATAAGAAATTTTAATATGAAGTAAGTGAAATATTTAATTAAAAATGTATGATTAATTGATTATAATAATATTTTATTTTTTTCACCAAAATACTTTGTATTTTTTTTTTTGAAGAACACAACATAAAATTAATAACATTTATTTCATTACAGTACATTGAGTAACATATAATTTTGTGAGAAATCAAATTTAAAAAAAATCAAATTAATATAATTTTACTTTTTCATCTTCTTTTATGTATTTTTCAGTCAAATTGTCCAAACAACAAAGATACGAATAACGGATGTAAGCTAGTAAGATTATAATTTAAAATAGTATGCTAGAGTCTAGAAAATAACATGACCAACAAAACCCGAGACTGTAAACAACAAATATGTGAAACCCAATTTTGTGCCCGGAACAGGACTGGATCGAAATCGTAAAGAACACTGCCAAAGTTTAATTCGACCCAAAACCCAAAACCCGCTTTAGTACCCGAAACCGGACCGGACCGAACCCGGACCTGATACACCTAAAGACGGTCTCGTTTTCAGATAAGGTAATTCATGATTTTCGGTCTTCGGGCCGGTACGGGTCCGGCCCGTTGCTCGTCCCTACTTCTACCCATTTCAATGAAATTTATAGGGTATGTTGATGATGCTATTGAATACTTGAATATGGAAATAGTTGTGACGAGTTTAACGGATTTATAATCTTTTTTGATAAATCATATTAAGCTGTTTTTATTTGTCTGCTATTTAAAAAAAAATATATAGACTTGTTCGATAGGCAGTTAGTTGTTTGTTTTCCCGTTAAGTTCTCATATCGTTCTATAACAACTCTTGACTTTGTATAATAATTTCCTCCACAAAAATCTCATTCAATACACATGATTAATTTATATAATAAATATATAGTTGTACTAAAAAATAACATATTTTAAGTATCATTAACTGTAAAAATTTAGTACACTGGTTTTTTATTGAAAATAAATCGTTATTTATGAATATCTGATAACATTAATTTCTATAAAGTTTGATGAATATGATTTCATCCATTATTTGCTACACTATTCTATACTTATTAGAATTTAACATTATTTATATTTGATATTGTTATGACTTATCAATATTCTTTTAGTCTATTTAATTTAATATACATTTTTTAGAATTTGAATATATAATTTATTAAAAATGATGTAAATACTGTTGCAAGATTTATTATTTTACTGAAAAGTGTATGATAAAGTATTGATGGTTACATTCAACCCACAGAAGGTGGAGTCGAAATTTCGAGCTGAAAAAGATGCCGAAACGCGAAAGAATATACCGTAGAAGATACTTAATTACACTATTTGTTTGTTGCATATAAAATCTAAACATCAGCGCCCCCAATACTTCCATCACCTTCCGGAAGATCTTCAGAAAGACAAAAAGGTCTGTATCAGTTCATTATTTACTTCGAAAATTCCTTCAGTACGTCGTTTTCTTTGATTTCTTCTGATTCTACTGGAAATTTTAGTGTTCAATTCTTAATTCTTATTATTTTGTTGAGTATTGACATGCATGCATGCATGAATCACAAGCACACACTTCCTCTGTTTTTTTTTTTCGTACATAAACTCGATTTCAATTAATGACGATTTTCTGTTATGTCGAGGATACTGATCTCTGTTAGAGATCTTAGTAATATATGCTAATCGTAACTGTACTGATTTGAAGATCAAACAGAATGTTGAAATTATATGGACTGAATTATACCTTTAGTAATCAGTTGGAGACTATTGATTGGTGTTATCGATGAATCATGCATAGAAATTTGATTTTAATCATTGGCGACTTTTGAGTTAATTCGAAGATGATTTTACAGGTCTTCGTAGTGCATGAAGAATCGTACCTTTACTGATCAATTGGAGACGATTGATTCATGAAACTAATGAATTCCGTGTGTGTGATTGCAGAGTTTGACGATATCTGTTGAAGAATTAGGGTTTTTGGAAACCGGAGAAGTTTCCGGAAGTAATTAAGAAAAATGTCGACAGCTGGAAATTTGAAAGTTCTGAATGCTCTGGATGGCGCCAAAACTCAATGGTATCATTTCACAGCGATAGTGATCGCAGGGATGGGGTTTTTCACAGACGCCTACGATCTCTTCTGCATCTCTCTCGTAACCAAAATGCTTGGCCGCATTTACTACACAAAACCAGGCTCACCGAAGCCTGGAAGCTTACCACCAAATGTCTCCGCCATGGTCAACGGTGTAGCCCTCACCGGAACCCTCGCCGGTCAACTATTCTTCGGGTGGCTCGGGGATAAGCTCGGACGGAAGAAGGTGTATGGCATCACACTCATGCTCATGTGTCTTTGCTCTATAGCTTCCGGTTTATCCTTCGGGAGCTCTCCAAAATCAGTATTGACCACTCTCTGCTTTTTCCGGTTCTGGCTCGGGTTCGGGATTGGCGGCGATTACCCGCTCTCCGCCACCATAATGTCAGAATATTCAAACAAAAAAACACGCGGTGGGTTTATCGCGGCGGTTTTCGCAATGCAAGGGTTTGGGATTTTAGGAGGTGGTGTGTTCGCGATTATAATTTCATCTGTGTTCAATTCAAGTTACAAAGCTCCAGCGTACGAAATCGATCCGTTGAAATCAACGGTTCCCGAAGCTGATTATGTCTGGAGGATCATCTTAATGGCTGGAGCTCTCCCGGCTCTCCTCACTTTCTATTCAAGATCGAAGATGCCGGAAACCGCCCGTTACACCGCGCTGGTGGCCAAGAACGCCACCAAAGCCGCTTCCGACATGTCTAAAGTGTTGAATGTTGAAATCGAATCCGATCAACAAAAAGTAAACGCAAAATCCGAGGAAGACTATGGGCTTTTTTCTAAAAAGTTCCTCAAACAACACGGGAAACACTTGCTTGGAACCACCACCACTTGGTTTCTACTCGACATCGCTTTCTACAGTCAAAATCTTTTCCAAAAAGACATATTCACCGCTATTGGGTGGATCCCACCAGCAAAAACAATGAACGCGATTGAAGAAGTGTACAGAATCGCAAGAGCTCAAACACTAATCGCGCTATGTAGTACTGTTCCCGGTTACTGGTTCACCGTGTTCTTGATCGATAGGATTGGAAGATTCACGATTCAGATAATCGGGTTCTCGATGATGACCATCTTCATGTTCGCGTTAGCTTTCCCTTACGACCACTGGACTCGTCCTGAAAACAACATCAAATTCGTTGTCATGTACTCCTTCACTTTCTTCTTTGCCAATTTCGGCCCGAACACCACTACGTTTGTGGTCCCGGCGGAGATTTTTCCGGCGAGGGTGAGGTCGACCTGCCATGGTATCTCAGCTGCATCGGGGAAGCTTGGGGCGATGGTGGGTGCTTTTGGGTTCTTGTATTTGGCTCAGAATCAAGATCCGGCCAAGACAGATGCGGGTTATCCACCGGGTATTGGAGTTAAAAACTCACTGATTGTGTTGGGAGTGGTTAACCTTTTGGGAACTTTGTGTACTTTGTTAGTCCCAGAATCCAAAGGGAAGTCGCTTGAGGAAATCACCGGTGAGTCCAAGAACGAAATCAATGATTCACGGGCTTAGGTAGAGTTGTATGTATCGGCCTATTAAGTACACCATTAATAACAATCCTCCTACCTTTTTAGTTTTAAAAAGTGTAACTTGCGTGTGACTGACACATTAGTCCGATGAATGCAAAAGAGTACAACTACAAGCTGTTTTATTTTGTCATGTATACAAACTCCATATTTGTATAACGATGTGTTACAAACTACACAAAAAGATCCGATTAACACTAAAAGGCTAGCTTAAAAAGTGCATAAAGAAAAATCAGTAGACGCGTTCTCTAAGCACATCGAGCTCCATTTCTGTAGAATCAGTAGCCTGAATCTCATAGTGAACGCCATCTAAGTCGTGTCTGAGGCGGCCTTTAGATGTTGCATAAAGCATTTTGGCACGGATCCTAGACGATTCAGGTGACCTAAATCAAACAATATAAATTAAAGGATACAAACAATAAAATATGATCCTAAGTCTACATGTAACAAGAAAAGCTAACCAGGCGATGAAGAATATCTTGCTCTTTTGACAGTTATCGGAAGTCACAAAGTCAAAGTCATAGACGGCATATCTGCAATCGTTTTCTGGCAAAGCTGATGTGAAATCTTCGTAACTCTCAGCAGGGCTGCCTGTTTTTTCAACAACAACTTGGTTTTTCTTCTCGTCGATCTTAAAGATTACATATCGGTGAGCCTTTTTCCTTTGTAGTTCCAGAAACGTGCCCTTGCAGTGCTCAGCTACACCCATCCCAGAAGAAGCATTCGACTGTGAATCAAACACCGTATACGTAAGAACCTTAGAATCAGAAACAAAAATTAAAACAAGGCACCCGGCGGACATTTCGTCGAACACCATAAATATTACACAAATAGAAATAGCAATCCCGACAGTGATTTCGAACGGAATAGGAAGTCGAAATGCAGAATCGAGCATAATCTCGGAAGCACAATAACATAATAACAGATAATAGAAAATATTGGATCAATACGTACCCCTCCTCGGAATCTGAACGACATGACTGATCTTCGGTATACGCTCCCCAAATTGCAGTATCAAGAAGTCGGAGATCACCGCAAGGAAAAACAGGAATGACGATTTATAAGTGGAGAAGGTAGTGCATACGGAAAAGGATTCGGGAAGGAAGGTGGGATTCCGGTTCGAATCGATTTAGATCGGTGCGTTAACTCGACGCAACTTTGCCAACTTTTCCTTTCGTGCGTGCCTGTGTGGGTTCCGGACTTCCGGTTCTTAAACCGTTAAACGGCAACTAGTTTCTACAATCTCAATATTTCTTTTTTTTTTTGTACATAAATAGCAAATCCTTTTGTATTTGTCACTAAGAAATAAATTACCTTTAATTCTTTGTTTGCAATGTTTACACAAATAATTTACACTTAACTTAATAGTTTATGAATAAAACTATATTTGCCCCAGCTATATAAGAAATTGACGAATAAATATGTTTTCACTAAAGGTTAAGATTTTAATTCTTGCCTGAAATGGAACTAAAGATATAAACTTTGAAGTAAAATAGGGAGTCCAACTAAACTCGATGCCTAGGTGATGAGAATACAAGGTTGGAAAGGAAAATAGTAAAATCCAAACACATCCTTTTGACACTTGTATTTCATGATTTACCTTTTTATATGGTAAAATCAAACTCAACTAACATACCAAAGCATACTAATATTTATTTTTTTAATAAAAAAAAATTATTAAAAATACTCATTTATCCCCAAATAGTTCATGAAACAGTAGACAATTATGATCGTCTATAGTCAAACACAGTTTGATTACAGCCAACGGAAATTTTTTTAAAGTTTGACTACTGTTTCAAGCAATTGACTACTCTTCCGTGACTCGTCTATTCTTTCAAGGCTCATCGACCCATAATATATAATAGTTTATTTTCCATATTAGGTTATTTACCTACTTTTTTTTCTTGGTTTTGACCTACTTTTTTCTCTCAATGGAACCTTCAAAAAACAACGATGTATGTGTTGTTTTTTGCCGAAATTTTACCGTATTTGATTATGAGTAGTTTTTATATGTATAGTTTCTTTTTGATTTTTTTTTCATAAAAACCGAAAAAAAAAAAAATATGAAATCGTAGGCTTCATACGAAACCTATAATGTACAAATAGACAATGCACAAATTGTGCATTGTGCACTTGTACACCAACCGACTGAATACTGTAGGTAAAATAATACCTACGGGTTTTAGTCCAAAAAATGAGTTTTTTAGTAAAACCGAAACAGTAGACGAAAAGGCGAAACAATAGGCGAAAAAACAAAACAGTAAACAAACCAAAAAGTCTACGGTTTCAGAGGCTATTTTGGGACAATTGCTAATTTTTGGTTAAAATATATAAGTAATTAGTGTTTTTGGCTAGTTTAATAATTTTCTTACTAATAGCTATATCTTTTTAAATTAGAATAATCAATAAGCTTGCATATTTCTATTGTAGCCATATTTTTAATAATTGATTCACTTAGGTGTGTTTAGATAACAATAAAAAAAAAAAAAAAGAGGATGCTTATTGGTTATTGCTTATTCCAACCACAATAAGTAAGTTAAAGTGTTTTGACAAAATCCTTAAAAATCAGTTTATTGTGTTAAGAATAAGTTAAATAAGTTGATTTTAATAAGCATCTCCCTTATTGCTTATTCTCACCACAAATAAGCTAATAAGCTGATCCAAACACCCCTTTAAAAATGGTGTGGCCAATTCGAAATAAAATTTTGCTCGTATTCAATATAGTTTTTTACATTTTGCAATCCTCACTTGAAGTATGTTCCTCACTTCAAGTATGGTGCAACCATGCAAATTGAGTGTTGATTAATCAAAACCGAGAACGAAGAATTGGATAATAACCAGTGGCGGACCTTCTAATACATCTGTATATGAATATTGCTAGAATGTCAAATTAGTCCCCACTTTCCAATCTTTTGTTCACGTACTACATTATCTAATTTATGTAATTAGTTAATAACTAAAACAATAAATAAACGACAAAGGTTTCGGAAAATCACATAAAATAACAAATCAAAACTAACTTTCTATTTTTTAGGAATCTGTAAATAGGGTAACTATATCCCCTATTAAAATCTATAAAAATCCAAAGCTTCAATTCAATTAATTTTACAACGATTTAACTTTGAAGTAAAGAAAATTATAAAATGTAAAGCCAAAATTTTATTCTGACCGCTTGTAGCTCACTGGAAGAACAACCTCATCCACTGCACTGATGCCACCTTCATACGATTTTCCGATCGTAAGATTGTTTGTCGCCTCCGTTACTGTTTGCTCTATCTGACGTCTTCGCCTATCATCAGAGCCCTTCGCTTCCTTATTGAATTAAACAATTATTTTTTTATTAATTACTTTATTGTATATAGTATAAATCAATTTTGGCTTTTGAAATATTTAGATGTTTAATACTTGTTAGCTGTTCACTTAGTTGTAAAATGTAAATAAGTATAGGAACACTAAAATAATCCCTAAGATTTGTACATGTATCTTATTAATATCAAATGGAAGTAAGTTAGTATGACTAAAAAATTAAGTAGTGGTCATTTTTTAATAGCATTAAGTATTAAACAAACACCTATATATTACTTTGTAAATTAGTCTTTCAGTCAAATAGCCATAGCAGATATGTAGGAGTTTATATCTCCACTTTAGTTTAGCCATAGCAGATATGTAGGAGTTTATATCTCCACTTTAGTTATAATTTCCTATATGTGTATTTAAACTGATGTACCCCTCGTATCTCAAATACAGAAATTGAAGATATACAATTTCATTCAATATCTCTATTCTTTATGGTATCAGAGCTTATAATACTTTGATTTTTCTTCGCTATGACATCTGCATCTCCAAGCATTCTCAATCTGGCTACTACCACAGCCCCCACCTTGAATTTTCAAATACCACAAATCACTATGAAACTTGATCGCACCAACTACCCACTTTGGCGCACAAATATTATCGCAACCCTTGAAGCCTTCGATCTGGAAGATTATGTTCTGAATCCTCAACCACCGACTGAAACAATAACTGTTCCTGCTGTTGCAGCCATTCCATCCACTGATTCTACTCCGGCGGTTGTTGCTGTTCCTACCACCACAACACCAAACCCCGATTATGTTGTCTGGAAGAAACGTGATAGGTTTGTTTTGTTATGGCTCAAATCCAGAATGACGGATCAAGATCATGCTCTGGTTGCCCGCTCAAACTCTTCTTACACAGCGTGGCAAACTATTGAGACCTTGTATCAAGCTCAAACTAGGGCTTGTCGTATGCAAATAAGAAATCAACTTCATACTCTTACAAAAAGGTCAATGACCATGATGGAATACATTGAAAGGAAAAGTTCATTGGCTGATTCTTTAGCAGAGAACTTACGCCCAGTCCATGAAGAAGACCTAATCAACTACATTCTTGCTGGCCTGGACTCATCTTATGGCAGTTTCATTACTGCTTTTATGATGAAATCTGAAATTCTAACAGTTGATGATCTCATAGGTCTTTTGTTACAGGAAGAAGCTAGACTTGAACAAGATCATGCTCGCCTTGCGTCCGTCTCACAAGCCCCCGCTGCTGCCCTAACTGTAAATCGATCAAATCATCGCTCATCTCACTCCTATGTTGGTCACGGATCAAGTACTCCATCAAATGCTGCTCAAAGGGCAAATTCTTCTAATGCAAATCGCAACTCTGACCAGAGGAGACGACGCCCAATTTGTCAAATATGTACTAAACCTGGTCACGAAGCTATTGACTGCTGGCAAAGGGGAAACCAAACAGATTTTCCATCTAGAAGGCCCAATCCTAAAGCAAACCAGCACCAAGCTTTTTTTAGCCCATCAGCACAGTCCATCATCTATTGATCCAGCTTGGTATTTTGATACCGGTGCTACTGATCATGTTTCTCCAGATATTACCAAGATGAACATAGTTGATTCATACACAGGGGATGAAAAGCTTCAAGTAGGAAATGGTAATCACTTGTCTATTTCTCATGTTGGCTCATCTTCCATATCTCATCTAAAATTGCCAAATGTGTTAATTGTTCCTAACCTTACTAAAAATCTTCTTAGTGTTTCAAAATTGACAGAAGATAATGATGTTTATATGGAATTTTGGCCTAAATCATTTTCTGTTAAGACATTTCAGGGACAAACAATCCTTCAAGGGGATAAACATGAAGGCCTTTATCGACTACCTCCCTCTCATACTCACAAAGCTTTTACTGGTAGTCGCACCTCACTTCATGGATGGCACAAGCGACTTGCACATCCACATGAACCGCTTCTTCGACGTTTAGTTTCTACATTTCATCTTCCCGTGTCTACAAATAAATTTCCTACTGTTTGTGAGTCTTGTCAACTAGAAAAAAGTCATAGACTTCATCTCCCTAGTTCTCATGTAACATCCGCAAAACCGTTTGAAATAGTTTATTATGATGTTTGGGGACCTTCCCCCATTTTTCTTTTAATGGAAGTCGCTATTTTGTCTTATTTATCGATGATTGCACTAAATTTGTATGGGTTTATTTCTTATCACAAAAATCTCAAGTTTTTGAAACTTTCTTACAGTTTCGAACAATGATAAAAACCCAATTTCAATGTGAAATCAAAAGTTTACAGACCGACTGGGGGGGAGAATATCGAAATGTTTCTCAGTTTCTTCATCAGCATGGTATTTCACATCGTCTCTCTTGTCCTCATACTCCTGAACAAAATGGAGCTGTCGAACGTCGAAATCGAGTTATTGTTGAAAAAGGTCTCACCCTTCTAGCTCAATCCTCACTTCCTCAAATTTTTTGGGAGCATGCTTTCAAAACTGCTACCTATCTACATAACTGAACCATCACTCCTAGTCTAGCTTATGAGTCACCATATCAACGTTTATATCACAAGATACCCGATTATGATTTTTTAAAAACCTTTGGTTGTCTTTGTTATCCATATTTGAGACCATATAATCCTCATAAATTTGACTTTCGTTCCAAACCTTGTATTTTTCTTGGCTATAGCGCCTCTCATAAAGGTTATATATGTCTTCATCCACACACCTCTCGTCTATATATTTCACGTCATGTCATATTCAATGAGGATTTCTTTCCTTATCAACATTTAAACAAACCTCAACAATCAAGTAATGATCCCAACACATCTGCTGATGCGTACAGTCGACTACAAAAGGCTGGTGATCCGTTTAGTGATCCAAAGCTATACAGGCAAGTAGTAGGGTCACTTCAGTATGCAACAATCACTAGACCTGACATTGCCTACTCAGTAAATCGTGTGTGTCAGTTTATGCATTCACCAACAAATCGACATTGGCAAGCTGTCAAACGTATTCTTAGATATCTCAAGGGAACGATTACTCATTGTTTACACTTCACACCTACTAAAGCCAAAGGATTACATGCCTTTTTTGATTGTGGGTGGATTTCCGACACTGATGACAGTCGATCACAATATGGTTTTGTCATTTTTCATGGTTCAAACCTCATTAGCTGGACTTGTAGAAAACAAAAAGTTGTTGCAAGATCTAGTACAGAAGCTGAGTATCGATCTCTAGCCTATACCACTGCTGAACTTATGTGGCTAAAACAGTTGGTTATTGATCTTCAAGCTCCAATTCACACTCCACCACTATTACTTTGTGATAATGTAGGAGCCATTTTTATGTCCAAGAACCCTGTTATCAGTACTAGATCAAAGCACATTGCTTTAGATTTTCATTTTATTCGAGAGCAAGTAGAAGCTGGTGAGCTAAACATCTGTCATGTGTCATCTGTTGATCAATTGGCAGATTTATTCACCAAACCCTTAGGCAAAGATCGTGTTTCATTTCTTCGTTCCAAGCTTCAAGTTCTTCCCGCTCTTGAGCTTGCTGGGGGGGGGGGGGGGTAATAGCATTAAGTATTAAACAAACACGTGTATATTACTTTGTAAATTAGTCTTTCAGTCAAATAGCCATAGCAGATATGTAGGAGTTTATATCTCCACTTTAGTTTAGCCATAGCAGATATGTAGGAGTTTATATCTCCACTTTAGTTATAATTTCCTATATGTGTATTTAAACTGATGTACCCCTCGTATCTCAAATACAGAAATTGAAGATATACAATTTCATTCAATATCTCTATTCTTTATTTTTAGAGATAAGATGCTTTAAAAAAAATGTTACAGAAAGAAAATGGAATATAAGTTCTTACTAACTCGCTTGTTTTGGACTTTGAAAGATCTTGTCTTTTATATTTGTTTTCTTATTCAGATTTTTGATATGTCATAATTTTGAACACATAAAACTTGTTTATATAGTCTGAATTCGGTCCCTTAATTCTAGTGTTCGTGTTCCGCCCCTGATAATAACTAATAAGCAATGAGTAACATTTTTGCATTGGTCGCAATGATAAATGGTGTGGCCAATATGAAATTGTATTTTTGTTAGTATAAGATGTTATTTATCCGTTACAATGTCTTCTTTTATGTTCCGCAATCCCATCAAAATATGAGGATTGGGAACTAAGAAATAAATATGGTGAAATGAGGATCATATGTCGTTTTTATGTTTCGAAAACCCCACTGCAAAATAAGTGTTGAGTAGTAAGAAATTAGTATTGCAAAATGAAGTTGAGAATGAGGAGAGAACAACTATTACCGAGATATTTTATCCCATATATGATGTCATTTTTAGTATTTTGAGATTTTATCGTGTATGAAGTTATTTCTTTTTATTCTTTGCATTGTGAAACTGTTTATATAATTCATGAAAATAATGATTTTTATTAACAATATTTTTTTTTAATTGTAAAGATATTCAACGACCATTTTTATAGCACAAAGTAGCTTCATACTATTAAGAAAATAAAGTTCTTAAATTGAAAAGTACTTTTGTAAATGAAATAGTGTGAAAAAACCCTTTAGAAAAGACCAATTTGGTAGTAAAGGTATTTCTAGGAGGCACATCCTAAAATATTGATAATAATGGGAAATTCATGAAATCTTTATTATACAATATATTAAATTTCTTAGGCTACAGTATTCTTTACTCTCTTTTGTCAAATTCCGTCCTTCTAATATGATGTGCTTGCTGTTGGGGTTTGCCATCTTTTTAACTCCTTCGTTCCTTAGCTACATACCTGACCATAGGTACTGTTCGTTGGTTATTTTAACGCGACCATGGTGACCGCCTCCACCACTTACTTCCTATGTACGATCCATCTTCTCTCTTCTAATCTCACTCTACCCGTTACCATCTCTAAACACCCACCTTTGTCAATCTCTTGCTTACTCTTTTATTCTCCTAGCAAATCAATGATGGATGAAGGAACCCCTTACTTTCTACGGCTTTCTCGATGCTTCTATCTTCAAATGTCTCCACCGGCTCATTCACAGTCACTACCGTCTCGCTCCTTCGACTTCCAACTGCGATGCCCCTCGAGACAACTTCTTAAAAAACAACGACTTTTAGAGATGAAACCCGTCGTCTGCCTCTATGAGTTGAAGGAACCTGGGATGGAAGCAAGGTTTTAGTTTGGATTTAAAATCAAGTTACAATTCAATTTTGGAATTCAATCTTCTTCTGCTCTATCCCCAATACAGGTATAGGGTTTTATGGTTTTATATGTTTTGTAGCCCCTTCATCTCTTATCTACCTTTCCCTAGCCCTTATTTATGGTTATGTCTACGTTCAAAGAGAATGATAACGTCTCCTTTTGTGACGTCGCTGATGTGCATTTTTCTATTTCTTTTCTTTCTCTAAAATATTTCCCTATGTTGTGTGGTAACTAGAAAAAAAAAAGAAGAAGGCAGATGCCGATGGTGATAGTGACGGTGCCGACCACTGGAAAGTGCAGCAGGGGCGTCCATCCGGTGGCTATTAGAGGTATCCGGGGACTGAGTTGTTAAACGAAGTTGATATAATCGATTCCTCTTTACAAGATGCATCTCCAACGTTACCTGGTAATCTACTTCTCTTTCTATATGTCCGTTATCTAATTGTCTTATGCCTCTCCTACTCATGATGATTTCAAATTGAGAATTAAAAGTTAGAAAAAGGATTTGTGTAATGTTTAAGTGTTGTTGCAGTCTATATGTTCGATAAAATGTCTCAATGAATGTATAACTGATGTTTTGGAGTTAATTTGTGATTACTACAATTAGGGTGCATCAAAGTCATGGAGAAACAAAGAAAATGTATGAATTAGTGTATGCTATATTTAAATTTTGATCCAACATACTACTTTTTGAAGTGACTAACATTGAAAAAAATATATTTCTAATTTTCAGGCTGAAACCGGGTGTACAACCGTTACAGAGCCAAGATGACTATGAAAGTGAAAAACATACAATACTTAAGGTACAGACAAAGTTGATTGGCATGTTAAAAAGACTATCAATAAACGATACTTACATGTCATACATTTTCATCAGTTCGATATGCATATAAATAATTATCACAGAAAAAAGAAATAAGTTATCTATCCTTGGTTTGCTTGCTTTACTTTTACATTTTTAAAAGAACATTAAATTGTTGAATATGTTAGTGATTTAACTGTTTCTTAATGTCAAAATATATACTTGGAGATAGCAGCGATGTATATCTACCAAGATGAATTGGTTAAACTATTAAGCTCATTAAGTGAAGAAGAAACATCCCCAACTTATTCTTCATTACCCGACTTAATTCTTTTTATTAATTTGTGTAGATTAGTAATGAAGCATTGGTTACAAGCGGGTTTGGTGCGGCAACAGTCACATCAGCTATTTAACATTGCTTATTCAGAAGAACTTGATAAATGATGAAACTAACGATTAAGTGGAAGGTTAATTTGTTTATTTGATTGATTTATTTTTTTTTTTTTTCTATTTTTAGGATCATTGATACATAAAATGTTGGAATTGAGAATATGTGATGTAACACCAGCATTTACGTCCAAAGCAGAAACCTTTACTGATTTCTGAGTTGATTACATAATTTGGGTGAAATAAATATTACTTACTCATAGTTTCCCTATGTTTTGTTTGCTTGCAGAGAGTTGAGCTTCAACATGCTGAAGGGTCTAATACCTAATTAAATGTAAGTTTGTTGCTCTTAGCAGTTACTAATTGTAGTTTTTTGTTAAAAAATATGCATGTTGCTGATATTGATAAATGTATGTGAGTATATTTATGTTTTGGCAAAAGTAACAAGTATTTTGCTATTATTGATAAATAAACGTAAGTATATTCCTGTTTTTTTGGTAAAAATAATAAGCAGGCTGCTATTATATATTAATAAATGCCAATAACATTTTGGAATAAAGGTGCTTATATTTTCTTTTCTTCTTATTATAACATTGTAGTTTAAAAAAAAGCGAAAGTAGGATTCTATGAGAAGTTGTTATGAAGTTTTTCATATTTCTCGATTGCAATTTTCAACTTCTCATACCTTGCTCATTCCATTCCTTTTTGGGTTGTATTAAGAAGTTGTTATGAATGAATGTAGTTTGTGTTGAATGATAGTGGCAGCTGAGTGAAGTATATTTGAAGGAGATAGAGAAAAAGATAAATGAGTTGGCTTCAGATGTTATGGTGTTTGTAGATGAAAGGCCTGCTGCTTCAAGAACCCAACTGTTGGAGAATATGTTTGTTGATCCAACAGGTGTTGTAATTGCACATGATGACAATTACATTTACATGTGTGAGGACCCCAAGTTTACACAAAGAAACTGTTGTAATTCATTTCAAATTATTACTATTTAAACAAGGGCAACTGTAATAAAGGGTTAACTGCTTACTAAACAAAAAAAAAGCAGCCCCTCTGTTCCACGCGGAGCGTGGGCATACCTGCTAGTTTTATTATTATTATTTTTTTGACATATGATCATTTTATACATTTAATGATGAGATGTTTAATGATTAAACAAGTATAGCTCTTTGTAAAAAGCTCAAAACAAGTAAAACAAAATTTGAGCTCAAACTCCTTGAATATAAATGAGTTGAACTCGAATTAAGCACTCTCTTGATTTTTTAAATTCAAAGCATATGGTAACCTTTTAACTGTTCATCAACTTTTCAATTTAAAAAAAAATGAGTTATATCTAGTTAAGCAAAAAAAATTTAAAAAATGTTCTAATTTTTAGGTTGGATGGAGTGGTGTCACCGAAACTGCACTTCTTTCATTGTCATATGTGCGCCACATCATTTTTTACCACACAAGTGTGGTTTCTTGCCACACCCAAGAAGTGGTGCCACACTTTTTTTTTTTTGATAATTTAATTAAATAAAACTTCATTTTTAATAAAAAAAAATATAATTTTTCAATACTTCAAAATAAAAAAACATTACATTGTATCGCTTGGGTTTATTTTATTATTTTTTTAATGGATAAAATCTTTATTTTTTTGAAAAAGATAATATTTCATTAATTAAAAATAAAAATGTCATACATTGCTTAACTTAAAAAAAACCCTAAAAATTTAGAAAAGCAAATTAAAAAGATAAAACCTACAACTTAAAAAAAAACACTAAACGGTTAAAAAAAAAACAGAGATTAGCTACGATTTGTACAACATATTTTGTAAAAAAAATGGTAAGTATATAGAGGGTAAGCAAATAAAAATGTCATACATTGCTTAACTTTAAAAAAAAAAAAAAAAAAAAAACTAACTGAAATTTTAGAAAAGCAAATTAAAAAGATAAGACCTACAATTTATAAAATAAAAAAACACACATCAAACGGTTAAAAACTTGAAAAAAAACAAGAAATTAGTCATGATTTGCGCAACGTATTTTGTAAAAAATGGTAAGCATATATAGGGTAAGTTTATTTATTTTTTAAATAATAATAATAATTTCAGACGCAAGGACAGTTAAAGAGCACTAACCAATCAGAATTTACGACAGTTTTTAGCCACACTGCGGCCTAAACCGCAGTAGACCGCACCCAGGGGGTGGTGTTCCATGTCCGTATGGCAAAACCACAGTTTTAAACAGCGACCACTCCCTATAGCCTTAGACCTTTTTTTCTCGTTCTTTTTCTAATTTACACGATCGCCTCTCTTTACCTTTCCACTTTCTCCGGCCCCTTAAAAATAATGAATCTCTCAAAAATTTAGATTAAAGGCACGTTTGGTACAGCGAAAGAGAACTACACCGGAGAATATGAATGCAGAAAAAGAGAATTAAACTGGAGAAAAAGAATTAATTTCATTGCTTGGTATAACTGAGAATCCACAAGAGAAATGTTTCTAATAATTATTTCTCTTGTTTGGTTCTATTAAATAATGAAATGGAAATGAATTTTTTTTAACTTTTTTATTTATTTTCAAGCAACATTTTTTTTTATAAAAATGCATTATCATGTACGTCTTAATTTGTCAGAATATACATCCTTTATGTTTATAATTTTTTATTTTAACATTACTTGTTAACGAATAGTTTATTGACAAAATTGCAAAAATAGTCCCTGTGGTATGCATTTTTTGGGGTTTTAGTCCAAACCATAACTTTTTTGGATTGGTGGTCCTTTTAAGCTAGTTTTGTCGCATTTTTGGTCCCTCAGTAAACTTAAATGACTGTAATGCCCTTCTAATATATTTTCTTTTGTTTTTTTTATTTAATTTAATATTTTATTAATCAAAAATATGGGACACCTCTCTCTCTCTCTCTCATCACCAATCCTCCATTTTTTTCATTTCTGCTTTCTTTAATCTCGACTCAATATGGCAACTGAAGAGGTTAAGAAGGTAGAGGTTGAACCTGAGTGCCCGGTGGAGCCATCACCTGTCGCCGAGGTGGAGGAGAAAGCTATCGTTCCAGTTGAAAATCCTGTTACAGAAGAAAAGCCCGTCGATGATACCAATTCCTTTGCCATCATTGAAAGTAATTCTTCTTCATACTTCTCACAAATTTCAACTGAATTAAGAAATTCCATACTTTTTGTTACAATTAAAAAGATTTTTGCCCTCTTTTTTTTATTTACACCGATTTCATGAACCAATTATAGTTAGAAAACGAAAACTCCTCGATTTTCAGTGAGTATGTTCATTAAGAAATATTGTAGTCTAACTGATTGTTAATTTGTCAGAGCCTATCGAGGATAAAACGGAAGAGGGTTCTGTCCATAGGGGTTGTATTAGCAATCTAAAAATCTGATTTTGGTTTTGATTTTGAAAAGTTCAAAGCGATTAATTAATCGATTACTTCTTCAGAAGTTGTTCTTGCGAGAGTTTCAATAGAGAAGAAAGACGCACAAATCAAGCATGGGAAGAAAGCGAGAAATCAAAAGCAGAGAACAAGTAAGAACACGACCACAAAAAAAAAATACAAACTTTGATCTTAATTGATTTCATTTTCAACTTGTGATCTTGAACAGAGCTCAAAAAAAGCATCTTCGATTGGAGCATGGGAGAACAGCAAGAAAGCAGACTTAGAAGCTGAACAGAAGAAGATTAAGGTAACATTTACATCATATCATCCATCATCGATCAGGAAATATGTTGAAAGAAAATCATTTAACTGAAAAATAATGTTTTGCAGGAAAATTTGGAGAAGAAAAAGTCTTAGTATATTGAGAAGATGAAGAACCAGATAGCTCTTCTTCATAAAAACGCAGAGGAGAAAAGGGCGATGACGAAAGCCAAAGTGGAGAAGCTCTTTTGAAAGCAGAGGAGACGGTGAATAAGTGCAAAGCCACCGTAGAAACCCCAAAGAAAGGGTGGTTTTCGAGCTAGATGTTCATGTTTGTCATCGGAATTCAGGTATGTTGAAGAAGATGAACGAAGAGAAGTATTCTGGTGGCTGAGGTTTGAAGATGGGGATGTGGGTTTTGATAGATTTTTTCCAGGTTCATTTTGTGTTCTTCAATTTGTGTACATGATCACCTTCAACCTCCACCTTTATTAACCCAAAAACTATGTGACCAAGTGATTCAACAACCTGCAAGGTTTTATTTGGTGTGTGGAGAGAGAGAGGGTCACATATTTTTAATTAATAAAACATTAAATTAAATAGAAAAACAAAAGAAAATATATCAGAAGGCATTACAGTTATTTTAGTTTACCGAGGGACCAAAAACGCAACCAAACTAGCTCAAAAAGACCAACGATCCAAAAAAGTCATGGTTTTGACTAAAACCCCAAAATACATATCACAAGGACTATTTTTGCAATTTTGTTTAGTTTATTTTATTATCAGGTAATATTATTTTATATACATCATCTATTGGAAACATATTTCTAATATAAAAATAAGCTGCAAATAGATCTAGACATAAAGAAATATGAAAATCATAATACTTAAAAATTATGCCCAAAAATGAATGTGCAATAAGTCAAATTTAGTATTCGTAACAACTAAAAAAGCAGAACTTAAAATAGTCTAATCATGCTATTGAGCCATCCGCAATTATTTTCACGTAACAACTCCGTCATCTTAAAAAATGATCGGGTGTGGAATTGATATTTGCTAAATATATCAATCGCCTTAACTTCAGCATTAGCAGTAACGCATCATTTAGTTGTATCCCAACCGAATCTACTCGTATTTTGCCCACCGTCTAAGTTAAGAACTTCAACTTCTGCACCAAAAAAATAAAAAAACAAAACACAAAAAACCGAATAGCTCTAACAAACCCTGTTTAGGACCACGTAAGTTCGTCAGTTCTTAACCAATTAAGATGTTTTTAATCATAAAATGAAGCCAAGATATAGGACTACAATCTGAGATAAATATCGGCTCGTTCCGAGATCGTATGAGAAATTTATGGTTGTTTAAAGTTGGGCTAAAATTTTACAAAATGTTGATACAAAAAACAACTCTAACAGCCCATGTTTAGGGTTGTATAAGTCAATCAATTCTTACCCAGTTAACATGGTTTTTTAGCATAATATAAAGTCAATACAGAGGACTACAATCGGGGAAAAAAGTCAGATATTTTGAGGTTGTATGAGGAATTTATGACTTTTCAAAGTTGGGCTAAATTTTACAAAATGCTGAACAAAAACTAACACCTCTAGCACCACCTGTTTATGGCTATGAGCGAATCAATTCTTAACCAATTAATCTGTTTTTTTATCCTATAATGAAGCCAATACAAATGACAACAATCTGGGAAAAAACTCAACTTGTTCCAAGATCGTATGAGGTTATGACTTCAAAGCAACGACAAATAATTTACAAAATAATGAAACAAAAACCAATAATAATCCTTATTTTCTCCACAATATTAATACTTGGAAATCTAAAAAGTTAAATAGCAGATTCATATGTTCCTTACGGTTAGATTCTGATCAAAATACATTCACAAATCACTTTATTACAATTTCAATTTGAGAGGTTAAATGGGATGTTAAAATTCTTATTTTATTTATATATAAATCAACCAAATAATCAAAATAATAAATTGATTAAGAATCATACATCGTTTAAAGTAGAAATCCAATAATTACCTATGACTTGAATTAGTTTTGCAAAATCGAAACACAAAGAAATCGGGGATAAGGAGATCGACACCAAAGCCGTCGATATTTGTTGAAGCTAGAAATCGAGAAGTAATATCGGATATTTGTTGAAGCTTGAAATCCAGAACCAGAAGCTATGGAGAAATCGATTTCTTCGGTAGATGAAGATTATCATTGACCAAAAATAGAGAGTACAAGGAAGAGGTTCGAAGTCACGACGTCTTTTATTTCTCTGCCTTTTTATTTTGTTTTCTCGGTTGCTTTTTCTTACCATTTCTTTATAAAAAAAGGAGAATTAATAGGATGTAAATGGAATTAAGGGTGTGTTTGGGATTTGCTTTTTAGTCTTTTATAAAAGGACTTTTTGTAAAATAATCTTTTTTAAAAGATGGTGTTTAAAATGTGTTTGACTTGCTTTTTATGATTTTTAAGTGATAAAAGCTAGACGTCACAAAAAGATAGAAATTCTTATATTTCTCCTGCCAACTTTTTCTTCTTGACTAAAAGTTGAATTTAAAAGATCTTTTCAATTTGTCAAACAACTTTGCGTAATTTTTAACTTTTTGAAAAAATCTAAAGTCAAAAAAATGATTAAAAAAGAATCTCAAACACCCTCTTAATTTATTTCATTTTCTCTCCTTTTTTAATACTAACCAAACAAAAGAAGTGAAATACATTTTATTTTTGTACTCTAAATTCTCTATACCAAACACCCCTAAGGGAGGGAGGAAGGAGTCGTTTCCCTCCTCCCGCTGAAACCGCTAAACCCTAGGTGGAGGGTATCAAACCGTCCAACCCCAAAACCGTCGACCTCATCTTCTTCAACTTTTCTCTTTGATTTGTCTCTCAAGTGGGTTTTTCAAACCGCTAAATTCCTCTCTTTCTCTCTTGCTTTCATCCCTTTACTCCTCCAACCCGCTAGGACTCCTTCCTCTCTAAGAGTCTATGCCAAACAACCATGAGTTAAAAAAATAAATAAATAAATAAATAAATCTTTTTGATGAGGCATTAACACGTTTGAACAATTTGAAGGGGGGAGAAAATGCAATTACTGTTTGTAACCTCTACCAACTTTGGGGACTCCGAAGAGAACCAAAAGGGTTTTCTACAAAAACAAACCCAAGATCTCACACTGTAAATCGCAGTAAAAAACATGGAATCTGAAGGTATTCTTCATTTTGGGGTCACTCTCTTCTTCTGCTTTTCATATTAAAAAATTTACAATTCCTATCCGATTTCTCTATTATAATATTCAATTTCGTGTTTAGGGCAACAACAAAACTCATCCAACCCATCAGCCGTGATCGCAGCTCTTCTATGCAAAAGAGCCAAACAACATGAAGAACTTCGAAGCATCGAAAAACAGGTTTCATTTCGGCCTAACGTTTCCTTGATCTTGTAATTTCATTAGTTTCTTGGTTTCCGTTAACAGTCGTCACAATCTGTTTCCTTAAATTCGTTTATTAGGTCTTTTGTTGTTTTTGATGGGTCCGTAGGTTTCTTCAGTATTTAAATTTGAGTTTCTGCTTTGGGTTTGAAGAAATTCACTGATAACAAAAGAGAGTTTCAAGATTTTCAATCAATTACCGATTTGCAAACAGTTCACATATATAATTGTGTTTTGGCATCCTCTAGAAAAGGAAAGTTTCAAGGTTCTTGGATCAATGTCGATAAAAGAAACAAAGATTCACAATTTCAGTTCTAGTGTGTGTTTTCAGTATCTTTCTAAATAACGAAAGTTTCAAAAAATTTCTAGGGTTACGAAAATCTTTAGGTTAAGAGACAGTAGTCTGGATGCCCCCCCTGCATTTCACAAGTAGGGTTCCCTTCCTGAAAGTTCGAACATCTAGAGAAGTCATGAATTCTCAATTCTCTACTATCAGTTTCCTTTTTCAAGGATAAATGTTTTAAAATGAAACGTATGAGGACAATGTTGTATCTATATTTGTATTCGTATCTGTATCTGTATCTGATTGTGATGTTCTGTAAATTTCATGACAACTAAAAACCTAACTGTTTTTTTCTTTAATGTTTTGTTCAAGGTTTATGACATGGAAACTGCTTATCTACAAGATCCAAGCCAAAGTGGAAACGTATTAAAAGGCTACGAAGGGTTTCTATCAGCATCTAAGAGCACTGCATTGTAATTCCAAACACTACTCCCTTAACTTTCTTTAATCCATATCTTTATTCTTTACAATACACAATTAATATCCCATCGGCCCCATTAAAATTGCATCGAAAAACTGTTTGTTAAATGTCTAAATTACCCTTTGACAAATGCAAAATAAAGACATCTTGTGGACCCATGTCGATGCTATGTATATATTTGATATTGGTAATGGGCAAATCGGTCATTTAATTGACTCAAGTTACTTGTTTCAATTTCAGCTACAAGCGGTCTAGGAAATTTCAGGTGGAAGATAGGCTTTTTTCACTATCTTCGGTCACCTCACAAGCGGTATTCTCCATTCTATATTGTTTGTTAATATTTTGGGTCCATCCAACCCGTTTTCACATGGTTTAGAATTTACCCTTTTGACCTTAACCCGTGTAGTGTGTTACGCCATTAAGAGTATATTGCCATGTGTGGGCAATTTGGTCTTTTCCAACTTGTGCATGACTAATCATAATCTTTTTTTTTTTTTTTTTTTTTACTTTTATGTGGCTTCTCAGACCGAAGAACATGCTGCAATGGGAGCTGCATCTGCGATGGGACCGTAAGCACCTTCTTTTACCCTACTGACATATTATGTTTGACATTCATTGGACTGAGACTGATATATCGGTGTTAGGGACAAAATTGTAATTTTGGGAATGTTTTATTTGGTCAGGGGAAAGCCGAAAAAGGGGAGACCGGGACCTAGGGATGTGAGAAGAATCAGGCAGTACAGTGAACCTGACTTTGACTATGAGGATGATCCTGATTTGATTTGAGATTATTTGGTTTTATGGAGGCTTACAACTAGGTATGCTACAAGAGAAGGGATAAAGATATATAATAACAAAAGTTTGCTTTTTGACGTTAATGGTGGATGAAAGATTGTTGCTCTTATGTATATAATATATATGCATATAAACATTGGAAAAAAAAACAAATGAGGCCCTTCGAAACATAAAAAAGAATTATTTAAGTTATTGGAATTTTAAAGGAAAAAAAAAAAACACGGAAGCTGGACACCAAATGAAAATTAAAAAAATCATTAAAATCAACAAGCAAAACTTGTAAACATCCAAGATGTAGATGGCGTCATGGCACCCTATCTTTTTCAATCAGCAAAATTTATAGCAACATAAAAAAAAACTACTATATTATACGATATGAAATCCACCTCCATAACATCTAAATAAAGAATGACCATGGGAATCAACTTCTTTCATAGAGACAAAATCTCTACGGGCAAAATTGACCATCAAGTTATAACTTTGAATTGCATTGAAACCCGACACCAACCGATTATGTGATCTAAGCGTCAAAATCAAGGCTGAAAAGTCCTAGGTGTAAAGGGCAACACCAATTAAAGTCAAATCAAGGGTTGAATCATCAAGACCAAAATCGACCAATTTAGTGCCAAAAATGAGAATACATTCTATTTCCACACAAAATCTTCCCATAGCATCTCCTTAGAATAGTTTCAATTTAACTACACAAATTGTCAAAACACAGTCAAGCAGATAGATTTTTTGAATTATTAGCTAAGACCTAAGACAATAGATAGATAAGATACAACTATACAAAGAAACAAACTTTTAGGAATATTTCAAAATATGAAGTTTAGCAAAATCATAAGGGTAAATAGTACAAAAAACACTCAATTTATACTAAAATTCTAATTTGACACTGTGTTTTTTTTTTTTGTCTTAAATTTGACACCGTGTTTTCCAATTTGTTACAATTCTGACCACTTGACCGGTCAACCAGGTTACATGTTGACGTGACATGTTGACATGATATGTTGACGTGTCAAAATCAAATTTTTTTTCCATAAAAAACACTAAGTTTTTATTTTATTTTTTCGATTTTGACACTAAGTTTAATTTTTTCTTTCAATTTTGACACTGTGTTCTTTTGTTCCAAATGAAATATAATTTATCAAATTTTGTTCAGTTTTCACCATTTTTCATTTGAAACCGTATAAATATTTCTTTTTCTATTACATTTTAAACCGTATAAATATATTTTTTTCGTTTAAAAACCACATTCTTATTTAAATACAACATGGTTTATATATATATATATATATATATATATATATATATATATATATATATATATATATTCAAAGCATAATGTATAAATATGCATTAGTTATATCATGAGAATCAAACTAACCATAAATTTCTAATAAGATGTAAAAATTTCACGGGTTGCAAACTTGACATCCGGATTTTGATCGACTACACGTCTCCAAACCTCCAAACTCATTTTAAAGCTGCGTATTTAATATAAAATATGGTTTTATATAACTAATACATATTTATACATAAAATTATAGTTTGAACGTAAAAAAAACCTTGCATTTATATAAAACTATGGTTTTTAACTGAAAAAATTATATTTATATGGTTTAAATGTATTAAAAAAATATTTATATGGTTTCAAATACAAAATTGTCAAACATTGAACAATATTGGAAAAAATGATGTTTGATTTTGAATAAAAAAATATAGTGTCAAAATTGAAAAAAAAATTAAACTTAGTGTCAAAATAAAAAAAAAGTGAAAACTTAGTGCTTTTTGTAGAAAAATAATTCAATTTTGACATGTCAACATATCATGTCAGCATGCCACATCATCAAAACTGACACGTCATTATGTCACGTCAGCATGTAACATGGTTGACCGGTCAAGTTGTCAGAATTGTAACAAATTGGAAAACGAAGTGTTAAATTTAAGAAAAAAAAACACTGTGTCAAATTAGAATATTTATGTAAATAGAATATCTTTTGTGCCATTTACCCAAATCATAAATTCATTCGGTTAACAAAGAAACTGAAGTTAGAATAAAAAATCAAAGAACAATTCATCTGGTGTAAGAAAGAATTCAACTTCAACAACTTTAAATTAATCTTTAATTTCATTTAAAAAAAATTGTATTCATATTACATTGTAAGAAAGAAATCTAATTGCATAATTAGATTCAGAAAGAATAAGGAATTTCAAAAACGTTTCAACTTACATGGTATTGAAGATGATCTAGAACTTCAGATTCATTGCAAATACACAAAATCAAAAGGGAAAAAATTATTTTTTAAAAGTGCTAGTATGATCTTGTTTTAGAATAAACCAACTTTTTATTATTCAATTATGTTTGCGATGAACCAAGAAGGCTTGATCAATTTGTATCATAATACGATGTCATTGTAGTCAAACATACATCAATTGCCTACTTCTTTAGTCGTTTGAAACTTAATTTTTCGTCTTTTTAGTTGTTTTGAAAAACACAAAACGACAAAAATCCCAAAAACCAAAAAAAAACCTTAAAACAGATCAGACAAACATGAAAATGGAAAATTCAATAGAAACAAATAAAAAAAAATCAATTTTGAATGTTAAAAACTTTTTTTTTTTCGTTTGGTTTAACTTTGGGCAAAAACCGAACATCAACCCTTGCAGCATAGCATAGGTAGTGTAGGTGGGGTATGCGTATGCAAAGCCTCGTGATTTGCTCCTCCCTTATTCGCCGGCGTGAAAGTCCGATCACATAGTTAGCTGCGGGGATACTCTTTGCTCTTCTTTCTCTCGCGTAGTCGCAAGAATTTGCTCCCTGTTGTTTTTCGATCAACCTGTTTCTTATGCCAATTCTTATTTCCTTTCTCTATACGTTGATTATTTGAACTTTGGGGGCTGGAAAAGATAAAAATGCAGAAGACCATGGCGCAAAATCCGTTGTCGGAAGACGTTGGTGCGTCTATATCTTGGATTGAGACCTCCGACACCGTCTCCCGCCACTTCTTCTTTCAACCAGACGGCCAATTCTCCGTAAGTATTCAGCATACGACAACGCTAATCAAATTTTTACAATTAGGGTATTCAGAGTGCCACAATTTACAGTTCTAATAAATGTATCGTCTGTTGTTTATCGCAGAATCTAAAAAATTTCATAACACTTAACATCATGAAAATTGAATCTTGTGGGATTTTTGTATTTTAGGTGAAGGTGCTTGACGATTCAAGACCAGTTGTCCACAAAATGGCTGAATCCTTCGTCAACAAATTCTTCCCCTCTGGTTTTCCATATAGGTGAGTTGATGGAACTTAATTTCACATAAAATTTGTTGAAAAGTTTCATTCCTCATATCATGTAAATTCTACCATCTCTTCTTACTCCAGCGTCAACGAAGGATACCTTAGATACACACAATTTCGGGCATTACAACACTTCTCAAGTGCAGCACTATCCGTTTTATCAACTCAGGTCCTCTTCCAATACGCTCCGTTTCTTAAATTCCATTTTTACATGTATCATTCCATTGTAGCAATACATAATCTTACCCCTTTGCAGTCACTTCTATATGCTGCAGGCTTAAGACCTACCCCTGCACAAGCGACTGCAGTTAGTTGGGTGAGAATTGAGAAACAACTTTCATCTCAAGAATTTGATCATATACCAATACTAAAAAACCTTAACCTCACATTCTTGATGTCAACCAGGTACTAAAAGATGGAATGCAGCATATGGGAAAACTAATATGTAGCAATTTAGGTGCACTCATGGATGCAGAACCAAAACGATGGAGAATATTGGGTTTGTATCATTCTTTTTGTTCTTTGTTCTATATAACTATGAAAGATATATAATTTGAAGAAACTCTTTTTGATATGTAGCTGATGTGCTATACGACTTGGGCACTGGTCTCGAAATTGTTTCCCCATTATGCCCTCAACTGTTTCTTGAAACAGCTGGGCTTGGGAATTTTGCAAAGGTTAGTTGGTGGTGAATCAATATATCAATATTCAATAATATATAATAACCCAAATTAACCAATTTTAAAAAATTGGTTGTGATTATTGAACAGGGAATGGCTGTAGTAGCTGCAAGAGCAACAAGATTACCAATTTATTCTTCATTTGCAAAAGAAGGAAATCTTAGTGACTTATTTGCAAAAGGAGAAGCCATCTCAACTGTGTTTAATGTGCTTGGGTTAGGTGCTGGGATCCAGTTGGTTTCAACAGTTTGTTCATCTATGCAAGGAAAGGTATGGTTAAGTTTTTGTTGCCCCTTTACTATATATGGGAAACAAATCTAATATTAGTTCTTTTTGTTTTTGTGCAGATGATTGTTGGGTCTCTGCTTTCTGTAATACATGTATACAGTGTATCTGAAGAAATGCGAGCTGCTCCTGTTAACACATTAAATCCACAAAGAACTGCAATGATTATAGAAGATTTCATTAAGGTTGATAAACAAATGCTAAAAACTCTTTATCATTATTTTCATTTTTGTCCTGTCTAGTTTGATAATGTTTTATACATTTGTTATTAAAATTTAGACAGGAAAGGTGTCGAGCCCAGTAGACATGAGGTACAAAGAAGATCTGTTGTTTCCAGGGAAGTTAATAAAAGATGCTGGAAATGTGAAAGTGGGTGGTGATTTGCATAAGGCAATTAAGCCCTCAAGATTAAAGGAGCTTAAACAAATGTTTCCAAATGAGAAATTTCTATTAAGTTGTGGAGGTGGAAAAAGATGGACAGATATGGCGTTGGAGCATAATGCCACTGGTGAAGATGCTTTGAGAGGGTGGCTGGTGGCGGCATACGCATATGCTTCAAATATTGAAAAAAATGGGTCTGAATCTGAATGGGATCATTTACAAGAGGCTTATCAGAAGATGAAGGTGGTGATGATTACCTTGCTTCCTCAAATACAAGCTAAAGGCTGGCATACAGATCGTTTTCTTGATGGAAAAGGTATGCGGTTTGGTTTTTAGTTAGAGATTTTACAACAAGTGTGTTTTTCCTGAAATACCCTTTTCTGTGTTTGTAACTTTGGGTTCGTTTATGGATTCGTTCAAACTCACTGATCAACTCAGCGAGGCTTAGGTGTGTGAAAATATGGTTCATGTTCTTGCAAAATTTGGATTGTTTATGATTGTATAGCGTTATTTTATATCTTGTTGAGGCCAATGGATTTATGGTTATTGTATTATATCAGTTTAATTTGTGACATTTTTCTTGTTGAATGATGATGCCTTGTTTTCAAAAAATATATTAGTGCATATGTGTAATGGTGAAATTGATGGTATTATAAAGGCGATTTAGTTAATTATTTGAGGAAATAAGGAATTTAAGGTAAGGCCGGATGGAATGGACTGCGGGGAACCCGTGGGAACGGTTCCCGCCCTTAAGCACACCGCAACGTGGGTGCAGGAAAGGAACGGCGGGAAGAGGCTGGGGGGGAGAGAGTCCCGCTCTCTCTCTCTCTCTCTCTCTCTCTCTCTTCTAACGATTGGGTGACGCGTTTTTCTTTCTTTTTTTTTACTCCAAACGGCTATATAGCCGTCACACACACACACACACACACACACACACACACACACACATATATATATATATATATATATATATATATATATATATATATATATATATATATATATATATATTCTTTTCCTTCCCTTTTCTTAATCTATAAATACTCAATTATTTTATCATTTTTTTGCACTCATAATCTATATTTCTCTCTAAAAAATATTACTCAAAATGTCATCATCTTCATCATCCGATTCGACGGCGGTAGAGGAGGCTAAGGCCCCGTTTGATAGATGCTGACTGAGAAAGTGCTGACTGAGAAATGTCTGCCTGGGTAAGAACTTCTGACAAAGTAAGAAATCATGCTGTTTGATTGTACATCTGATTGAATGTGCTGACTAATGAAAAATGTCCATTTTACCCTCACGACCATTAGTGGTTAGTTCATGGATACATGTCTCAAGAAAGGTTTTGTCCTCACACTCGTTCCAAACCAACATCCTAAAATTATAAAATTATAAAACTTGTATGAATCAATAACAATCAAGAATCAAAATCCTCAAACTCATCACTAGAACAACAAACAGTAACAAAAACAACAAACTCATGAGTAGAAGGCATCTAATTTAAGAAGGTATGTATGAACTCTCAAATTCATCAATAGAACAACAAAAATTCAATTTAAATCCAATATTTTCCTAATATGAATAGAACAAAAACATAAACATCAAACATGAACAGAAACAAAAACAACAAACTCATGAGTAGAAGGCATCTAATTTAAGCAAATCTTTTGCAATCCAAAGTCAAATATGGACTTATTTTCTTGGTTGAATCCCCCTGCATTGTTGTATACTTTCTAGACAAAAGACTAATCTGCCCCCATAAAAAATATGAAACCTGATAGTAGAAATTGCTATTTATCAAAAATATGTTTTGCACTTAACAACTAAAAAATATGTGTTGCAATTGAACAACA
Organism: Lactuca sativa; assembly: GCF_002870075.4. Classification (NCBI taxonomy): domain Eukaryota; kingdom Viridiplantae; phylum Streptophyta; class Magnoliopsida; order Asterales; family Asteraceae; genus Lactuca; species Lactuca sativa. The sequence goes on along the minus strand of NC_056630.2, from coordinate 142,574,667 downwards.
AAATTCTGCAGCAAACATGGACAAAAACAAATAAAAATCAGAACTTTTAAACAACTTCAAACATGAATAAACAAAATTTCGTTGAACATAAATTTAAAACAAAATCAGAATCCTAGATTTAAAAATAAAAAATTCGGAACAAGAAACAAATCAAATCCAGAATTCAAAGTTTATATTTATATTATGATCAGTTGAAGAAATCGTACAAAACATAAATCAAAATCCAAAAGAGAGGATGCAGATCGTCGATGAAAAGGGAAGGGATCGTACCTGATGAAGAGGCAGGAGACCGTCGATGGAGGTTGGCTATGGAGGAGATCGTCGGTGGTGGGAAGATGAAGAATCGACGAGAAGGAGGCATCGTACAATGGAGAATGATGGAGGCGCTGAAAGAAAACGTAGGGCAAGGGTATAGTGGAAGTTTTCTCAGTCAGCTGTCTTCCCGTATCTATCCCATTCAGATTCCTTCTTACCGAGTCAGATGCCCACAATTCGATTAACAAACGCCTTTTGCCGACCGAGTCAGCCAAAAACGTCTGACTCGACTCGGTTAGACGTTTATCAAACAAGCCTTAAGTTTATCGGTTCCGTCATGGTGAAAATGATTGCATACTATCAAAACCGACTAGGTGAAACATCACGTGCACGACCTAACCTAAGAAAGCTGCCGTTACATAGAAATCACGAAGCCGGACACGATCGTCTTATAGAAGATTATATTGTAGATGACGCCGTCTACGCTGTAAAGTTTCGACGTCGGTTCCGGATGAGGAAGGAACTATTCTTATGTATTGTTGGCGATTTGGAAGGTCGCTTTCCATATTCCCATGGAAAATGGATGTCAGGGGAAAAAATGTTTCTCTCCCATTAAAAAATGCATGACTTTAATTCGTCAGCTAGCATACGACAAGGTTTGTTGTTCAAATGGGACGAGTATTTTAGGATGTCAGAGCGTACCGTGCGGAAGTCTATGTACAAGTTCTGTAAAGCGATCTGTTTGGTTTATGGGCAACGATATTTGCGCAAACCAACTATCAACGATATCCACAAATTATATACGGTGCATGAAGGCAAACATGGATTCCCTAGAATGCTAGGTAGTATCGATTTCATGCATTGGAGTTGGTCATTATGCCCCAACGCATGGCGTGGTCAGTACATGAGAAGCGACCACAAAGAGCCGACGATCATTCTAGAGGCTATCGCATCACATGATCTTTGGATATGGCATGCATTCTTTGGTCCAGGTGGTGCAAACAATGACATCAACGTGCTAGACCAGTCGCCTGTATTCAACGATACCTACCTTGGAAAGTCACACGATGTACCTTTTCAAGCAAATGGGGTAGCATATAAGTGTGGATTCTATCTTACTGATGGTATAAATCCTCCCTTGTCTGTTTTTGTGAAATCGTTTACATGTCCTAACGACCCGAAAAAGAAAAAGTTTAAAGAGGCGCAAGAGTCAGCTAGGAAGGATGTGGAGCGAGCATTTGATGTACTTAAGAGACGTTGGCAAGTACTAACGGTCGGGGCAAGGTCATATGAGGTGAAAAGGTTACAACACGTAATGTATGCATGTATCATATTGCATAATAAGATTCTTGAAGACGAAGGAAGAGCGATATGCCGATACAACGAAAATGAAGTTTTGCCAAATGTCGAAGGAGTAGCCGTTGGTACACAAGAGTATAGGGTGAATAGAAGAGAAGTACACAATTGCGACATTCATCAGGCCCTTCGTGTTGCTTTCGTGGATCACATTTATAGGGCTCATATTCAGCCCCCGCACGAGTTATCTCACAATGATTTGTTTGACGAATCAGACGAGGATTCTGATATGTTCGTCGAGAGTGAATGTCACACCCCAAAACCAGGAACGGCGGAAACGTTCTGGGGCGGAGGACGTCATGTACAGTATCACAACAATGAATAGTAGTAAACAAGCAACAACATCATCCATTGCATTAATAATATAATTTTAATACAAGTGTTCTGATATGTCTAATAGACACTATAGTATAAATCAAAATGAAATATGAGTCTTGAACGGGCTCCATCTTCTCTAAACCTTGCATCGGTACCTGTCTACTGTTGACCCGAGGATACAAGTTATTTTGAAAGAGAGTATCAGCTTTAAAGCTGGTGAGATCATAAGTATTTTAGTGTCTTAATTTGTAAGAAAGTATTTGTAAGTATGTGAAGTATATGTATGTAAAAGTTTTGAACTTCCTATGTTTCCTACTAAAAGTAGCCTTCTTCCAAGACATCTAGTATCTGAGTGTGTCTCTTATAAGAGTGTGTATTTTCCCAAATCCGACTATCATTAACCAAAAATATAGCTTTTACATTACCGTGCATCGTGTGAATGTTCACGAAGTGAATGTAATGGGAAAATGAAATAGTACTATAGTGTAGTATCAAATAACTACAACCGTACTAACTACCTTAAATCTATTAGAATTTAAAGTACCATGTGATCGGCCTGTATCCTGCTACCGACTCTAGTAAAACGACAATGTAAGACGCCGTAAGAAATGACATTTGGCACCCGTAGACTTGCAACTACCACTGTAGCGAGCAACAAGGTGTAGGATAGTCAATCCAGTATAGATCTATACGCAAACTCATATGCTCCCAAATTAAGAAGATTCTGAATACAAAAACGGCCATGGCAGGAAGTGCCATGCCCCGTTTAGTGGCTCACATAACTGCATTATGTATATGTAATGAATGTACTAGTTGTATTGTATGTTCTCCCTCTGTCTAGCCTGTATGTATTGTAATGTCCTACGTGTACTAGCTGTAATGTGTGTTCTCTCTCTATCTAGCAAGTATTGAAATGTATTGTGTACTAGCTGTAATGTGTGTTCCCACTCTATCTATGTAACGACCATAAAATTCCAACCAATTTATACTTTTCAAAAACAACCCGATTTCATAAAATTATTACAAAAAGGTTTTCAATACAATTATTTCAGAGTATTCCCAGAATCACATCACAAAACATAATCATGAGGAGCGGTACGATCACGCCTTTGCCTTGCCACGGTCTCCTGAAGAACCTGAAAAAGATTAAACCACAACTGTAAGCCCGAACGCTTAGTGAGATATCCCCAAAATACCAACCACATATACCATACACGCATAACATGCCATATCATAACAAAACACAGAACAACCATGCACTTACTGTGTGACTGGTCCGCCGCACCGACCAACAGCCCACCTGGTCCACCCTTCGAGTCTATCCATATACATCGAGTCTACAGTGTGATTGGTCCGCCCTCACCGGGCCTTCAATCCACCTGGTCCACTCTCTGAGTCTATGTAACACCGTAAATTTCAAAACAATTTTTCGCATTTATGAAAACACAAATCATTTAACATTCATAAAAACATTAATGTTTGAAACTCAATCAATGCCATATAAAAATCCCAAGATCTGATAACATAAAAATCCCGTGTGTGTGTACTGATCAAGCCGGCGCCTTCCCACGGTCATCACTAGTACCTGAAACAAATAACACCAACACTGTAAGAACAAAGCTTAGTGAGTTCCCCAAAATACCAAACATAACACATATTAGCCACTCGAGGCTATAACTCTGTGGGTCCGTGGACCCTACTCTGTGAACCCTCTGGTTCTAACTCTGTGAACCTTCCGGTTCCAACTCTATAAACATGCACAACATAAATCACATAGAAATAATGCAGTACAACACATAGCATACATATAGCATACAAATACTCTGTCACATAACTCTGATTACCTACTCAAGGTAAAGTATAGTGAGAAGACTCACCTCGCGTATCTCGATAACTCGCAAATCCCGGAAATCACTCGTGCTCAATCCCCCGAGCTATAATCCTCCTATAACACAATATATCTCTAATTAACACTTTCACAACTAAGGTTGACTACCCCTATCAAGTCAACACTGGTCAACTCTGGTCAACGGTCAACTTTGACCGGACTCGGCGAGTGCACTAGAGCGACTCGGCGAGTCTATACGTGTTCACTGACTCCCTAGGATCCTCTCTTGACACGTCGAGTACTTCCCTAACTCGACGAGTTCCACCTGGCATGAATCGCGGGGCCACCACGACTCAACTCGCCGAGTCTCAAGAACAACTCGGCGAGTTCCAGCTTGACTCAGTCCACCCATCAACCCTCTCTGACTCTCCCTGACTCACTGAGTCAACCCCTTAACTCGGCAAGACCACTCGCTGAGTGGTTATGGACAATCTTCATGCTACTCGCCGAGTCTGTTCTTCGGACTCGGCGAGTCGATGCCATGCATAAACTCAAACTCACTCCTGAGGTCAGATCCGTTCCAATAACTCATAGATAAAGACCTTCCAAGCACATACATCATGTAAAGTTACTATCTTGGTGCTCATGCAAAGGTTCAAAGGCCCTTTTTGATGATATGGTCTCTAGAATGCTATTCTAAGCTCATGGCCTCCATTAACACTCATAAAGCTTGAGGGAAAAGAGTCTCTGGACCTCTTTGGGTCCAGATCTAAAGTACCAACACGAGAAGAGGCCAATTACTCCATGGATCATTCCACAAAGAAACCCTAACTCTAAGATTTACACCAAGGACTGAGAAAGGAACGAATGGTTACCTCAAATGAAGTCTCTGAGCTCAGGAATCACTGGATTAGCACCTTTTTTGGTCTCCTCTTGCCTTGATCCTCTTCTATATGCAAAAACACCCACAAATAGTCAAGGATCTTCCTCTTCTCTCTCACAAAACGCTCAAAGACTCTTTAGGGTTCTCTTTGGGGTTGGTGGCCGTAAATGACAGCCATAAGCCCCTTTAAATAGGTCTCATACCCTGGAAATTAGGGTTTCATTAAACAGCGTGGACTCGCCGAGTCCGGACGCGAACCCGTGCCCAAACCGCGATCATACTCGACGAGTTTGAGCTCCAACTCGCCGAGTCTCCTCACAAATCACCAAAAATATAAGAATAAATAATACCTGGGAATCTGGGTTGTTACATTCTACAGTATGATTGGTCCGCCCGCACTGGGCCTTCAGTCAGCCTGGTCCACTCTCCGAGCCTCGGCACGTCTGGTCCGCCCTCTTGGGCCTACAGCCTATCCGGACCGCTCGCTGGGCCTTCGGGATAACCGGTCCGCCCTGGGTATGTTGGCCTACAGCACAAAGCAGGTCCCGCCTCAACCCAACCCCAGTCCAACAACCATGTGCACATAAACATTCAATCATATAACATATCACATCCAATCAAACCGATCTAACAGATCACATAGCATAACATCATCCTAACCAGGATACCGACCTAACCGGTCATTAGCATAGCATCATCCTATATACCAGGATAGCGACCTTAACCAGGTCACCAGGTCTCTAACATATACCATCCTAACTACCAGGATGCAACATAGCAAAGCAATAACATAACAACGATACCCGGATCACAATCCGATAAAGGGCCGGCCTTGGTGTCGTAGACCCTGTCGATATAGTGAGGATAACTCACCTCGCAACTGCCGACTGAACAGATAAACCCAAGCTGCTCCGACCACTGATATGATCTCCAACACTGGCCAACATCGGCCAACACCAAAACTCCGAACTCAAAACAAAAGCCAACAATTACCAAAATGCTCCTGGAAATCAACTGGTCAACCCTTGGTGTCAAAGTCAACCCCTGACTGACTCTACTCGTCGAGTCAACCCGATGACTCGCCGAGTCCCCATGCACAGAACTTCCCCAATCCGCGACTCAACTCGCCGAGTCACCCCGAGACTCGTCGAGTCCAACAACTCTGAGTCCTTTCACACTCGACTCACCGAGTCATCCCTTGACTCACCGATTCACAACTCAACCAGAAGAAAGGTTAGGTCCTCATGACCAGACTCGTCGAGTCTAAGAACAGACTCGCCGAGTCCAAGGCTATCTGCAACCAACTCGCCGAGTTCCTGCCCATATTCAACCAACTCGCCGAGTTGTTCTTCCAACTCGTCGAGTTCCAGCCTATCTTCAAGCAACTCACCGAGTACACCCTTGTGACTCGCCGAGTACCCCTAGATCTGAAACCATACAGAGGCTTTCCAAGCCATGCAGAAGATCTAAACCATAGATCTACTCTTTTACAAGCCATCCATCACGTAAAGTGGCAAACTTTACGTGGATCCAAAGAGATCTAGGCATTTTACACTCTAGGGCTAGGGTTTGGGACAAAAGAGCTTCACCAAACACTCAAGAATTGGGACTTTATGACATATAGGACCATCACAAGCTTAGATCTGAAGTAACATCCTCAGATCCAAGCTTCTATCTCAATTTAGATGTCATATCAACCACCATACATGAACCCATGAAGAAAATAGCTTAAGGAAATGGTTCCTTACCCATGGAATGAGCCCAACCAACTGTAGATTCCTGATCTCCCCAAGCTTCCTGATACAAGCCTCCAATCTTCAAGCTTAAAGCACCAAAGATCATTCTCCAAGCTCTAATACACTCAACAATGGGGCCTCCTCACGAATTTAGGGCTTCTGGAACTCAAGGAATGGTAAAGAGGTTGGGGAGAAGATATGATGTTCTTTATATAGGGCTCAACCCTTGAAATTAGGGTTTTCTCCACTCAGCACCAACTCGCCGAGTCTATCCATGCTACTCGCTGAGTTGGTCACTTAACACGCGACTAGAGTCGCGACCCTACTCGCCGAGTCCACTCGTGGACTCGCCGAGTTGCCCTTTCCCATTTACACTTTTAGCCCTTCAACTCTACTCTTGATATTCTGGGATGTTACAATTCTCCCCCACTTAAATTAGGCTTCGTCCTCGAAGCCTACAGCAACACGACTCCAGAACTACTCTCGCAATGCACCACCTGGCATTAACCAGACCATGTTCCTCAAAGCACGACCACCGAAACCCAAACCTAATTTTCCTTCCCGCGGTGTTCTGACCACCGCTTCAAGCCGGCCACTGGCCTCGCCCTTTGACAACCACACTTACCAACTTATCAATTGAGTATCATTCCATGATACTTCACCCGCTCCAAATCACAACAATCACTCGACTCAACGAGCTAGAAATAACCATGAACCACCGGAATTCCCGGTCTGAGCCCAACTTTATCCATTCCGTGCTAACAGGATGACACATCCTTCAGCCTCAGAGCAACTCCCATGAGTTTCTCTACCGCAATCTCATACCTATGCTGAACTGGCTCTAGCATATTCGGGTTGGGAAAACCTGATAGACTGACAACACCTCCAAACATCCCCCAGGATGAATTTCCACCATATACATAAATCCTTGATCGAAATCAAACTGGAAATCCAAGATACCATTCCTGCATTCCTTCCGAGCCTCAGCAAACATTCAACCCGGATGTGATTCCATACCACAGCCGCAGACACACTGCTCATCAACCATGATTGGAACACCCCAATCATAACTCTGCACTACTGCTTTCCCTTCCGTGAACTTACACTCTCTCTCGGAGCTACATTCCCTTCTCTTTCCTTACCAAGGAAATCCACTTGGCCGCCTTGTCACTATGACAAGTGCCACGGTGTTCACTCTATACTACACCATTCTCTTATAGCATAACCGCTATCCCATGCACCACACATGCTCTGGATCCACTCGCAAGGACTCTCAAGTCCATGCTCTACCTTCCACTCACCACGATCAATACCCGGGGCCAGACCTTCTAACGCTAACACGTCGCGACATACTCAATGCATTTCCTCTTACCGATCTCTCAACACAAGCAGAGTCTTCAGCATGACTGGACCGCCTTTCTAGGCCTTCAGCCCATCTGGACCACTCTCGGAACCTTCAGCAGGTCTAGACCGCCCTCCAGGGCCGTCAGCCTGTCTGGACCGTTCTCCGAGCCTTCGGCCTGACTGGTACGCCCACCGGCCTTCGGTCTATCCGGACCGCTCAACCAGCATCCAACATCCCGAATTATCCCTCCAGGAAAAATCTCTCATGCATATTGTTCTAGCCCTCTAGGGGTTCCGAACTCTATCTCCACCCTACATACTCAATCCCGGCCCGATCCCAGGCCTTCCACAATCAATCACCCTTGGTCTTTATCCTGCCCCGCATACCTGTCACTTACTCATACCAGCCAATACTCTTGGCTGATAGAACCACTGCTGAATCCCAAGCAGCTAAGCAACCTCTCATGCCCATCGACCTTCCGGAGAATTTTCCAATTCTCCCCCACTTAGAGCATTGACTATCAACCATCGGTCGCCATCACCGGCCTCCCTCAACAACCCTACACAACACAAACACTTACACGCGAACTGATTCCCACTAGAACGAGCAACCTTCACAAAATCATATATCAACACAAATCATCTCGGCTCGAAAGAAACCCGACCATTAGCAACCACTCCTCAGACTGCAGACGATACCCGACATTCGGACTAATAGCCAAATTCCCACTAATAACCCTCATGAACGATAACCAATGAAATTTCCAACACCAAACCCTTAACCATACCATAACCCTCAAGGAACAACGAATACAATACCAGAAACCACACAACGAGACTAGCAGATATACAATACTCCACAATAATCATAAGATAACAAGACATCAAGAAAGAAACATACCCGCAGCTGCATCCGGTACTGCCCTGACCTCCTCTGCTGTGAGCTGAAAAGCACGACCCTGAGCCCTTGGGGAATCCGCTCCACCCTGACCTCCGCCCGTGATCCTCAATGTGGCCGGTGCTAGAGCCTGCACCGGTCCTGCAGCAAGCTGTGGACAGTTGATCCTCAAGTGTCCAACCTGATGACAATGATAACAAATCCTCAAATCCCAACCCGGGCTGCCTGCCGACAATCCCTTGCATAGTGCCCCTCCTTTCTGCACTTGCGGCATGCACCACCGGACCTACAAATCCCAGTGTGACCCTTCCCACACTTCCCACAAGTGTGGCTGCTCTGATCTCCCAATCTAGAATCAACGGTCTTGGACCATTTCGGCGCCGGCTGCGACTGCACCGGAGCCTGTCTCTGCTCTCGCAACTGTAACTCAATCTCCAACTCACGCCGCCTGGCGGCCTCCTGCAACTCTAACAAGGTCTCGCACCTCTGCGTAGACACAAACTGCCTGATATACCTCTGGAGCATAATCAGATATCGGGTCATCTGGGCCTGCTCCGAAGCAAACTCGGGGCAAAACATCGCCCTCTTAGTGAACATCCTGCTGATCTCCGTCACCGACTCTGAATCCTGCTTCAGCTCCAGGAACTCCTGAGCCAACCTCTCTCTCTCAACCCGCGGCACATAACGAGTACTGAACATCTCCCGGAACTGATCCCTTGAAACCGCAGCTCTCTACGCATCCGAATACGACCCCGTGGTCAATCTCCATCAATCCTTCGCCCCGAGCCTTAACAGGTTCAGAGCACACCTCACCCTCTGATCAGCAGGGCACGAACATGTGAAGAAACACCCCTCCACGTCCGGAAACCATCTCATAGCAACAATCGGGTCCTGAACCCCATCGAAGGTAGGAGGCTTCGTATTATCGAAGTCCCGATACTGAAAACCCCGACCAGCTCCTCCCCCTGCCGCTGCTACAGCCGCTGTAGCCGCCGCGGCAGCCGTCTCTGTGAGGGCCGCATAGCGCTCATCAAAATACTTAACCATGGCGGTCTTGATCGAGCCAAACAGTTCCGACAACTCAGCCCGGAACAACGCAACAACCTCATCATGCAGGATCTCACGAATCCTCACATCCAACTCGCACATGCTCATCTGACCAATAACCTCGGGCGGTACTGACCCCCCCTGAACTCTCTCTCCTGCTCCCGATCCTGACCCTGATCCACTCCTAGCATGCCTCGGAACCTCCATACTGAAAAACACCACAAGATCTCAGATACTTCCCACAAACCCGGGAACCAACTCCCAGCCCAACCCTAGAGGTCATGGTTTCTTTGATACGCGTATGGGTCCTGTGCTTTCAGTAGTACGGGCCCATACTACCTTCCACACCTACCCATATTTGTATCAATTATACCACAACACCCTAGTGAAGAACATACATAACAAGCACTCAACCCTCAGTCCTAGAAGAACACTGGAAATCTCCCACAAAGGAAACCCTAGGCTAACAGGCATCATAAATCAGGCAACATTATCATGAAATCCTGAAGATCCCTAGCCTAGTACTAGCATGCTGTTCTATCAAAGCTCAAAACAAATGTCATGTATGGTATTTTGGGGTTACTTACTGGCTCCGGCTGATCGTACCTCCGCGTCCTCCTTTACTCATTTTGAAAACCATTTTAAATTCTCTTTTGAAAACCCTCCTCGATTTGAGACTGGATTCACACGAATGTTCCTCCAATTCACTCAAACCAAGGCTCTGATACCAACTTGTAACGACCATAAAATTCCAACCAATTTAAACTTTTCAAAAACAACCCGATTTCATAAAATTATTACAAAAAGGTTTTCAATACAATTATTTCAGAGTATTCCCAGAATCACATCACAAAACATAATCATGTATGGTATTTTGGGGTTACTTACTGGCTCCGGCTGATCGTACCTCCGCGTCCTCCTTTACTCATTTTGAAAACCATTTTAAATTCTCTTTTGAAAACCCTCCTCGATTTGAGACTGGATTCACACGAATGTTCCTCCAATTCACTCAAACCAAGGCTCTGATACCAACTTGTAACGACCATAAAATTCCAACCAATTTAAACTTTTCAAAAACAACCTGATTTCATAAAATTATTACAAAAAGGTTTTCAATACAATTATTTCAGAGTATTCCCAGAATCACATCACAAAACATAATCATGAGGAGCGGTACGATCACGCCTTTGCCTTGCCACGGTCTCCTGAAGAACCTTAAAAACATTAAACCACAACTGTAAGCCCGAACACTTAGTGAGATATCCCCAAAATACCAACCACATACACCATACATGCATAACATGCCATGTCATAACAGAACACAGAACATCCATGCACTTCGGGTCTACTGTGTGACTGGTCCGCCGCACCGGCCAACAGCCCACCTGGTCCACCCTTCGAGTCTATCCATATACATCGAGTCTACAGTGTGATTGGTCCGCCCTCACCGGGCCTTCAATCCACCTGGTCCATTCTCTGAGTCTACAATATGACTGGTCCGCCCGCACTGGGCCTTCAGTCGGCCTGGTCCACTCTCCGAGCCTCAGCACGTCTGGTCCACCCTCTTGGGGCCTACAGCCTATCCGGACTGCTTGCTGGGCCTTCGGGATAACCGGTCCGCCCTGGGTATGTTGGCCTACAGCACAAAACAGGTCCCGCCTCAACCCAACCCCAGTCCAACAACCATGTTCACATAAACATTCAATCATATAACATATCACATCCAATCAAACCGATCTAACAGATCACATAACATAACATCATCCTAACCAGGATACCGACCTAACCGGTCACTAGCATAGCATCATCCTATATACCAGGATACCGACCTTAACCAGGTCTCTAACATATACCATCCTAACTACCAGGATGCAACATAGCAAAGCAATAACATAACAACGATACCCGGATCACAATCCGATAAAGGGCCGGCCTTGGTGCCGTAGACCCTGTCGATATAGTGAGGATAACTCACCTCGCAACTGCCGACTGAACAGATAAACCCAAGCTGCTCCGACCACTGATACGATCTCCAACACTGGCCGACACCAAAACTCTGAACTCAAAACAAAAACCAACAATTACCAAAATGCTCCTGGAAATCAACTGGTCAACCCTTGGTCAAAGTCAAAGTCAAAGTCAACCCCTGACTGACTCTACTTGCCGAGTCAACCCGATGACTCGCCGAGTCCCCATGCACAGAACTTCCCCAATCTGCGACTCAACTCGCCGAGTCACCCCGAGACTCGCCGAGTCCAACAACTCTGAGTCCTTTCACACTCGACTCACCGAGTCATCCCTTGACTCACCGATTCATAGCTCAACCAGAAGAAAGGTTAGGTCCTCACGACCAGACTCGCCGAGTCCAAGAACAGACTTGCCGAGTCCAAGGCTATCTGCAACCAACTCGCTGATTTCCTGCCCATATTCAACCAACTCGCCGAGTTGTTCTTCCAACTCGTCGAGTTCCATCCTATCTTCAAGCAACTCGCCGAGTACACCCTTGTGACTCGCCGAGTACCCCTAGATCTGAAACCATACAAAGGCTTTCCAAGCCATGCAGAAGCTCTAAACCATAGATCTACTCTTTTACAAGCCATCCATCACGTAAAGTGGCAAACTTTACGTGGATCCAAAGAGATCTAGGCATTTTACACTCTAGGGCTAGGGTTTGGGACAAAAGAGCTTCACCAAAAACTCAAGAATCGGGACTTTATGAAATATAGGACCATCACAAGCTTAGATCTGAAGTAGCATCCTCAGATCCAAGCTTCTATCTCAATTTAGATGTCATATCAACCACCATACATGAACCCATGAAGAAAATAGCTAAAGGAAATGGTTCCTTGCACATGGAATGAGCCCAACCAACTGTAGATTCCTGATCTCCCCAAGCTTCCTGATACAAGCCTCCAATCTTCAAGCTTAAAGCACCAAAGATCCTTCTCCAAGCTCTAATACACTCAACAATGGGGCCTCCTCATGAATTTAGGGCTTCTGGAACTCAAGGAATGGTAAAGAGGCTGGGGAGAAGATATGATGTTCTTTATATAGGGCTCAACCCTCGAAATTAAGGTTTTCTCCACTCAGCACCAACTCGCCGAGTCTATCCATGCTACTCGCTGAGTTGGTCACTTAACACGCGACTAGAGTCGCGACCCTACTCGCCGAGTCCACTCGTGGACTCGCCGAGTTGCCCTTTCCCATTTACACTTTTAACCCTTCAACTCTACTCTTGATATTCCGGGATGTTACAATCTAGCAAGTATTGACTCATGAATGAACTGACTCATTGTATTATTCTTCGTTCTAGTAATAGTATTAGTAACATCCTAGACTACGCCTATCATAGTTTACTAGCAATATGACCTGTACGTATGAACATGAGCGTATACCCTTGCTACCCAAAGGTATTGAATTGACTGATAGAAATTTTATGTCTATATATGTATACATAATATATAACTAGTATTTAGACGATCTTCGGACGGATAACCGATGCCCTAAAGCCACATCCCAAGGAGGAAAAGGAGATAAAGCGAGCTAGCCTTCCTAAGTCCTTTAAACATTACTTATATAACTATACATATATAGGCATGCAATTGACAATATAAAAGTATAAAAGAATTTTTGTAAAACCATTGAAACATTTAGTAACTAAGAAAAGAGGACTTGATGTCACTTTGTAAAATGATTTCAAAGCAATTTGTTTGATAAGAACAGTTCAAAGTATAAGGAAAACCTTTGTTTTTGAAACACAATTGTAACAGGGTTTGAAAAGAAACATTCAATATGTAAGATAGTTTGATAAAGAGTTTTAAACAAATTAAAACGTTTTGGAAAGCCATTTGAAGTATTCTATCTGGTAAAATAGCTAAAAGAGTAGTAAATCCATTTGTATGCTACTTATTAATCACATGTTATTGATATATTAACTAGCATGATTCAACTTGTATCCCCCCATAAAAGCTTTTAAAAACATTTAAACCATTGATTTAGGGGTATGAACTCACCTGCAGTGAGCGGATCGGAAAGAAGTGTCAGATAAGTGCTTGGTGTCTAGTGAAGACTTGTACACTCTCAATGACCCTAATAACATAGGAAGACATATGTATTTATATAATTACTGATTATAACACTAATTAAACATGTATAAACATCCTAATGTGAGGAAAACACTTTGGTAAAAGTGTTAGGAGGCTATCGGGTTGCAACAAAGGAGTGCAAGGCCTTATATGGGAGTGTATGGTCCATGGACCATCTTTGTTGGAGTTTACGGCCCAGGGGAGTTTACTCCTGGCCGTAAACTCTCAATTGGTCACCAAAAGAGACTTAAAACTACAAAGGCTTAAGTGGTTAGGTGCTTCAAATCTTAAACAAGTGTTTGGGTGAGTTTAAGGTCCAAAAATGGCCCTAACTTGAGTTTACGGTCTAGGGACCACTTCCCCATGAGTTTACGGTTGTAAACTCATGGTAAGAAGTACCATTTCGCGAATTGGGGTCCTTAGATCAATGGTGCAAGGTTCTAGGCTACTAACCAAGGCTTAATAAGGTGATTAGGGTATCAAAACACACTTTGGGGGAGTTTACGGTTTTGGGAGATTCCCAAACCGTAAACTCATAAAAGGGGGGGTTTTGGTGCTTTTCATGTGCTAAAATCATCAAGGAAGGGATCCATGCTAGGTTCTAAGCATAAGGAAGGAGTTAGGAACACTTTGGCACCCAAATTAGGGTTTACGGCCTAAGAAGATCTTGGGCCGTAAACACCTTGTTCTTGTGATTCTTGAGGGATTTCTTGATATATAGAAGTGTAACAAGCCTTAAGATACTCTAGGATAGAAGTACTTACAAGATAGAGGCTTGAAAAGGTGCCAAAAGGCCAAGAACACTAGTGTGCGTTCTTAGTGAAACTTGAAGATCTACACTTTTGGAATGATTTCACGGATAGAAGTGTGTTAGATCACTAAATTAAGTAATATATCAACTTAATAGGGCTAGAAACACTTACAACTTGAAGATCTCGGAGGAAAAGTCGGATGCTACTTGAGAGGATTTGAGTTCTAACATAGAAATGGTGAAAAAGTGATTTAAATGGCTAAGTGCCATATATATATACTCACTAGGGTTTACGGTCCAAATACCATTTGGGCTGTAAACTTCAAACTCTTGAAGTTTTTGGAACTTTATTGTTGTACAATAAACCCTAGGGCATCCTCTCTCCTGATATCTTCTAAGGGTTAATCCTAACATACTCAAACTTATTCCAAAAAGCTTGAAAGTTTGCAGAAACTGTTCTGACTTCTATTGAAGTGAAGGGTTGTACAGAATAGAAATTTCGGGTTGTCACATCATCCCCCTGTTAGAAGGAATTTCGTCCCGAAATTAGAATTTAGGTAAAGGAAGTAAGCATGAATAATCGAGCCAAAAAGTGGGGATACTTCCTGATCGATTTATTCTTGCGCTCCCAAGTGAATTCGGGTCCTTGGTTGGCATTCCAGAGAACCTTCACTAAAGGGAAACGGCTATGAATCGTTCGCATGACCTCTCGGTCCATGGTCACTACGGTTGTTCCACGCAGGTGAGGATCTTGTGGAACTCAATCTCTTTGAGTGGGATTTCAAGAGTCTCGTTGGATTGATACTTTTTCAAGTTCGAGACGTGGAGGGTAGAATGCACGTAACTAAGCTCGCGAAGTAGGTTTAGTTTGTGAGATACAGGGCCGATTCTGGCAAGAATCTCGGAGGTCCTAACTCTCTTGAATATAGCTTTTCACGCTTTTCGAAGCATATTAAGCCAACTCAGAGTGAGACTTCCGAAGGAATTTGGTTTCTCACCTGGAGTTCCAAGGGTTTCTCCCTTTTGCTTCTTTTCCCAATCAAGGGTCGCTCCCTTCTAGGTCAAATTCGTAAGAGGTTCCGAAATTTACGAGGAGTTCTAAATGAACTACGACAGTAGGTCTGCGAGACCTAGAATTTGGCGAATTTCCGTCGGCGTCTTCAGTGCCGACAAATTCTCAACGGGTTTGATAAATTGAAAGAGTCCTCAAGAATTTCCACATCACTAATAGTGGGTCTTAGGAATTTGACTCTTCAATTCCAAAACTCGTATTTAGAGAACTTCGCGCAACGCTTCTCTAATTGTATTGGTTCCATGGTTTGTTGTAGATGCTCTTTATGATTTCCTTCTTACTATGAGGGTAGATAAGTAAGTCATTTACAAGTTTAATGACGAACTAATCCAAGTAAGAATGGCGTACCCTATCCATTAAGTTCCTGAATACTACGGGCGTATTGGTCCTATCTGAGGGGTATCACTACGGACTCGTAGTGTCCGCATCGAGTTCGG
Organism: Lactuca sativa; assembly: GCF_002870075.4. Taxonomy (NCBI): domain Eukaryota; kingdom Viridiplantae; phylum Streptophyta; class Magnoliopsida; order Asterales; family Asteraceae; genus Lactuca; species Lactuca sativa. The sequence goes on along the minus strand of NC_056630.2, from coordinate 142,558,657 downwards.
AAGGTCGCATTTAGGACAACCTTCGCTAACACTCGAAACTGGTGATATTCGGGTTTCAGGTCCATTTCTTAAAGGTAATTCGTTCCTCACGTTTTCTTAGCCCACACATTCATGCGAGGCATAGATAATGATTTCCAATTGAAATCTTGACGAGGTCTCCGATAGTCGATGTACTTATGATACTATTCGTCCACCTTTTTGAAGGATAAGACCGGAGTTCTCCAGGGCGAGGAGCTTGGGCTTCCTATTCTTTTGCCGAGTAGTTTGCTAAGTTGTCCGGACTGTTCTTGTATCTCTGTAGGTGTTTAGACTGTAGGGCGATCTGGTTGCAGGAGTCGTACTGGGTTCTAAGTTTGTTCACATGACGATGCGATTACTCGTAGTCTTGGGCAGTCTCCGTCCTGAAGTTCATATTAGAATTCATACATGGTTCATCGATCACCATTTCGTATACGAGTCGTATATAATTAATATTGAAAAGATAGTCGAATAAATGATTCTTCTTTAAGCTCGCATCCCAACGAGGAAAAGAAGTTAAAGGGGAATCATCAATTCTAAACCTGTTGAACCTTGATTATATACCACCCTTGTGTATACATTAGTCCACGATAGATCAACCGTACTGATCTTTGGATTGAACTTGACGTACTGTACGAGTGGTACTTCGGGGAGGTTTGCCGAGGTTTCTTCGGAAAGGATAAGAAACATGAGGTACTCTAAGCATGAATACTTCCAAGTTCTGAAATGACGGCTTTGTTAAAAAGACGTTTACGGAGAAAGAGATGTACGTACGGAACTGGTATTGCGAATCGAATTGAATCTATTTGTATGATAATGTCAGAATCATATGGGAACTAAAGACATTAGATTTGAAACATAAGGCGTTACAGACAAAACACAACCGTGCAACCTTCAACAGAGTTACAGTACTTTAGATTTACTACAAGACTATTGCTGCGAACAAGGTATATTACAAAAGACAAGTATACGCAGCACGAGCATCCCTTTACTGACGGGATCTCGCAAAAGATAAGACTCTAGTTGCACTAGTTTTGGATAGTTTTGAAGTATGTTACAACGAAACGCCTTAATTACGTTAACGTGGGGCCGGAGTAGACTCTCCTGCGGCAGTGATCCTTAGTATTTTCCCGTCTGCGTCAGAGTTCTTCGCTATCGGGGCAATCCTTCTTGAGGTGCCCAATTTCACCGCATTGGTGACATATCTGGATAGCACCAACATTGGTGGTGGAAGTGATGTATCGAGTTAGAGTTATCTGGACACGAGTGTTCTCCTTGTTCATCCACTTTGAAACTTTCCTTTCATAGGGTCTAGTTTTAACACCACCATCGCAAACCTGGTTGACTCTGATGTCAGGGGCTTGAGTGATAGGTCGTGCTGGTGCCCCACAGCTATGAGCATGGTGCCCTATTTTTAGGCAATTGCAACATTACATTTCGTGGCAAGCTCCATGATGATGAAAACTACACTTATCACACTTCGGGAGTTTTCCCTCGTACGGTCTGCTCGGTACTGGGATGGCAGGGGTTTCCACTTGTTGTTGTTGCATGGCGAGTTTTTGGGATCGCTTGCATTCTTTCTTGGCTTGGCGCTTTCGTTTCTTGTTCTCTGTTTTTCGGTTTTGCGAGTCAGCAACTATTATCATTTGATGACTTCCTGGATTGATACTACAATCGGGATTTTCAACCCCTTCGTCAGCATTGCTTGTGTTGATAACGCTACAATTTGCAAGGACAGCTGTCACGGCAGCTGTAACTGCGGCTTGGAAAGTAGCGGTGTCCATAGGAAAGGCAGGGGTTTCGTCGCTTGCCTGATTGTTTCCGGACGACGACATGATTCTGTAACACGAAAGATAAGGACTTTGTGAGCGATTTTGGTTGACCCTAGATGTGATTCGATCGCTCAAGTAAAGAGTAAGAGTATGTTCTCGAAGGTTGACCTACATCCCTATGATGCAGTCCTAGTACGGATTGGAAGTATGTTTGCGAAGGTTTGACCTACATCCCTATGATGCAGTCCTAGTAAAGAGTGGAAGTAAGTTCGTAGAATGGTCACAATATGCTTGGCGTCTAAAACAGGGTACCATTGGTTGGTAAATAACATGATCCAACCCTTGAAAAAGAATTGGGAATGGTTCCTGAGCTAAATTACCCTAGTTCAATAATTGGACTAGGGTGGGTTTCAAATAGACTCCCATGATAGCACGATGAAGGTCTTTGAATAAAGAATGACACAGAAGTTAGCCGACTGCCAATATCTTTGATATTCATGACGCAAAAGTTTGGGAAAAATTGACCTTGTAGAAGGTCTTACATCATATCCAGAGTAGAAAGTCCTTGACAACATAAAGACCTAACTAAAAGTACTTACAGTACAAGATAGTTTCATAGAAAAATGCCACATAGGACATAGTTAGGAAAAACGACTTCCTTTCAACAGGGAAAGAAAGTAAGGCATCTACTACTGGAGACGGTAATCCCTCTGGTGAACCCTTAGTTCAGCCAGTTGACGTTCCACATCAAGCAGGTGTCTTTCATACACCCACTGGTGTACTCGGAGTTCTATGACTTTGGCTCGTGATTCAGCCAGTGCTTGAAGCAGGGTTTCATGGTATCTCTTGGATCTCTCACGAGCATCTTCCAGGAGAATGGTGTGGAGGGTATGCATTCTCGCATTGGCGACAACTTCTGTGATCTGATGTAGGGCTGTCCTGCCTTGAATCTCATTTCGGGCCACTCTGCAGACCAGGATTGGCAAGACTCTGTTTGCTGAGCCCCTATCACTCAGGTCATAAAAGCTTCGGTCTCCATTAAATGGCATGGGCTGATCCTGTCCTTGGCTCCATGTTTCCAAGCTTTCCACCCACGGGGGCGTCGGGCCTTGAAAAGCCGAACGAGGGTTAGGATTTGGAACAAGAGCTATCGGGGGTAGATTCTCTACTTCAGGGTTGGAGTCGGAACCATCTCCTAAGCCTTCAGCCTGGTGACCATCCTCAGGGATTGGGTGGTCATTTCCTGGATCAGCTTCAAACCCGCCTTCATTACCTTGGTTAGGGAAGTACAAGTTGCCGTAGGGATGGAATCCAGCCATATTGTATACGCGAGAAAAGGGATATAAGAATCTAGTACATAAGTAGCTTATAGTAACACAAAATACCCCAATAGTATTTTAGGTTTATGTTCTATTGTTCTCATTGTGGTATTGTTGGTAAGATTTTAGACTTGTTGCAACCTCACAACTACACTTAGGCACATGCTAGTCAACCCTCGGATAATATAGTTGATCAGGCTATATCTTCCCAGTTTTGACTATATGTCTCTAAGTCTACTTCTGCTGCCCAACAATCGTAATTCTTTTGTACTGTCCTAGCGATATTGATTTTAGTATGAATGCAGGCACGTATACTTAATTAAATATCTTATTATTTAAAGTATAAACTCTTGGTCAGAGTATTTTAATCCCATTGTATTTATAGTCTGTATATATTTTATGGGTTGATATACTCAATTCACTATAAACAATGCTCTGATACCAATCTGTCACACCCCAAAACTAGGAACTACGGAAACGTTCTGGGGCAGATGACGTCAAGTACAATATCACAACAATGAATAGTAGTAAACAAGCAACAACATCATCCATTGCATTAATAATGTAATTTTAATACAAGTGTTCTGATATGTCTAACAGACACTATAGTATAAATCAAAATGAAAGATGAGTCTTGAACGGGCTCCATCTTCTCTAAACCTTGCATCGGTACCTGTCTACTTTTGACATGAGGATACAAGTTATTTTGAAAGAGAGTATCAGCTTTAAAGCTGATGAGATCATAAGTATTTTAGTGTCTTAATTTGTAAGAAAGTATTTGTAAGTATGTGAAGTATATGTATGTAAAAGTTTTGAACTTCCTAGAAACCCTATGTTTCCTACTAAAAGTAGCCTTCTACCAAGGCATCTAGTATCTGAGTGTGTCTCTTATAAGAGTGTGTATTTTCCCAAATCCGACTATCATTAACCAAAAATATAGCTTTTACATTACTGTGCATCATGTGAATGTTCATGAAGTGAATGTAATGGGAAAATGAAATAGTACTATAGTGTAGTATCAAGTAACTACAATCGTACTAACTACCTTAAATCTATTAGAATTTAAAGTACCATGTGAACGACTTGTATCCTGCTACCGACTCTAGTAAAACGACGATGTAAGACGCCGTAAGAAATGACATTTGGCACCCGTAGACTTGCAAGTCCCACTGTAGCGAGCAGCAAGGTGTAGGATAGTCAATCCAGTATAGATCTATACGCAAACTCATACGCTCCCCAATTAAGAAGATTATGAATACAAAAACGGCCATGGCATGAAGTTCCATGCCCTGTTTAGTGGCTCACATAACTGCATGAATGTATATGTAATGAATGTGCTAGCTGTATTGTATGTTCTCCCTCTGTCTAGCCTGTATGTATTGTAATGTCCTGCGTGTACTAGCTATAATGTGTGTTCTCTCTCTATCTAGCAAGTATTTGAAATATACTGTGTGTACTAGCTGTAATATGTGTTCCCACTCTATCTAGCAAGTATTGACTCATGAATGAACTGACTCATTGTATGATTCTTCGTTCTAGTAATAGTATTAGTAACATCCTAGACTACGCCTATTGTAGTTTACTAGCAATATGACCTGTACGTATGAACATGAGCGTATACCCTTGCTACCCAAAGGTATTGAATTGACTGATAGAACTTTTATGTCTATATATGTATACATAATATATAACTAGTATTTAGACGACCTTCGGACGGATAACCGATGCCCTAAAGCCACATCCTAACGAGGAAAAGGAGATAAAGCGAGCTAGCCTTCCTAAGTCCTTTAAACATTACTTATATAACTATACATATATAGGCATGCAATTGACAATATAAAAGTATAAAAGAAGTTTTGTAAAACCATTGAAACATTTAGTAACTAAGAAAGGAGGACTTGATGTCAGTTTGTAAAATGTTTTGAAAGCAGTTTGTTTGATAAGAACAGTTCAAAGTATAAGGAAAACCTTTGTTTTTGAAACACAATTGTAACAGGGTTTGAAAAGAAACATTCAGTATGTAAGACAGTTTGATAAAGAGTTTTAAACAAGTAAAAATGTTTTGGAAAGCCATTTGAAGTATTCTGTCTGGTAGAACAGCTAAAAGAGTAGTAAGTCCATTTGTATGCTACTTATTAATCACACGTGATTGATATAATAACTAGCATGATTCAACTTGTATCCCCCCATAAAAGCATTTAAAAACATTTAAACCAAATTATAACGCTAATTAAACATGTATAAACATCCTAATGTGAGGAAAACACTTTGGTAAAAGTGTTAGGAGGCTATCGGGTTGCAACAAAGGAGTGCAAGGCCTTATATGGGAGTGTATGGTCAATGGACCATCTTTGCTGGAGTTTACGGCCCAGGGGAGTTTACTCCTGGCCGTAAACTCTCAATTGGTCACCAAAAGAGACTTAAAACTACAAAGGCTTAAGTGGTTAGGTGCTCCAAAGCTTAAACAAGTGTTTGGGTGAGTTTAAGGTCCAAAAATGGCCCTAACTTGAGTTTACGGTCTAGGGACCACTTCCCCATGAGTTTACGGCTGTAAACTCGTGGTAAGAAGTACCATTTCGTGAATTGGGGTCCTTAGATCAATGGTGTAAGGTTCTAGGCTACTAACCAAGGCTTAATAAGGTGATTAGGGCATCAAAACACACTTTGGGGGAGTTTACGGTTTTGGGAGATTCCCAAACCGTAAACTCATAAAAGGGGGGGGGGGGGGGTTGGTGTTTTTCATGTGCTAAAATCATCAAGGAAGGGATCCGTGCTAGGTTCTAAGCATAAGGTAGGAGTTAGGAACACTTTGGCACCCAAATTAGGGTTTGCGGCCTAAGAAGATCTTGGGCCGTAAACACCTTGTTCTTGTGATTCTTGAGGGATTTCTTGATATATGGAAGTGTAACAAGCCTTAAGATACTCTAGGATAGAAGTACTTACAAGATAGAGGCTTGAAAAGGTGCCAAAAGGCCAAGAACACTAGTGTGTGTTCTTGGTGAAACTTGAAGATCTACACTTTTGGAATGATTTCACGGATAGAAGTGTGTTAGATCACTAGATTAAGTAATATATCAACTTAATAGGGCTAGAAACACTTACAACTTGAAGATCTAGGAGGAAAAGTCGGATGCTACTTGAGAGAATTTGAGTTCTAACTTAGAAATGGTGAAAAAGTGATTTAAATGGCTAAGTGCCATATATATACTCACTAGGGTTTACAGTCCAAATACCATTTGGGCCGTAAATTTCAAACTCTTGAAGTTTTTGGAACTTTATTGTTGCACAATAAACCCTAGGGCATCGTCTCTCCTGATATCTTCTAATGGGTTAATCCTAACGTACTCAAACTTATTCCAAAAAGCTTGAAAGTTTGCAGAAACTGTTCTGACTTCTATTGAAGTGAAGGGTTGTACAGAATTGAAATTTCGGGTTGTCACAGTGAAGATTCCGACGACGAGAGTGACGCTGGGGAGAATGATGCAGATGATCAAGGCGATAACGAAAACGATGATTCTTAGTGATGTATCTAGGTTTAAAGAAAATTGGGATATTAATTAATAATTTTTACTATTTCGTAGGTTGTTTGATTTTTTTTCTTCTACTTATTTAAATATTAGGGTTGATGTAATTTTTATTTTACTTAATGAAATGCTTTTTATTTTTAATTAAATTTTATATTTGATATTAATTTAAAAATTATAAATAAAAAAAATTTATTTTATTTAAAATAAAAAAAGAGTGAGGGAAGGGCTTCCCACGCATTCCTTAGCTTTTAGGTGAAGGAAAGGAGAGTGAGGAAAAAAGGGGTATGGCCCACCAAAAGTGAGGGAAGGTTCCCTCCCACCAATGTTTTAAAAATCGGTTTGAACCGGCCGGTTGAACCGGTTGGACCGGGAGAGGGAACAGTTCAGCTATCACCGGTTTTACATTGATTTCTAAACCGGATTGAACCGGCCGGTTTTTAGAAAAAAGCGGTTGAACTGGTGAAAATAAACCGGTTGAACCGGGTAAACCGAATAAAAACATAAAAAAAAAAAGAACCATTTACATAATAAACTTTGGTGATTTTTTTTTTCAAATCTATTTAGTTTTATATAAGTAAAAACATATTATAAATTCTTTTGATGTGTTTGTATTCATCAAAAACTATATTTCGCTTCCATATTAAACTTTATTTTCTTTTTAACGTATATGGATTGATGTAAAACACTAAAACTTATGGTTATTTGTTATTTTAATGTATTTGGATTCATCTACAACTTATTTTTATGTGTATTTTTAATGTTTGAACTTGTAAGCATTAAATTCATAATTTCTGTATGTATCTATGTGTAGGAAAATAGAAAAAAACATGAAAAATATAGAAACCGGTTCACTCGGCGGTCAAACCGGTTGAACCGAGAACCGGTCACCATACCGGTTCAACTAAAAAACCGGTTTTTAAAACATTGCCTCCCACTCCTTCCAGTCTAATAAATGTAAACGATAAAAAAGTTGGAATAAGTAGATGATATTTGCATAACTAATTATTATTCACACTTGTAAATCAGGAGAGATTCTCCTCTAGTCTTGAATGTGAAAATGAAATAAAATCAAAAGTAAAATCTATCATCTTCATTGATTAGTTCCAGCTGAAGGTTTTACAACATCATCTTGAAGAAGCTGTGTGATAATGTGTTCAAGGTGATGGAATTTGGCATACTCTGTTACAAATGCTTTGTGATTGTTGTTGCATAGTATTAGCCTAACTTATATTTATGTAAACTATTGGATTTATTGTATACTTGAGGGGTGTATACTGTATCATTTTTCTAGTATTTATGTAAGATAACTCCCATGCCTATTGGTATGGCATTCCATTCATTTCATGGTATCAAGAGCCCTTCAACCCCTCCCTTCCTCTCCCTCCTCATAACCGACTCCTCCATTGTTTCCGGCGATCTCACCATGGCCGGCTCCTCTAATGACTCCACCCTCCCGATGAACACCCTCATTCATCTCATCACCATTCATCTCTCTTCTTCCAATTATCTTTTGTGGGTAAATCAAATGGTTCCTCTCCTAAATTATCAACATCTCCTTGCACATGTCGATGGCTCCTCGAAAGCTCCACCCACTCATCATACCGTGGACGCCAAGCAAGTTGTGAATCCGGCCTTTGAAGAATGGAAAGACGCCGATCAACGCACAGTTCTTCTCCTCTAAGCCTCCCTCACAGAGGAAGCCTTTTTTGAAATCGTGGGTCTTTCCTCCGCCCGCGCCATCTGGACTGCTCTTGAATCCGCCTATGGAAACTCGTCCATGGAACAGGTTCAAAATCTACGCGACCAACTTCGGCTTCTCTCCAAGGGTGACTCTCCCATTTCTGATTATGGTCGCAAGTTCAAGGCCATTTGTGACCAACTAGCGGCTATTGGTCAAGCCGTTGATGAATCCGACAAATGTCATTGGTTTTTATGTGGCCTCGGCGGCAGTTTTGAAGCTTTTTCCATTGGGGTTCGCACCTCGCGTATCACTCACTCATTCCGGGATCTCCTTGTGCAAGCCGAAAGCCATGAATTGTTCATCAAATCGATCCATGGGCAGCCCACCCATGCTGTCGCCTTTTCCGCTGTTTTAGCGCCTAGCGGGGCTGCTCTCGCATTTTTTGTTGGCCGGGGTCGCGGTGGTGGCTCCGGTGCTCGTGGTGCTTTTCGTGGCGGTCGTGGTCGCGACCGTCGGCCTCCTCATTGCCAACTATGTAGACTAAATGGGCATTTTGCTAGTGCTTGCCCTCGACTTTCCACTTTTGCATCTAACTCTATTCCAAATGAAAGGGACTTGACGAAGGCGTTTTTAGCGAATTGTCGCGTCACTCCACCCGCTTCGGATTGGTATGTTGATTCCGGCGCCTCGGACCATATGGTCTCCTCCTCGGGCTCGGTCACTCAATCCGAGCCTTTCCATGGCGACGGTTCGGTTCATTTTGGTAATGGTACAACTCTTCCAATTACCTCTATTGGGACTTTTACTCTCACAAATCGTATTAAATTGCGAGATGTTTTAGTTGTCCCAAAACTTACTAAAAATTTATTATCTGTTAGCAAGTTGACTTCTGATAATGATGTCGATGTCCTTTTCTCGAAAAATTCATGTTCTATTCAGGATCCGGTCACGAAGAAAATTCTAGCACAAGGAAGGCATGACCGGGGGCTCTATGTTCTCCCCAATAAACCGGTGGCTTGTTCGTTGTTTGCTACTAAACGTCCCACCGCATCTTTTGAATTATGGCACTCCCGTTTAGGGCACGTGAATTTTGATGTTATTTCTAAATTGAATAAAGATGGTCATGTAATGGTTTCTTCTATTTTACCAAAACCCGTTGTATGTTCTCCTTGTCAACTTGCCAAGTCTCATCGTATGCCCTTTGAGATTAATGACCAACGTGCCTCAAAGGTCTTGGATTTAATTCATTGTGACCTTTGGGGTCCATCTCCCGTTGTTTCGGTTGCCTCCTATCGATATTATGTTACATTTGTGGATGACTTTTCGCGTTTCATGTGGTTCTATCCACTTAAAAATAAATCCGATTTTTATGGAGTTTTTGCGACATTTATGGCCTTTGTTGAGACACAATTTTCTACAAAAATCAAGACTTTTCAAACTGATGGGGGTACGAAATTTTTAAACAATAAAGTAAAGGCTTTGTTACAAAGCCATGGCATTTTTCACCGTATCTCTTGCCCTTACACGGCTCAACAAAACGGGTGGGTCGAACGTAAACACCGCCATATTGTGGAAACGGGCCTTGCTATGATGTTTCATGCTTATCTTCCGGTCTCTTATTGGACGCATGCTTTTAGTACCGCGGTGCACATAATTAATCGTCTTCCCACTAAGGTGTTGGCTATGCACTCTCCATTTGAGGTTTTATTTGATCGCGCCCCCATTTATGCCAATTTTCGTATTCTTGGTTGTCGGGTTTATCCATATTTGCGAGACTATGCGGATCATAAACTATCACCACGGAGCATTCCGTGTGTTTTTATTGGGTATCACTCGCAATACAAGGGGTTTCTTTGTCTCGATCCGGTTTCTAATCGTGTGTTTGTCACCCGCCATGCCCGGTTTGATGAATCCTGTTTTCCGTTTCGAGACACACATACTACTGCCCACATTGGGTCTCTTCCGCTGCAGTCCTTTGTCGCTGGTTCCGAGCCCGTCGACCCCGTGGTTCCTCCTGCCGCTGTTCCTGCTCCTCCTCCCAAGGTCTCCAGCCCGACTACTTCGCGCCCCTGCGCCGTGTGCACTGATCCAGTACCGCCCCAGACGCCGACAGTTTCCCCGTCTGATTCCGACTCGTCGCAGGGTGCCGCCTCTGATCCATCATCCGCCTCCGATGCTTCGTCGTCCGGGTCTGACTCCGATCCTGATACTGGTGCTGAATCGGGCCCTGATTTCGAGTTGGATTCTCCTCCGTCGCCTCGCATGCCGCCTCCCTCTCATCCGATGACCACACGGGCGAAATCTGGGATCTTCAAGCCGCGTTACCGGGTTGATTTGGCAGACTTACATTCTCACTCTTTGTTTACGCAGGTTTTTTCTGCCCCGGTGCCTTCGTCTTATGCGGATGCCTTGTGTATTTCTCATTGGCGTGATGCCATGCATGCTGAGGTTGCGGCTCTTCATCAAAATAAGACGTGGACTCTCGTTCCTCGTCCGTCTCATGCCAATATTTTCGGTTGCTGGTGGTTGTTTCGCACCAAGTATCGTACGGATGGGACGGTTGAGCGTCACAAAGCTCGCCTTGTTGCGCAAGGATTTAGTCAAGTTCCGGGTCTTGATTTCTCTCATACGTTTAGTCCGGTGGTCAAGGCGGCTACCATTCATGTTGTTATCACTCTTGACGTTGTTAATGGTTGGCGGTTGCGCCAACTCGATGTGAACAATGCCTTCCTTCACGGCACCTTGGATGACACGGTGTTCATGCACCAACCCCCGGGCTTTGCGGATGCTCGCCATCTCGACTATGTGTGCAAACTTAATAAAGCTATTTATGGTCTAAAACAGGCACCGCGTGCATGGTTTCATCGTCTCACTTTGTTTTTAGTTCATCATGGTTTTACTTGTAGCCGTGCTGATCCGTCTCATTTTGTGTTTCGCCGGGATTCCTACATTATTTATTTGTTGGTCTATGTTGATGACTTGATTGTCACCGGCTCCGATGATGCTATCATATCCTCGTTTATTTCTCGTCTTCATGCTGAGTTTCGTATTAAAGATCTTGGGCGGCTAAATTACTTTCTTGGCCTCGAAGCTGTGCATCACTCTAGTGGCCTGTTTCTGTGTCAGGCCAAGTATGCTCATGACATTGTCTCACGTGCCGGTCTTCTTCATGCCAAACCGGTGCCTACTCCTCTTGCTGCCAATACCGTTTTGGTTCGTGACGGTCCTGCCTTTGTCGATCCCACCCTCTTCCGCTTGTTGGTTGGCGCTCTGCAATATTTGACCATTACTCGCCCCGACATTTCCTATGCGGTTAACCAACTTAGCCAGTTTCTTGCTGCTCCGACCGATGCTCATTTTCAGGCGGTCAAACGCCTTATTCGCTATGTCAAGGGTACTCTATCGTTTGGCCTCGCCTTCACACGCCCTCGGTCTGTTGCCATTGTTGGTTATTCTGATGCCGATTGGGCCCGGTGTCTTGAAACTCGCCGCTCTACTTATGGGCACTCGATATTCCTGGGGGTAATCTTGTATCATGGAGTGCTAGGAAATAGCCCACAGCTTTCCGCTCCAGTTGTGAGTCTAAATATCGAGCCATGGCGAACACGGCAGCTGAAATTATTTGGATTACTCATCTGTTACAAGAGTTATATGTTTTGCCCACCGGTCGTCCTATACTTCTTTGTGATAATTAGAGTGCATTATTTCTCACTCAAAATCCATGTTATGACATGACTACGAAGCCTACAAACAAAAAAATAAAAAATTAGTGGATAGTATTTTTAGACAAAATAAGAAAAACAAAATGTACAACTACCCATTGTTCGTCAACCAGTGTTGGAAGACGTGCTTCCACTGCGAAACAATTTGCTGCCCTATCGCAGCCTTCAGCACGCAGAAATAAATACATTATTGCTTTCAATCTACATTCACGTAAAATAAATTTATTAAAAACTGATTTCTAAATACAACTTAATTACAAATATAGTGCTAGTACTCGTAGTAACTAATTACCCCAAGTCCAAGTCCATTTTCAATGTTTGCGGGATTGTATTTGTATGAACAACCTGTAATAATCCAAATAATCCAATCAATAAAAACAATAAACTGGTTCTTCAAGTGGATCAAAAAATAATAATAACAATAAACATCGAACATATTCATATACGTATGTATGAAGACATGAAAAGCAAGAGATGAACAATCACTCGTTAAAAACTGTTTTATCTAAAAGTCTAAAACACAATCTGATGCATATAACACTTCAATACATATATGTTTTCGTACATTATATCTACACGAAGAACATATTGCATACCCGACTAAGCAATATCAACGAACCAAGCCCTAGGATTTTGTGCCGCGATATTTTAAAGAAAGAAAGGGTTAAGACTAAGAAAGAACTTGTTACTGCACTTGCGGTAAAATCGCCTTGGGCCACAGCCCACAACATATGTTATGCCCACGTATTTCATCCTTTTTTTTTTTTTTTTTTTTTTTTTTTTTTTTTTTTTTTTTGTAATGGATGTGCCTATACACCGTGCAGCATAGGTGCACATACATTTTTTTTAAAACATGATTGGCTTTAAAACCTATTCGGTTTGGGATAACAAAAGTCAAAACTGGATCGGTTTTAAACTAGTTTTTGAACAAAAAATATCCAAATCTTTATGAACCGATTTTGATTGGTTTAAAATTGGTTTTCTTAAATCGGATCAAATCGATTTGAAAACTAGTTTCAGATCATGAACCGTTTTCTTTGTGCACCTTTACCTTACAGATTTCATGTGGTTATTACCATTGTAATCATTTTGTTTGGGTTATTATGCTCATAGATATCGTCACATTAAATTATTACCAAAAAATTTGTAATATCAATGAATAGAGTAAATTACAAAAATAACCATTATAATCATTTTTTCTGGGTTATTATGCTCATAGATATCGTCACATTAAACTATTACCAAAAAATTTGTAATATCAATGAATACAGAGTAAATTACAAAAATATGGTTCATGTGGTTAGGTGCATTTTTAAATTATATCTAGTTATTTCAATTAAGATGCGAGCTTCCTTGAATTTTTTTTGTCATGCGTTTAATGTCATTTGTCTTACCCCTAAGGCCGAGTGATATACATTGCACGAGAGGGTCCGTGGTATGTGTGGCAACAGACCACGACTGTGCACACCATCCCGTCCGGTTGTGGTTTGTCCATTTCGTGCTCCATCGTGTTCCCGACGACGAACGTAAACGGCCAATCATTATTTTTCTTTTTCTTTCTTGACCGTTCGACGGTCAAATTTTCAAGTTTTTCATTTTCTTTTTACAAACTCAATACCTATAAATAAAACCCTCATTTTTCATCAAATTTTACACTCTCATTCTCTAAACCAAAAAACACATGGATTTCTTTAAAAATTTTGACTTGGATGATGACAGAGAATTTATCTCGATCTTCTTCAAAGCTGTGCAACACCTTCACGATGAAGAAAGTTCAAATGTTGCTCGTACAAGGGCGGTCATCAATTGTAATCGCCAAGCCGCACACAACTTATTGGTATGTGATTGCTTTGTCGATAATTGTCTTTACAATGACAGGTTGTTCGAACGTCATTTCCGTCTAAATAAGGCTATATTTTTATGTATTAATAATGTTTTAGAAGTCCGTTATGATTTTTTTTCAAACAAAAACCTGATGCTAGAGGAAGAATGAGTTTTAGTAGTATACAAAATATGCGGCTGTGCTTAGGTATTTGGGATACGATATAACATTAGATGCATCCGAAGAATACTTGAAAATATCCAAGAGGACCGCAATTGATTGTGTAGATTGGTTTTGTGCATGTGTGTGTAAGGTTTTTCACCAACAATATTTGCGTTAACCTACTCCACGTGATATTGAGAGATTATATTCGACTCATGAAGAGAGACATGTTTTTTCAGGTATGCTTGTCAGTCTAGATTGTACACATATGGCTTGTGAAAGATGTCCAACTGCATGGCGTGGTCAATTCACTCGATGAGATATAGGTGAACCAAGTATAATCCTAGAAGATGTTTCATCTCAAGATTTGTGGATATGACATTCGTTTTTTGGAGTTGCGGGGTCTAACAACAACATTAATGTTCTTGTCCAGTCTCCTATTTTCAACAATCTTTGGACCGAAAAAGCACTTGATATAACGTTCACGGTGAACGAACATTCGTACAAATACAGTTACAACCTTTGTGATAGGATATTCCCGAATTATTCTACACTTATAAAGGCATACTTGGTTCCTCGAAGTGAAAAGGCAAAGTTGTTCACAAAGAGGTAGGAATTAGCGATGAAGGATATTGAGAAGACATTTGGAGTCCTCAAGCAGACATGACATGTAATGAAATACGCTACACGATTTTGGGATAATGATAGAATTAAGACTAAACTGCACAAATGGTCTTTGTGGTTTACTCAAAATTGCCACTTTGGTCCAAAAATATTTGGACTAGCACCAGAGGTCCAAACTTTTCATTTTGTTGCGAGTTTGGTCCAATTTGCTATGAACTTTTTCATAATGACGAATTTGCCCTTGCTTTTTCCTTTTTCAGTTTTTTTTTATTATTTAAAGATTTTTTCTGATTAAAAGAAAAATAAAAAAAATTTCCTTTTTTATTTTATTTTTATAATTTTTATAACAGAAAAAAGTAAATAAAATGCAAACTCTCTCTCTCTCTCTCTCTCTCTCTCTCTCTCTCTCGTTTCACACAAAAAGTTGCTCATCTCCTTCACCACCAGCCACCACCACTGGCGATGGAGGCTTCCGACGAAGCGGGTTTCGATGTTTGAGGCTAGGGTTTCTGGTGCCATAGATCTGAGAACGGGGCGAAGGGCGAAGGACGAACTGAGAAGATAGATGAACTGAGTCGGATTTTCCAGAAATCGAGAAATCAATTGCAAAATCTGAGATATCATTTTTACGGCGAACAAGAAACCCTCCTAAGGACGACGTAGATCTGTCGGAAACCGGACTCAATCTCTCCCTCTTTCTATTTGCTTTTCGTCGGAACCATCATCACCTTTGTCTTTTATCTTCTCATCTGACGACGCCTTCGATCTGTTTGTCATCGGCGATGACGATGATGTCTGTGGCTCGATAAAACTCTAGCTTTAGACGTCAGAACCATTAAACCGCTCGTCTCTCTTCTTCTCCGACGAGGTGTCTACATAGCAAAATCCCTAGCGCCGCCACCCTTCTAGTTTTACAAAACCCTAAGTTTTCATATCTGTTTTCACCCTCTTTCTCTCTCTTTTTCTTGTCGAACAACCAACAGATCCAGATCTCCGTCGTGGCGGCGAGATGTTCAGATCTTCGTCATCGGTGGTGATTTGGATGGTCCAGCAGGCGGTTCATAACCGTAGAAGGGAGAGAAAGAGAGAGAGATGACCATCGTAGCAGCAGGAAGAAAGAAGAATGATGGTCTCTAGAGGTTCAGATCTCAGTTTTTTTTCTCCGGCGAAGTCGGCGCCGGATAGTTCTAAGGTTCCGACGTCGGCGGTGGTTTTAGTGGTCGGACGACGGTGCTCCGGCAGCCACCAGAATCTGGCGGCGTTTCCTTTTTCTGAATGGGAGAGAGAAAAATATGGGGTGGGGTGATAATACAAATAGATTTTTTTTTCCTTTTTTAGTTTTTGTAATTTAAAAAATAAATAAAAAATGAAAATACAAAGGGCAAAATCGTCATTTTATAAAAATTCAAAACAGATTAGACCAAACTCCCAACAAAATGAAAACTTTGGACCTGTGGTCCTAGTCCAAACCTTTTTGGACCAAAGTGGCAATTTTCGACATACCACAGGGACCATTTGTGCAGTTTTGTCTAGAATTAAACAAATGGTCCAAGCATATACTATAATGCCTAATATGATCATTGAAGATCTAGGTCGAGTGATTTGCATGTATAATCCGGACGACAGAGTCATCCCACTTGAAGAGTTCGTACCTGGAACGAATGAATTTTTATCACGAGTTGTTGAAATTCATAACAGTGAAACGTGTTTCAATCTTCGAGAAGATGTCGCGGAACATTTGTACGAACTCAACATGAATGAAGATTAGTGTTTTTTTTTACTTATTTTTGTTTGTTTGTTTTTTAAATTTAAATTTTAGGTTTTTTTAGTAAGGGAGATGATTTGTACACAACAATTTTTCTCCGTACACAATCATGGGTGCTTTAAAATGTTGTCTTGTACAACTCTATAATGCATACATTGTTGTGTATGATAAAAAATTGTTGTGTACGAATCACTTCCCTTTTAGTAATGTAGTTTGAAGTTGTATTTTTATTTTTATAAAATGAAAAACTAGTTAAAAAAATCAATGTTTTTTTTTTAAATGTAATTTTATTGTATTTTTGAATTAAAAATAATAAAAAATGATGTGGAGTGGAGTGGTTAGTGGTGGGTATCCCATAGGTTTAGTGGTAGTTAGTGATGATGACGTGACACCCACCATTATAATGATTAGTGATGAATACAATAGACGGTCTAATAAATTAGATCACATGTCTGAAGCAAATCAATGATTTTATATAACTTTTTGAATCTAATGAAGATATAAGCATACCCCTACCGCTTCCCTTTCAAACCTCACACACCTAGTGGCGGACCTTAGTGGAGCCCGGGGGGTCCCAGGCCACTGCTCCGATTCCGCCACGTAGTGTAAAAAGATTTTATTTTTTTATATTTTTTTAATGTTTTTTCTATTAGGTGCGCCGGCTTAAAATACAAGTGCCACTACTAATTTAGATTTATTCGGAATTTTTATTAGTGCTACCCCTACTAAAACATTCTGTGTCCGCTACCACACACCCTCTTATCGGAAAATTTATACCTACCTCTATGCAGGCCAAAGTACAATGTTTAATAAGAAAAATACTAAAAGTACACATTTTAAATTGATAGATCTTCCAAGTTACGATATCTTAATAATAGAAAAATTAAAATTTGCAATATTGTAATAAAAAAATAGTGAAATGACTGTTTTGCAAAACTAGATGAAAGTTTTCGTTTTTATTTGTGTATGAGTGTTCAGAAAAAAGTAACATAAAGCTTTTGATGTGGTGGTCTTTTTTATTTGTTTAAATGGATTGTACATAAGAGGCATCGTAATATTTCTTAGACCGCATGACTTAAAAATCACTTAGAGGCTATCAGACTTAAGTAAAATTTTCGGTTTTCCCCTTTCTAGCTTCTCACTAGTTAGGAGTTAACTGAATTTTTGTTATTCAACAAAAAAGTTGTAACATGTGGAAATGGAAACGTGACAATTAGTTATAAACTTATATAAGATTAATGATCATTTGACCAAATGAGATTACAAACTAGAGAGCAATTACATAATGAGTTGAAATTAAAAGTTAAATGATGTCACAAGTCTAATTGTCATTCAATGAATGAAACTTTATTATTGCGAAATGTCACGTTGACCTTCAGTGGATTTGAAGTTCAATGAGAAAAATAGAAGTTTTCTAATTATTAAGTAAATATTTTTTGCAATATTCTATTGAGCTTTGTAGAGTTCAATGCATTATAAGAACAAACTGATAGATTTTTATAGAATATGAAACGTAGAATAACATGGCATCCGGGTTTGAAAATCAAAGTTTCATTTTTACACAAGATAAAATGATTTAAAATGCTTATCGTAAGGAATGAACGTGCCAAATATAATATTGATCTCTTTTATATATTACACTAGGTGTGAGATCCGTGTATTACACGGGTTTATAAAAAAATTAGTATAAAGTTATAAGCGTTACATATTTTTTAAAATAATAATTTTACATAAATACAAAGAATATAATAAATAAAGTAAGTAATAAAGATTGTAAAACATTTATTATGAAATTTAATAGAATAATCTACTTTACATATAAATGTCATTAAAATGTGGATTTTAAATTTAAAAAAAAAATAAAAAATTTAAGAAAATGACAAGTAGAAAAGAAATAATTCAAAAACTCTTAAAAAATGACATGTGTCAAATTTAATGAGAACATGACATTTGACAAAATTGATTTTCATTTATTAGGTTAGATTTCTATAACGCCAAATATAATGTTGATCTTTTTTACATATTACATTTCTAAAACTCATTATCATAATATGATTGTGTTAAATATGTGTGTAAGTGTTAATGTAATTTGTATAGTTTAACTATAATATAACGTTTTTATGTATTTTTTTTCTTTTTACCATATGTATTTAAAACTCCAAAACTTTTCATATTTAATTATAATATATTTATTTTATTATTTAAATGTTTTTTTAATGTGAAATATCATCATATTAATGATACTTTTTTATTATTATCAATATAATATACTTAAAATGTTTAATTTAAATATCATGTTAAATCTAAAATATACAATTAAAATACCATATAAACTTAAAAATATTCCAAAACTATTTATTTAAAATATTTAAAACGTTTAATTGTTTTACATGTAAATCTAAATTGACATGTCGATTTAACTACAAATATCCAAAACCAATCTTTTTTATAATAATTGTAAATTTTCCAAATAAATGGTTTTTAAATTAATTAACAATAATAATAGTTTAAGACATGTTGAAGATATTGTGGATAACCTATTGAATTATGTTTAAATTCTGACACTACTCAGCCCTTATGGGCATGCCAAGGCATGAGGCATAGACAATTTTTGTACTTATTTAACATTATTTACTAATTTATAATTATTATTATAAAAAAATTGAAAAGTCATGGGAGATTCACTAAGAGGATACTTGGGGAATCTCTCTAAGTGTAGTCAGCCAGGCCTATGCATATTTTTTTTCTACCATCACTGTAACCGAATAGGACACAAAGGCCATCAATGCTAAAATAGGGTGAATGCTAAAATAAGGACATATAAAGAGAAATGAGGTTCGATGTACAGAAAGCAAGGCCACACAAAAAGAAATTTTCTGGAAGCAAGTAAGGCCAGTAAAGAAATGCTTGAAGCAAAGCATTCAAGATCGACATGAAGTATGTAACCTAGAAATTGCTAGAAATGCTAGAATGCCCTATGTAAAACATCTATGTATTAACTATGTTGTAGAATAAAAGAACTTAGAATCCTTAAGAGTTTAAATACTCATAAGATCGATAGGATACATGATGTGCTCATCTACCCTTATCATAAGACGACTGTAAGTGATTATTCCATAAATAGAAACTCCAAAACGAGAACAACGATGTAAAAATAAATGCTTACATCCAGTAACCAAATCGTAGGAATCTATCAAGAAAAATAACATAAATTATAAATGGAATAAAGACAATACTGGGTTTCCTATTGGTGTAAAATTGAATACACTAAATCTAAAAAGGAAAAACAAAAAAAATAACAACATAAAGGATTAATACCACTTACTTCCTTACTTCTCATGAAGTTAAAGGATTAGAAGTAGAAACAATAAAACCGAACATAAAAAAGAAATATGATCAATAAGGGATACGTTCTCCCAACCATACCAAAGGAAAACGATATAATAGAATCAAGTATGGGTTAAGAAACAATCCTCCCCTAACCAATATCTTAAGTGATAAGCATTATGGTTTGAATTTCGTGACGAAATTCTTTCAACAGGGGGTGGTGGTTGTCGAGGCCAACAAAATTAATACCCTAAATATTATACACTAAAATAGTGTATAGTGGTAAAGGGATCGTATCCACGAAGATTGGTTCAATTTAATTCTCTATGTAAATCACTTGTTCAAGTACTTGTAAAACTAAAGTAAAAGTAAAATGGAGGGGGGTTTAATTCTTTTTGATTGTTTGACAAAATTAAAACTAGCTAGAATGTAAATATGACAAATAGGCAAGTAAAAGATTTGATTAAATTCAATGAAGTGAAATTGGTTGATTTTGGGATACACCACATGGATGACATAGTTGACTTATCATTAGACTAAAAGGAACCATACTTGTGAATTGGTTTAACTTGGCTATAGCAATTCATAAGCACAAATTACCTCAACTCTTCTTAGATATTAAAATGGTTAGAGGAGCTCTAACACATTCCCTTATTTAAAGTTACAAAATCAATGAAACATATAATCTTGTGAAAATCAATTAGCTTTGAGTTCTAAGAGTTACCAAGTCCATAAGATAATCAAATGCTTACATTATCATTATGGAGGAAACATTCCCATGGTTTAAATGAAATGAAAACAAACATAGAAACCATTTGTTGCTTACCAATCTCAAAGTCCATTACTTAACCAAGAAATTTATCAACAGAAATATATGTTTATTCATCCAAGATCATGATCAAAGATAAACAAACATAACAAGATGTTTAACTAGAGAACATTTCCATAAACTTCAAACACAAGGTAACAATAGTCTTCAAAACAACCAATCATCCATGGGATTAAAACCTAATCAACCAAATGAAAATCTAGCCAAGCATGGCCAAAATAAAAGAAATACAAGGTAGTTTAGAAATTCCAAACATTGTTCTAAGTGTAAGATGGAAAGAAATAACACCAATCTTCAAATTCTTCAAGTTCTTCCCAAGTGTTCTTGAGAGCAAAAAGAGCTGTTCTTCAAAGTGTTCCCCCTTTTCTTCCTCAAAAAACCAGTAAATAGGTGTAAAAATTCGGATTTAAAAGTCCCCCAAAAGAATTCCACCAACCTTCCCAAAATAGAGTCAAAAAGTCAAAAATTCGGATTCTTCACAGTGCGATCCACGTGGGCCATTTGTAAACCCACGAGGACTGCATGGTTTCTAGGCCATTTGGCCCATTTGATTGGCCTTCTAAATTGCTCTTCTCATCCATGGTCCAGCTCATTTGTGCAAGTTCATGATAGCCTAATTATGCCTTCCAAACTCTTCCAAGATGCTCTAATGCTCCTTTAATATTCTATAGCTCGAATTCTCGTCGTCCACCACGAAATTTAAGTCTGACGCGCTTCTTGCTTATATTGACACCAAGCCCAATTGTACCACTTCATGTCCATGAATAAATTGCAAGCCTCCAGCAGTCCCACACTCCTTCCACACTTCCAATAACAAATAGTCTTTGATAAATCCTACAAACAAGCTCAAAAGACTGGAAAGCACCTGATAAAGGAGAAAAATAACAAAAAGAGAAAATATGCATGGAGATTAACTAAAATGAGATGATTTTAACTAAAAATAAACTATGTAAAGAAGTAATAAAAAAGAAACTATCAAATCACCCCAAGCTTAAACATTACTTGTCCTCAAGTAAGACAAGACTAAAATGAACTTGGGATGAACTATCTTAGAAAGAAAAAAGAATGAACATCTTAGGTGGAAATTCACGACATGCCCTTAAAATAAAGACATATAATCCATTTTTAGGGATAAGAATCGCTTTAAGAGATGAACTTTTGTTACCTTTCTAGCAAGGGATACATGTTGATCAAGATGCAAAATGAGCATGCATACTTCACTAGTATGGTTTATGTGACATTGTTTCGTGGTCCGATCTAGCCCACTAGCCATAAGAAAGTGTCCCTCGGTTAGAATGTTACACACTCCTCACAACTTCAACCGCAAACCAAGAAATAAAACCTAGCAAAAGATAACTCGGACCAAAAATGGTAAGGAACGAGCTATGTACAAAGTTTGACAAACCACCATCATCTAGAAGAATAAGTGCTTACACTAAAATAAGATCATGTAGAGCAAAGAATCAAGCACACGATGAGAAAAGGCGCCAATGTAGTTGCCAACCAAAAACAAAATCTAACTAGAGAAACATCAAACCATAAACAAATTACATGAAATAAAATCTAAAAATGGCTAAACATCTACCAACGAAAACAAATGGATACAACTCCGTGTCCCGAGCTTTTCTTTTATTTTTATTTATTTATATATATATTTTTTTTCGACAACAAAACCCCAAGGACACAGTTACAAATACAAATATTTAAGACACAACGAGGAAAACACAAAAAATGTATAACTACATTCACATCTTATGATTGCTTCCCAAAACTATAACCTCCTTATATGATGTTACTCTCTCTCTCTCTCTCTCTCTCTCTCTCTCTCTCTTTTCTTCATCTTTTCTTGAAGATTACTTGCATTTTCATGCCCTCTTTAAGTTCATATTGGTTATGAACTTGCTCAAGGGATTAAGAGTTTATGGACTATCATCTACATGAAGTTGAGTCATTGTTGGTGTCTCAAAGGGTCCACATTCTTCATCAACTTCCAAGCCTCCCAAGAGGACCCAAAGAACTACAAAGGTTGTCATTTCTTCACATCTTCTTTGGTTGGTGTTTGAATCTTTCTACAACTTGCAATGAGATCCTTAGTGGGTATAAAATGTTATGTTATGTTCAAAATTTTAAGTCTTCCGTTGCCATATTTTTCTAGGTTATGAAACTATTGTTTTTAAACTAAAACCCAACAATTGGTATCATAGCCACCTTGCAAGTTTGGTTATATTTTTTGATTTTTGAAAATCTTAGTTTTTGGAGAATATGAATAACTTGTTTTTGTATAAAAATAAGTTCATACATATTTTCTATAACAACTTTATATTTATTATTTTATGTGACAAAAGTTTCATGCATCTTTTGTCATTTAAAAGTTGTCTTAGAAAAACAAAGGTTGTTTTATATGTATATTGATGTATATGATGTGCATAAACTAGTCAAGGACCATTGTGTTTGTTGTGTTGGTTGCTTTATAAAAATGGTTGTAATAATTTATTTATTCATATGGTATGTAATAAATTAAATATATTAGTTTTCTTGGTTTATTTTTTAAGTAATAAATTAGTTTTTAGAATTAATTTATTTGTACAAAAATGTAACAAGAGATGAAGTTGGAACTATTTTTTAAAGACAAAAGAGCAATTTTCGAGTCTAAAAGGTGTGCAGAATTTTCTGTGACATTTTCTGAAAAGTGTCACTAACGTTGTTTACAAAGGGTTGTTAGACTTTTAGCGACAGATACTGAATTTTAGTATTCAAGAAGCTCTTCAAATCTTTTGCAAGCAATGAATGTTTACTCAAGTGGGAGCTTCTACAACAACATTACAAGAAGTTTTTGGTCCCCTTAAATGTCCTTTTAGGAATGGACTTGACATTTTTTGTGTTGACTCACAAAATGTCATTAGTTGGTTATGTTTATGCACATATCTTTTTATGCATGTTTGTGTTGTTTATTTTATGTAATTATTATGTGCGGTTGATAATTTAGTTTTTCACATGTTAAAATAATTTTGGACAAAATAAACATCACATGGAGTTTGGGTTTTTAAAATTGGACATAAGATGTAACAAGTTATTATTTTAAAAATAAAACCTAGTTTTATAAAATCGTTAATAACGGTAAATTTTGAAATACTCCATTATAAGTTTTAAAATGGTTATTTTTATAACTTATACAAACTCCATATATATAAGTAATAAAATGAAGTTTTATTAAAGATATATAAGGTTCAAATGCACTCAAAATTAATACCGGTTATTAAAATTGAATTGCGTCAAATTATATAAAAACTAGCTTTTTTATATAGAACCTTTAAAAGTGATTTTCTTTTGAAAATTGATACCATGGTTTATTATATACATGTAATAACCATGATATCATATATTTTTAAACTAGAATTATAAAACATATAAATACTCTTTCTTTACAAACCTCAAATCTATGCAATCATTTTGAAGAACACTTGCACATCTCTTGTATGCACTAGTGGGATAAAGGATACCCAACCGCGTAGTGTTGTCTTTTGATGGCCGGGGTGTCTTCGTGATTTCTATAACCAAGTTATAGGCCGATTACACAAGTTTTTAAAATTGGATGATTTGATCGGAAATCTTTTATGATAAAGGATACCTAAGCAAGAGAGATCCGAGGCATAGATGTGATCAAACATGTCTAATTAAATTTGTTATTAGCGATCCCATAAATCTAGGAATTATAAACTGAGATATAATTGATAATCAATATCTAGCGGATTGAATTCAAATTGATAGGATAAAGGATACCTAACCATTTGTTTGTTTTGCAACTTGGATCCTAGACTCTGATAATTAATGTTTTTGGAAACTAAAAGGGTATTAAATCTTAAAGATTAAATATTGAAAATACTAAATGAATTTTGTTAAATTTTTGTAGCTAAATAATCCATTCTCATAATCATGAATTGTCATTTTCTTTAATGACTTGAGAAAACAACAACATTCAATAGATACAACTTCAATGAATGGGTTCATGTCTTAAGAGACAATCTCGTGGGAGATATGAAATTGTATACACTTGAAGGTCCAAGTCCCAAACCATTTGCTTTGAGCAATAAGCATGAAAAATGATACCTAGTAAAGGCATCACTGTGATGCTAAAGATGCTTCTAACATCAAGCTAGGAATAGTTATTCATGACTTCTAGGAAGTCTTGGATAATTTAAACATATATCCGATGATATAACAGGTCAAGAAATATTCCAATAAATACAGTGATATTTTATTTAAAGCTAGTTTAAACATTGGAATAATGCAATGCTAAAAGAATCACCTTGTGTGATCCACGAGGCCCATGTTTTATGGACTGAACACATTTAAGCCCAAGAAATCTACTAAATACCACATAGATGGATCTTGTTTCTTTTGTGAAGAAACTGGTAACTGGAAGAGGGTTTACTCCTCTTATTTGGAAAAAAAAGTCTGAAAGAGACTAGTACTTCTTGTATCTACTAGATAGAACTCATACTTTTCATATAACACTTAGGTACTTGGTACTTAAATGTTAATCTAATATTTGTAAATGGCTTACATATATTTATTGAAGAGTACCAGCTGAGCACAATCAAGTTGGAACTACACTCTCGAAGTTTAGTGTATTATTTATGCTTAGAACATAAATTACCTATAATGTAAAACAATATTTATTTTGAACAATGTATGTTTTAATTTAGCATGTCTAAATTTATGCCTTAGTTATTTTAGTCAAATGTTTGATAATTTACTCAATCGTTTTTCATAACGATAATATTCATATTCTGAAATGATTAACTTATATTTATGAGACTAGATCTCTTAATAGAATTATAAAGCAAATATCAACATTTTATAAATAAAATCAAGTTCTATATACAAGCCCTTTTGACTTAAACTTGTTTTAAATCAAACTCATCTTTGACATTGTTATCTTTATTATATAAATGACATTCACATATTCCAACTTTACGAAAGGGATCTTTGAGGGCAAATAATGTAGTTTATTTGACATATGTGAACCTTATTTATATGTAAACGATTCCTAATGATATTTTCACTAAGGTGTAGAGAAAATAATTAAGGAACTATACACTTTGGCGTATGACTTCCTTTCTAATGAATGCCTGAGATTAAGCACACGATATCAAACAAACTTTATTAACAACTATAGTAGTTTTAATTATATTTTACATGGTAAAGCATAATTGTGAAATCTTTGTTTAAGGTTTCAAAAGTTGAGATACAAACCTATAAGAACCATCTAAGGTCTTAATGATAATAAAGGATGAATTAAATCTTACTTGGTAAGATTTACTTTCTAATCGATAGAAATATCCTCCTTTAATCTTTTTGGAATAATAATTCAATCACTATTAATTGTATCTTGAATACAGATACCAACTAATAAGTAGATTAAACACTTTATAAGATTTAGTACGGAAATGTTCCATCCTCATCTTACTTAATGTTTTGTGGATTTGAAGCTGATGTTGGACTAAAGCTTCTAAACCCAAAATCTACTAAACACATATTTGTGTAATACTCTAAATGTGGCTTAGATTATCATATGCAAACCCACCAAGAATAAGTTCTCTTATTCTTATGAAAGGTAATTTAGTACAAAGTAAGCTTCTAATGATAAAGCAAGTGGGAGGTACATTGAACTTGAAGCAGCTCAAGGACTATAACCTTATGTAGTAATAGGTGGCACTAGTTTTAGCAAGAATTGTTAAACTTGAATAATAGATATTCACAAACACAAATTGTTCGCATTATTGGTAAAACTCATCTATGACTTGAGAAATGTGGAATCTCTCATTGATGAAATTTTATTGACGGTTTCTGAAAAATCCATCAAATACCAAGACGGTATGTTAGATCTTGAATATGATAAATGACTTAGAGTCACGAACATGAGATGTAATCCATGTATGAGAATCAAGTATGGGGTTGATTAAAATTTATCCCTATAGCAAGGCTAGAAGGAGAAAATGATTCTTCTAGAAAGAATAAATTATATGGATAACCATACACATTTAAAGCAAGACTTTTTGTAAACTTGAATAATAGCTATTCACAAACACAAATTGTTCACGTTATTGGTAGAACTCATATATGACTTAAGAAATGTGGAATCTCTCATTGATGAACACTTATTGATGGTTTCTGAAAAATCCATCAAATACAAAGATGGTATGTCAGATATTGAATCTGATAAATGACTTAGAGTCATGAACATAAGATGTAATCCACGTATGAGAATCAAGTATGGGGTTGGTTAAAATTTATCCCTATAGCAAATCTAGAATGAAAAAATGATTCTTCTAGAAAGAATAAATTACATGGATAACCATACACATTTAAAGCAAGACTTTTTGTAAAAGGATTCTCTCATACTCATGTCAGTGACTATCGTCCTCATCATACTCATGACATTAACTATGATCAAACCTTTAACACAAGTAGCTATGATTAGATCAATAAAGATATTATTTACTTTAAATTCATATTCTTAATATGAGATATAGCAAATAGATTTCAAGAAAGACCGTTTTTCTTAATAGACATCTACTAGAAGATATCTATATAGATTAGCCTGGAGGTTTTCTTAATCCATGTTATCCTAACAAGATGTTTAGAGCTTGAGATGCACTTGTGGATATAAAGCAAACATCTCAATGTTGCAGTCATCATTTTATGTAAAACCAAAAGGTATGTTTTTACATCAAAATGAATAGAGCATGTGTGTTTACTAAGGACTAGTGGGAGCATAGTGAAATTCCTAATCTTGTATGAATGAGACATACTTAATCATTTGAAATCACATTTTGACTAAGCAAGGTTGTTTTCACCTTGACTCAGAAAGTGTTTCTAAAATGAAAGACTTAGGAAGGAGAAGATACATTCTTGGAATGTAAAATCTATAAGGGATAGATAAAATGAATGTTAAAAGTTTCATGTCCTTATAAATATATTGGCAATATTTTGAAAAGGATCAGGACACAAGATTCTTTTGGAGAATTCTTGGCGTTGTTATATGACACCATTTTGAGCTAGCCTAAAAAACTACAATAGCTCATAGGTTTGAACTAGATTAAATGATTTATATTCCATTTTCTTGGTAAATGAATTCATCATTTACGTCATATTATGCATAGGACATG
The DNA here is from genome assembly GCF_002870075.4 of Lactuca sativa. NCBI lineage: Eukaryota > Viridiplantae > Streptophyta > Magnoliopsida > Asterales > Asteraceae > Lactuca > Lactuca sativa. The sequence goes on along the minus strand of NC_056630.2, from coordinate 142,530,917 downwards.
TTATTTGATCATGCTGTTAGCATGTCATATGATACTAATGTTGGATTAGTGTCTAAGCCCGTAACCATATTTGGCAAGTACTTGACCCGGTTGTGCACGGTCCTTTTAGGTTGCCTTCACCAAAACAACTTGACTGGAGAAATAATATAGAAAGAGGTTATTATGGTTTATTGATATATTATAAGAATAATATATTAAAAGAGAAATCATATTTATTTAGTTGACATTGGTCAAGAATTAATTTTGTGATTAAAAGAAGTTAACTAAACTAGGGGCTGAATTGTAATTATGTGATAGTTAAAAAGTTGGGCAATGGATGCCCTATGGATAGGGTGGACAAATTCAAGGAGATAAGGCCCTAGAATTCGTCCATGATAAGGTTTCTAGGGTTATCCTTTCAACTGCTTGGTGGGCAAGTAATCAGATAAGGATAAGGACTGAAACCCTAATCCCTACACATATATAAGGACCCCTTGGCTTAGGAAAATCGGCCACTTGATCCTAGAATCTCCTAGAGCCGATTTTTTCCTCTCCTTTCTCTCTCTCTCTCTCTCTCTATCTCTCTTGCCTCTCCATTTGCTCTTGGTGTTTGTGAGCCATTAGAGGTACTACACTTGTGGTACTTGCTTTCAAGGACATGAAGATTGAAGATTTGTGTTGTTATTTCAATATAACAACAAGAGGTATGTAATCCCTTCTACTATCTAATTTTTGAAATACCTAGGAGCATGCTAGGGTTCTTCATGTGTTCATAATGTTGTGTATCTAATAGTGAAAACATAGATCCAAATTAAGGTTGCATGCACACATAGGATTGTTTGTATAAAACCCGTTAACTAATTGAATACATTGTTAAGTCAATAGACGACTAAGAGAGCAATCTAAGAGTACTTTAGAAGAGCTAAGAGAATGTATATGAGATAATCAGTCTAGAAAGAATCTTTATGGAAATACTTTATTATTCTAGAAATGGGTTTTTGATTTGGATATTGGAACATTATAACAACTATTAGATAATGTTATGATATATTGGGATATAGTAATCACATTAATACTTGTTGTGTTCTATATTAACATGTTTAATCTATGAATAATGTTATTATTGTAAAAGTTCATAGTCGGTTATAATTGTAGGAGCAATTATGAAGTAAGACTAATATGAATTAGATTGGTTGACTCTCACTAGATGAAAGTATGTAAGTGGTTGTAACCAAATTTCATAGATACTTGTCGGAGAACTAGTATTGAACTGACCTGCATCAAGATCATCTCATGGATCGCTATCATGAATGATACTTGATTAAAATGTACTATCTTTGTATCCTTAACACCTGAGATACATAGTGAGACTTAAGTGTAGGGAGTACTATGCTTTGATATGGTCAAATGTTTTTCCTTAACCGGGCAATTATAAAAGCCATTTTCAGGTATGGTGTGAACTATGCAAGAGGCTTATGTAGTCAAGAAGGGATTTGTTCCTCTTATGTGTTGAGAGTTAGACATCTAAGGCGTCTTACCAAAAGTTGAACAAGTAATGAGATTGATTGCGATCCGTATCTCATGTTCAACATGATGTCTGAAGCAAAGGGATAACTGATAAACTTACCTTATACACCAATTGTAGCCTTGGGCTTATGGGAATTGGGCATTAATAGAATGGCACAAAGTTGTATATTGATGGGGGCAGTGAAATGTTGCTAGACATTCGCCACTATCTATATCAGTCTAATATGAATCTTGTGCAAGTGGGAGCTTGAAAGATCTAGTATGCTCAAGAATCATATTAAAGTGATATTGCTAATTAACATATGATGTTGCTAGACATTCACCGCTATCACTACTGTCTATATCAGTCTAACATATTGGAACATTTAACCAAAAATCTGTAAAGAAGAATCGAAGTACTCCTCGTTATAAGACCGATGAGACAAAGAATGTCAAAAATAGAGTCCATACGAGAAAGATATGATTTTTGCAAAATCATTTAGGATTATAAAATATAGGCTAAAAATATGTTACACCTAAGTCCCGGTTAGATTCCTTTCCTACCCTCCAGTTAATTAATTTTGCAATTTCAGTCCTTACCTTGGGCGTACCTGGTTAGTACGCTGGGTGTAAGGATCATTAAAGGATACAATGTCGTTTTGGTATACACTAGGTGTACAGTAGTGTACTGTAATGGACGATAATTCTAAGGTATTTATTTAATTTGGTTATTTATTTATTTTGATTTTAGGCCTTGAAGTCATTGGACTTAACCATTTTGGGCTTGGGGTGTACCGTATGTGGGGCGTACCACACCATGTACGTAGGGCGTACTAGAGTAAAAGGAGAGTGGATGTCATGCACATACACGCGACGTACGTGTTCAGACCCAAAACCATAATATTTAGGGTTTGAGCACTATTTAAAGAACATTATGTCCCAAGGATCTGTTGGATAAGGTGTCTAAGTCCATAACTTATTTGGTACATACTTGACCCGACCCGGCATGGTCCATTTGGGTTGCACTTCACCCAAACGATTTATGGATAATTTTATGAGAATTGTATACTTACGATTTATTAATATATTATAAGTTATAATATATTAATATGAAGTCATGTTATTTAATTAGTTTTAGTCTTAAATTAATTATGAATTAATTTAGAGATTAAAAAGAAGACTGATTAAATTATGGGCTATTATATTTTATATAGTGTGGGCTAATACTCATTTGTTAATGGGCTAAGCTAATATGGAAGTCCATGGATGGTCCATGGAGCTTTTAACCCATGGATCCTTGGAAAGGAAAAGACATGGGTTATTAGGGTTTCACCCTAACCATGCACACTATATAAAGAAGCATATGATGCAAGAAATGTGACACTAGTAGTATGTGACGTAGTGGTGGCCGATTCCACAAGAAAGTATACTACTCTCTCAAAGTTTTCCAAGTGTTTGTGGTGATTTGTGATTCCATTTGAGGCATTCACACTGTTGGTGCTTGGCTCTCAAACTCCAAACAATCAACCATCATCAAAAGGTATGTATTTCTACTAGTACTTTTATGATTCATAATCCTTATGCTATGCTAGTTAGGAAGAAACCTTGGAAGTTATTATTTGCATGTATTTTAGAAGAAAACATAGATCCAAGGTTTATTAGGGTTGCATGCACACTTAGGAAGTGTTAGATTGCTCAAAACCCAACAGTGGTATCAGAGCCTAGGCTTGTTTTCTTGAATACTTGATGCAGATTGCTGAAAATCGAAGTTTATGTGCTGTCTGCACAGCAGACTTGCCGAGTCCATGAAGGGACTCGACGAGTCCAAGACAAAATTCATCCAACTCGGCGAGTTGGAACCCCAGACAACATATCTTCAAGTTTTGGTGCTGGAATTGGTCTAGAATCATTACCTTAAACTGTTTTGGACTCATAAAACCTGTTTTTGATGTGGTAATGATGATGGTGGACCAATTTCAAAGTTATAATTAAAATTTCAAGTTTATAGGTGTTCATATGATTCTTGAAATTGTTGATGTGGATGTTCATGTTCATATGAGTTTTGTTAGATCATAGGAATTATTTGCAAATTGTTTGTTAGTTAATTCTTGATCTTTATGTGTTTTAATGGAATTCATAATTTGTCCTCAAGTTATGGAATTCCAAAAGTTTTTTCTTTTAAATGTTTTTTTAAGAAGTCATAAGTTACACTTTAGAAGAGTTTTTCTAATAAATGCTTTTATGGACTTCATAACTTGTCCTCAAGTTATGGATTTCCAAGAGACCCTTCATTAAAAGTATTAAACACTTAATTAAAACTCATAAGTTATGAATATCCGAAAGTTTATGAATTGTTCAAAACTTGCCCTCAAGTTTTGGAATTTGTAAAGTCTCACACAAACTTTAATTCCATACCCTAGAAGTTTTAAAAGTTAAAATTCTACCCTTATACTATTATAAGATTAATGGTTAATTATTATATATATGTATAAGAACAAGTCGTTTTACCGTTAGTAGGCCTCATTCACGAAGTTGGTCTATAAGGTGGGTATAAGGTCGTTGCCTATAAAATGGCAACTTAATGGGTGTCCACTCTCACCCACCGCTTGCTTGACTGGTGGAGGGTCGTTAGCCGAACGGGTAGGACAATGACTTTAAATTCTCATTAAAAGTATGATGAATATTATAAAGTAACTAAATGTTTTATTTAATTCCTAATCTTAGTTACTTTAGGAAAAATGTGAATTTGGTGCTAGCCCATGGAATTCACACTTTGTACCTTACCAAGTCGTTGGTGGAGCGTGTGTGGTTAACCGACACAATAACTTGGACTAGTAAGGATCAAAAAGGGTGACTTAATGTTTGTCATAGATCAATGGAGCGTGTGTGGTTAACCGGCACATTGATTGGGTGATAATATTAAGGGTACCAAGTGAATTGGTATGGTTATTCACACCTTGTTTTGTGATCCTCGGCATCCCAGTCACAAAATTTGAGAGGGCACACTCGAGATTGAAACATGCCATTGAAAAGTTAAATGAATCTCAAAAGATCTAGGAATTTCAAATCCAATTAAAACCTAATAAATTATTTCGTTTTTCGAGGTGGAAATTGATGAATCGTCATTCGCCTACCTTCAAATATTTTATAGCTTGGATTACGGCATCCCTCTTCCAAATTATAAAAATATTGTGTTGGGTCCTAGCCTTAATATTTCATATTGGGTGTTATATTAAGGATTTTGAATCAACTAACTTGATTTTTTCCCATTATAGATGCCTGGTTCAGACAACTATGATCTTCCCAAATCTCTTGAAGATGGTGTCCCTCAACATCATGCTTCACTTCCTCCACCTCCTCCAATTATTATCCCTCACCCACAAGTTCTTGAAAAGTTTAAAGTCACTCAATCCCTATTGGCAAGCATAGTCTATGTGTGCTCACATCTTGGAGATAAAGTCACATATTGATAAGCCGGGAGAGTTGGGTGTCAAAGTCCCGTGAAAGTTGGATGTTCAATCACTTTCTTAGTAACATAGTGAGTCTCTTTGGGACTACTATGAGACGGACTATGACATGACCCTTAATGATGTTATCTATTTGCTTGGTGTTGTGGAATCAGCAATGATTTGGAAGACCAGTAAAGCAAAAGAACAACTTCCCAAGTCTTAAATGGACATTGACAATGGTAGCATTGGATATCTAGAAAACGATTTCTCTTCCCAATGGAAAGGGATCGGCCATAGTCAACTCGGTTGACCAAATGGTAAAGAGAAAGGCTAAGTCTGAGATAGTCTCTTGTTCCATTACCAAAGGGTCCATGTGTTTTGTTGCCAAAGGAAGGGGCATTGGTTGCGAAGCTGCCCTATTCACCTGAAAGGTCATAAGGTTGATCAAGTCAAGAGGTTTGACTCTACTTCGGGTAAAGTCCACTGTCTAACTCTATTAAGTTCCTTTTTGGAGATTCTTATTACATAATGTGAATGGGTCACATGCTGATGTTTTTAAGAATCAAAGAAAAGATAGGAAGCTTAAAGTAAGTATATGTTGATTCTGATTGCAAAGGTGGGTTTTCGATCGCATGGTTCGGCAATTAGAATTTTGAGCTGTTACTTAAGAGTTATAATATATTGCTTATGAATACATAACAACAAGGTTTTCATGTGGATTGTAAGGATAAGTTTTTCCGCAAAGTTTTAAAAAAAAGAAAAAAAAGGGTTTTAATTTTATTTATTTTAAAAATATCCTTACAATGGCATCTGTGGAAAATTGTTGCTTATATGTTTCCAATAATAGCAATATTGGAAAGTGGATTTGATTCTTTCATTTGTGGTAGTGTCTGAATTTACCAAATGAAGAAAGTTTTTCATCACCCAAGTTTCAATTGGACAGAAACTTGGAATCATACAAGTTGTATTGTATGATGAATGAGAATTCTCATCTTTGAAAATTAAGACTAATTCTTTGATCACATGTATATGTGAGTCAATTGAAGGACTAAGGAATTAGGTACACTGGGTGTGCGCTGGTCAAGGTTCACCACAAAGATTGATTTGTCATGATTTACTGAAGATTAGTAAATATGATTATACTTATGAGACTAAGTATAATTCTGTAACATTGGAAAGGTTACAATGTATGACAAAACAAATGAGAAGAATCAAATTAGGCAGAAAGATAAAAGTTTCTCAAATCTGAAAGGATGGGAGAGTACTTTAGTATCGTATTTCATGATCATCTTAATGATTATGAAACCATATCACAAATTCATACTCTAAGGACGTCTTAGTGCATTGTTATGGCTAAGAAGAGAGGTCATGAATTGTTGGATTGGTTAAGATCGAGAAGATGAGTCATACTTCGTTCCAAAACAATTCTTAGAGTCATACTCCAAGATTGTAACATTGAGTGACATAAATTAAGGTTAAAAACACTTATCAAATGTAGTGTAGAATGTTTCTACCCTTGTACATTTGAGATTGGTAAGTTGTGATGTCTTGGATGAGACAAAGACCAACTAAGACCAATTGTGTGAAGTATTAGTCTTGATAAGAATCCGCACTATCCCTTGAATATTTGTTTTGTCAAGGAATGGTTCTTGACTTGGGAAACTTATATGTGAAGGGGACAGTGGGAGCCTTAAAGATCCCGAAAGAGTTTCAAGATTTAATCAAGAGTAAAACCTATAATTTATCACTAGCACACGACTTAAGGTTTGCAACCTATCGTGTTGACATAATTCTTATTTCTGTACCTACTTCAAATAAGTTGAATTTGCATGTGAGTTATCAGAGTTCAACTTGGAAGCATTGGTGGGCCTTGTGCTACCAAGGTGACAAGAAACTAAGATTGAACAAGTTTAATCCATGTAAGGCTGAATTTGTCACTAACCTTATCTTGTGATTATGGTTTTGACAAATTCACATGGATAGGAACTCATACACTATAAAATCTAAGTGTCATAAGGTTTCTCTCTGATTCATGAAAATGATGGTGAGGAAACGCTTTCACTAAGTAGACTTTACGTAGATATCAATTGTGTTATTTGCATTTTCAAAAGTCGTTAATGGAGCGTGTGTGGTTAACCGGCACACTAACATGGACTTGTGAGAAATGTCAAAGGTCTAAGAAATTGAGACTATGATTACGGCATCCCTTTTGATAGTTCTTGAAATTTCTTAGACACACATGTGAGCTATCTAAGAAAGGGTGTATGAATCTAAATTTCAGAAGTCCAGCAGATTTCTAGAAATATGTCAGAGCTAGTGGGAGCATAAGTGTTTTGCTAATAATCATCATGTTAGTGGGAGCATGATAATTATGATTAGTATTGCAAGCTAGCAATGTTAATTATAGAAAAACAAAAGTTTCAATTCATGAAGTTGCAGGGGTTGAAAAAGTCGTTTTGCTATAATTAAGGGAGAGGAAATTATACTTCGTTTCAATTCTAAAGCTTAGATTGAGATTTTAATCATCTTTAGTCAAGGACATATATATGAATTTTATGTCTGAATGGTTCGACTTAAGGAAATTCTATATATATTGCGTTCTCAAAATTCAATTATGACTACGGCATCCCTCTTCATAGTTAAATTTTGAAAACATGGCAAATAAAAAAAATATTGTAGCAAAAGACTGGTCTAGTATCATGTCTTTATGTGAGACATCATGAATCGTGTCCCATATGCTTCGGATATAGGATCGATTTCATGTGCTATAATATTCATCCTTTCTAAATTTTCCAAATGCTCAGGGCATTTAGAAGGGAAAAGTCTAGAACTGGATATGACTAAAGTGATTAAGCAATTGTCGAGGACAATATGAGGTTCGCCAAAGATTGGTTGCTCAGGGAAAGTTGGAAGTATGATGTAAGTTGTCGGAAAGGACCGTATTGACATGTTCTGAAAAGAAGTAACTCTTGTTTGGAAGTGATAGTCAAAATGGGACTATGGAAACTCCAAACAATCAACCATTTGAGGCATTCACACTATTGGTGCTTGGCTCTCAAACTCCAAACAATCAACCATCATCAAAAGGTATGTATTTCTACTAGTACTTTTATGATTCATAATCCTTATGCTATGCTAGTTAGGAAGAAACCTTGGAAGTTATTATTTGCATGTATTTTAGAAGAAAACATAGATCCAAGGTTTATTAGGGTTGCATGCACACTAAGGAAGTGTTAGATTGCTCAAAACCCAACAAGATCTTTTCTATTAGCTTCCCGTTTGTCCCTAATCAGCCTCCACGAAACCCTAAATCCATTTTTAGTGTTTTTGAGCTTAGAAGGTCATTTTGGGTGTATTTTGGTGATTTTGAAGGAATGAGATCATCTTAAAGCTTCATTGGAAGAGTGAGAGCTTGTAGATCCATAACATCATCATCATTTGGAACTCTTTAGAGGTATAAATTTTTGAACTTGATGTGTCATAGTTTAGATCTAGTTTTACCTTGATTTTGGGTAACTTTTGGTCCCATGAGTGAGTTTTGGTGGCTTGATGCAATACCAGAAGATATGAGTTGCCCTCTTGACATTTTTGAGGTTTCTAAGTCTTAAAGTTAGCATCTTGTAATGCTCATTTCAGGTATAAATTTCTTTTCATAATTTTAGGGTTTTAGACTAGAACTCAGCAAGTTGGGGAGCTCTAACTCGTCGAGTAGAGGTCATTGTGGGATGTGGGATTGAGGACCTACTCGATGAGTTGGAATGCCCAATTCGACGAGTAGGCACTGTAAAGGAAAACCTTAAATTTTAGGGTTTGAACCCTATATAATCTCCTTAAAACCTTAAGGATGACCTTCCATCACCATCCAAACCCTAAGAACGTCAGTGCTAAACCGTAATCTCCCTTTTCTCTCATAGTGTGAGCTAGAGTGACTTTCGGAGCTTAAGAAGAAGAATATAGTGAGAAGAAGGAGAAGATCCAACAAAAAAATCCCTCACTCTTGAGCTTGACAATCTTGTGGACTATTGTAAGCACTCAAGATTCGATTTTTATCTTAGAGTATGACTAGATCTCGAGTTACTCTTTGTTTCCTATCATTCTTGTCGATTACATGCATGGGGTTCATAAAGTTTGCAACTTTATGAATCTCCCGGGCAAAATGGTCTCATGGTGGGCTAGATATAGGTTTTGGTCAAGCATAGATGCCATGCATGGATTTTAGGGTATATTTTCCCTCTTTAGCCATTTTGAATTCAAGACATGCATGTCCATAAAGCCTCCGTCTTTGGAACATTTTGAGGATTAGAGCCTTTTCTGGAAAGGAGGGATTCTAGATCCCTAGAGTGATGGACCACATGGCTAAGCTTTTGAGCTTTCCAACCTATTTTAAGGGCTTTAGAGCATTTGGAGTAATTTTAGAGGATAAAGTTGGAAACTTTATCCTTATAGACACCTTTAGGTTTCAGATCTAAGCCCTAGAGTCCCTGCAATCTGCGTATCATCTGAATAAACAAACAAGGGGCAAAACTCGACGAGTTGCCCTGGAAACTCGATGAGTTGGATTGGGTTTCCCCGTCTACCGGTCATTGAGTGAGATCGTCGAGTTGATGATACAAGTCGGCGAGTTGGCTAGGGTTTGTCCCTGTTTTCTGAACAATGGAGGAACTCGACGAGTAGGGTCAACACAAACTGTTGACCTTGACTTTGATCAGGGTTGACCAAGTTTAACCTTAATGGTATTTTTCGGTATTTAGGGATTTAAACAAGACCAGTCACATGATGATTGTAGGCACCTGAGTTAGAGCTGTGCATTGGGACTTATCAGATTTTACCTTATCAGTTCAACATTTTTTGAGAGGTGAGTCTCCTCACCATACTGATGGGTCTAAGGCACCAAGTCTGACCCATTCTGTGATATGTGGTACACTAGTTGATGTAGTGATATGTGGTATGTTAGTTGGTTACATACTAAGTGTTATGCTAGTTATATATGTGATACTTGCAGGGAAGACCATGGGGGAGCCCATGGCGCTTGGATGTAAGACCATGTAGGGGAGCCCACAGATTTTCAGGTAAAGACCATGGGGGGAGCCTATGACACTTGGATGTAAGACCATGTGGGGGAGCCCATGGCTTTATAGCTAAATACCATGGGGGGGGGGGGGGGGGGGGGGAAGCCCATGGCACTTTGGTGTAAGACCATGTGGGGGAGCCCATGACATCCTAGAGTAAGACCCTGGGAGGTGACCACGCCATCCTTATATGTTTTATGCATGACTTATACGGTTTATGTAGATTTTATAGCTAATATGGTTATGTGATTATGTGGATTGTGTGAGGTATGCTCTGGGGAAGTCACTAAGTATTAGCTTACAGTTTGTTGGTTTGTTTCAGGTACTTCTGAGCCTAAGGGCAAGGGTAAGACTTGATGGCGCGACATGCACTCTCTCAGGCATTTTTATGGGACACTATGATATTTGAAATAAAATTGTTGATGTTATGAATTTGAAAACAAATGTTATTGAGATTTTGGGTTTATTGGAAACGTTTTGATTATCTAAAAAAATGAAAATTTTCTTTAGAAAAATTGGGTCGTTATAAGTTGGTATCAGAGCCTTGGTTTGAGGGATTCGAGCACACTCTCGGGTGTGTCAGGAATCAAACTAAGGAAAGGGTAAAACTATTTTCAAAAATAAAAGTTAAAAACTTCTTAAAATGGAAAAGAGGAGAGTGCAATGCGCGTGATCGGCTGAGCCAAGTAAGTAGTTCCCCAATATGTTAGCCATGTTATATTGATATTGAGTTGTGATAATCGTACGAATCTTGCTACGTGTATGCTTTCAAAATTGTATACGGTTAGGGTCTTATAGCCTCATAATCATTGATTTGGATTTATTTCGTGTTCCTTGTCTGGTTGTGGTCTTAGGGTAGAGTCTATTATTCAAAAGTCTGTTTGATCATGTTCTGTGTATAATTTGCATGTGTAAGGCAACTCGTTATGATTGAGTTTTGATTTGATATGGATGGATCAAATCTTGGGATAGCCTTGAGCTATGCAGTAGCTATGATATGTGTTTTGTTCTGGGATGAATTGGAGTTATCAGGTAAAGCTTTTGGGAAGGTATAGCTAGGTGTGAAAGGTAGTATTGGGCCCGTACTACTGAAAGTACAAGACTTGTACCCGAACTAATGTTAGACCTGGAAGCTCTAAGGAGAACCGATGTGGGAAGATCTGTTTTCTGGACATTTTGAACATATTGTCTTGTGGTATTTCAGAATGGTGGTGACACGATTTGGAGCAGGGGATCCGGATCTAGGTCGGGCCACACTATTGAGCCCATTGATGAGAGGCTATGCGAGCTCATTGCAGCCGAGGTTACGAGGGACATCCTTGACGCTACCCCAGTGATTTTTGGGACGGTCAAGGAAGGGATGATGGATATTATGGATGAGAGTCTTAGGTCATTTAGAGCCGAGATTGCTGAGGGCAAGGTCGAGGCCTAAAATCCCTCGTTCTGGGAGTTCAAGGCGTGCAGGCACCAGAGTTCTTCGGGGCTAGGGACCCCATAGTTAATCGACGTTGGGTGGTGGACATAGAGAACGCCCAATGCACGATTTCTTCCCCTGATGTGGAAAAGGTGGGTTTTGCTTCATGTATGCTGAGGGATCGAGCCTGGGATTGGTGGGGAGAGGTGACTAGCCAGGTGGGAGCATCTGTTGTGGCTGAGATGACATGGGTATATTTTGCAGGCGTTTCGATTTGGAGTTTGCACCACCTATTGAGGTGCAACAGATAGTGAGGAAGTTTCAAGAGCTCCAGCAGACCATCGAGATTGTCGAGGAGATCACAACCAAGTTTCGGGAAAGAGCACTATTGATCCCGCAGTATGCTGTGGATGAGGATATGAGGAGGACGAGGTATCATTCCATGCTGAGGGTTGATATCCGTGAGTTCATGAGCTTTACATGGTGCAAGACCCTGAACGAGATGGTAGAGAAGGCCTGTGAGCGGGAAATGGAGTTGGAGTTCCGCACCAAGCGGAAACCAGAGCAGGCACATACAACAGTTGGTTCGGCTAAAAAGCCTAAGACCTCAAAATCTTCCATTAGGGGCCAGCAGGGTCATGGATGGTGTGCCAAGTGTGGGAGATCTCATGGTGGAGCTTGCTGGGGGACGGGCCCGGTATGTTACGCATGTGGCCAGCCGGGTCACTTGATCAAGGATTTCCCCAAGAAGGGCCTGATATGTTTCCATTGCAACCAAATTGGCCATAAAAGGCCGATTGTCCAAGGTTTCAAGGAGGAGGATGAGTGGTAGCGGCGCCTGCGCCCGCCATGATGAGGATTGCCGATGGCCGCCTTGATAAGGTAGATACTTCTGTAGTGAAGAGCCGCGCATTTCAGTTGACCACCAAGGAGGCTCCGGCAGCTCCAGATGTTGTGGCTGGTACGTATTTTTATCTTCCTGCTTTATGTTTATTTTCATTGCTTATTTGTATATTTGTGCTCACGTATAGGGACCTTTTTGGTTAATGGTATGTCGGCTCACGTTCTATTTGACTCGGGTATTACCCGATCGTTTGTATCTCTTGTGTTTAGCAAGAAATTCAGGGATGCTCCGGGGACCTTGGATTCCCCGCTTGAGGTTGAGATTGCGGACGACCGTACCGTGAGTGCTACGAGGGTGTATCGGGACTGTGTCCTGAATGTGCTTGGGGAGAGGTTTTATGTTGATCTAGTTCCAATACCGTTGCGAGGGCTGAAAGTGATCGTCAGGATGGACTGGTTGGGGGCCAATAGGGCCATGATAAATTGCGAGCGCCAGTTGGTGAGGGTTTGAAGCCCAAGTGTTGGAGAACTAGTTATTCATGGAGAGAGGGCCTCGTAGGGGCCAACCCTCTATCCAGCTGCGAGGGAGAGGAGACTTCTCCATCAGGGTTGTTCGGGATTCTTGGCGTACATCTCAAATATGAGTGTCGATCCTACGCCTTATTTGGATAGTCTGCCAGTTGTACGAGAGTTTCGGGATGTATTTCCCGAGGAGTTGCCAGGGGTACCTCCGGAGAGGCAGGTAGAGTTTCGCATTGATTGCGTATCGGGTGCTGACCCGATAGCCAAGGCACCGTACCGGCTAGCTCCGCCTGAGATGCAGGAGCTATCTACGCAACTTCAGAAGCTACTTGATCGAGGGTTTATTTGTCTGAGTAGTTCTCCATGGGGAGCACCGATCCTGTTTGTGAAAAAGAATGATGGGTCACACAGGATATGTATTGATTAACGAGAGCTGAACAAGCAAACGATGAAAAACCGTTATCCGCTCCCAAGGATAGACGATTTTTTCGATCAGCTGCAAGGTGCATCTTGGTTTTCCAAGATTGATCTTCGGTCGGGGGGTACCATCAGATGAGGATTAGGGATAAGGATATACCGAAGACATCCTTCAGGACTCGGTACAGGCACTATGAGTTTGTGGTGATGCCATTCGGGCTCACCAATGCCCCAACAACATTCACGGATCTCATGAACACGGTATGTAGACCGATGCTGGATCGATCAGTGATCGTTTTTATTGACGATATCCTGATCTATTCTAAGACCAAGGAGCAGCATGATCAACATCTAAGGGAGGTATTGGAGACACTGAGAACATAAATACTTTACGCCAAGTTCTTAAAGTGTGATTTCTGGCTACGAGAGGTGCAGTTTTTGGGGCACATCATCAATCAGGAGAGTATTCCGGTGGATACAGCCAAGGTTGAGGCAGTGATGCGGTGGGAAGTACCGAAGAACGTATCCGAGATTCGTAGCTTCTTGGGTATAGCTGGGTACTATCGGAGATTCATCCAGGATTTCTCTAAGATTGCAGTGCCTTTGACCTGCTTGACCAAGAAGAATGTGACATTTCGATGGGGCCCAGATCTGCAGTTGGCTTTCTAGACCTTGAGGCAGAATTTATGTGAGGCTCCGATTCTAGTACTTCCTGATGGGCTGGATGATTTGGTAGTGTATTGTGATGCATCGATCTCAGGGTTAGACACTGTACTAATGCAGAGAGGGCATGTGATCGCATATGCTTTGAGGCAGTTGAAGCCTCACGAGGCGAACTACACCACCCACAACCTGGAATTGGGTGCGGTGGTGTTTGCGCTCAAGATTTGGAGGCACTACTTGTATAGAGTTCGGTGCACCATCTTCACTGACCATAAAAGTTTGAAGTATTTTATGGATCAGCAAAACCTAAACATGCAATAGAGGAGGTGGTTGGATGTACTGAAAGATTACGATTACGAGACCTTGTATCACCCAGGGAAAGCCAACGTGGTGGCTGATGCCTTGAGCCGCAAGACGGTGGGTTCTTTGATCAGGAACGTTTGTTTGAGGATGACGGTGGTCTCTCCACTGCTATATATGATCAAGAAGACTCAAGTGGAGGGTTTGAAGAAAGAGAACTGGAAGATAGAACGGATTCGGGGGCAATGTCCCTTGTTTGTTCGGGATAGTCGAGGTCTTCTGACACAGTGTGGCCGAGTGTGGGTACCGGTAACCGGGGGTGTGAGACAAAAGATTCTGAAGGAGGCACACAAATCCAAGTTCTCTATTCACCTGGGGATACAAATATGTATAGAGACCTGAGACTGAGTTATTGGTGGCCCTGCATGAAGCGGTAGATCGCTTGGTTTATGGAGCGGTGCTTGACCTGCAGGAAGGTCAAGGACAAACATTAGCAGCTGCATGGAAATGTTCAGCCACAACCTATTCCTATGTGGAAGTGGGAAGAGATCTCCATGGATTTCATCATGAAGTTACCGAGGACATCGAGGGGCGTGGATGCCATATGGGTGATTGTGGATAGATTGACGAAGAGTGCCCACTTTATTCCGATTTCCGAGAGCATCTCCGTTGAGAAATTAGCGGATATTTATGTGCGAGAGGTGGTGGTTAGGCACGGGGTGCCAGTGTCAGTAGTCTCTGATAGGGATGTTCGATTTACATCTAGATTCTGGAAGAAGTTCCACAAGGAACTGGGTACTCAGTTACATTTTAGCACGGCATACCACCCCTAGACAGATGGCCAGAGTGAGTGGACGATCCAGACACTTAAGGACGTGCTTCGGGCATGCGTGTTGGATTTTGGAGGGAGTTGGGATACATACCTCACACTAGTAGAGTTTTCATATAACAATAGTTATCATGCTAGTATTGACCGACTGCCGTTTGAGATGTTATATGGTCAGAGGTGTAGGACCCTTGTTTGTTGGGGTGAGGTTGGACACCGAGACATGGGGAGAACCGAGGTGGTTCTCAAGACTACTGAGTGGATTCAGCATGTGCGTGACAGGCTACGAGTCGAAAAGAGCTGTTAAAAAAGCTATGCTAACCGGCGCCAATTAGGTCTTGAGTTCCAGGTGGGAGATTTCATCTTGTTGAAAGTATCCCCACGGAAGGGTGTTATTTAGTTCCGAAAGATGGGCAAGTTAGGGCCCTGGTATATTGGCCCGTTCAGGATATCGACACGGGTGGGCAAGGTGGCTTACCGTTTGGATTTTTCGGACAAGCTTAGACGAATTCACAACACCTTCCATGTGTCTCAGCTCTGTAAGTGTGTCACAAACGAGGCTGAGGTTATATCTTTGGTTGACATTCAGGTGGAGGAGAGCCTGACCTACATTGAGCAGATCATGGCGGTTTTGGATAGGAAAGTCAAGGTCCTTCGTAATAAAGAGGTGAAGCTAGTGAAGGTGCAATGACAGCACCGAAGGGGCTCTGAATGGACATGGGAGCCGGAGGATGAGATGCGAGGGCACTACCCGGATTTGTTCGCATTAGCAAACTACGAGGACAAAGTCTAGTTCAAGTGGGGGAGATTTGTAATGCTCGTTTTAGGTATCAATTTCTTTTTAGAATTTTAGGGTTTTAGACTGGAACTTAATGAGTTGGGGAGCTCAAACCCGTCGAGTAGAGGTCATTGTGGGACGCAGGATTGAACACCCACTCGACGAGTTGGAAGGCCCAACTCGGCGAGTTGGCGCTGTAAAGGAAAACCCTAAATTTTAGGGTTTTCACCCTATATAATCTCCTTAAAACCTTGAGGCTGACCTTCCATCAGCCTCCAAACCCTAAGAATGTCAGTGTTAAACCCTAATCTCCATTTTCTCTCATATTGTGAGCTAGAGTGACTTTTGGAGGTTAAGAAGAAGAAGATAGTGAGAAGGAGAAGATCCAGTAAACAAAGCCCTAACTCTTGAGCTTGACCATCTTTTGGACTACTGTAAGCACCCAAGATTTGATTTTTATCTTAAAGTATGACTAGATCTTGAGTTTACTCTTCATTTCCTATCATTCTTGTCGATTGCATGCATGGGGTTCATAAAGTTTGCAACTTTATGAATCTCCAGGGCAAAATGGTCCCATGGTGGGCTAGATCTAGCTTTTAATCAAGCATGGATGCCTGGCACAGATTTTAGGGTATATTTTCCCTCCTTAGCCATTTTAAATTCAAGATGTGCATTGGACATGCATGTCCATAAAGTCTCCATCTTTGGAATGCTTTGAGGATTAGGACCTCTTCTCGAAAGGAGGGATTCCAGATCCCTAGAGTCTTGGACCACATGGCTAAGCTTTTGAGCTTTCCAACATTTGTTAAGGACTTTAGAGCATTTAGAGTAGTTTTAGAGGATAAAGTTGGAAACTTTATCCTTATAGACACCTTTAGGTTTCAGATCCAAGCCCTAGAGTCCCTACAATCTACGTATCATCTGAATAAGCAAACATGAGCAAAATTCGACGAGTTGCCCTAGAAACTCGATGAGTTGGATCGGGTTTCCCCCTATACTGGTCATTGAGTGAGCTCGTTGAGTTGATAATACAACTCGGCGAGTTGGCTAGGGGTTGTCCCTGTTTTCTGAACACTGGAGGAACTCGACGAGTTGCTAGATACACTCGACGAATAGGGTCAACATGGACTGGTTACCTTGACTTTGATCAGGGTTGACCAAGTTTGACCTTAATGGCATTTTTGGTATTTCAGGATTTTAACAAGACCAATCACATGATGATTGTAGGCAGTTGAGTTAGAGCTGCGCATTGGGACTTATCGGATTTTATCTTATCAGTTCAACATTTTTTGAGAGGCGAGTCTCCTCACCATACCGATGGGTCTAAGGCACCAAGGGCGGCCCATTTTGTGATATGTGGTACACTAGATGATGTAGTGATATGTGGTATGTTAGTTGGTTACATACTAAGTTTTATGCTAGTTATATATGTGATACTTGCAAGGAAGACCATGGGAGAGCCCATGACGCTTGGATGTAAGACCATGTGGGGGAGCCCATGGCTTTTCAGGTAAAAACCATGGGGGAAGCCTATGGAAGTTGGATGTAAGACCATGTGGGGGAGCCCATGGCTTTCCAGCTAAAGACCATGGGGGGGGGGAGCCAATGGCATCCTGGAGTAAGACCCTAGGAGGAGCCCATGACATCCTTATATGTTGTATGCATGACATATATGGTTTATGTAGCTTTTATAGCTAATATGGATTATGTGATTATGTGGATTGTGTGGGGTATGCTATGGGGAACTCACTAAGCATTAACTTACAATTTGTTGGTTTGTTTCATGTACTTCTGAGCCTAAGGGCAAGGGAGAAGCTTGATGGCGCGACATGCACTCTCACAGGTGTTTTTATGGGACACTCTAATATTTGAAATAAAATTATTGATCTTATGATGAAAACAATTGTTCTGGAGATTTTGGGTTTATTGGAAACGTTTTGATTATTTAAAAAAATGAAAAACTTCTTTAGAAAATTGGGTCGTTACACATATTTTGGGTTGAAACTCTCCCATGCATGAGATTGAGTTCATTTCATGGAAGTAGAATGTTATATTTCGAGAATGGGTTCATTTGGGGCATGCAAAGTCACCAAGTCAGCGACTTTATGGTTCTGGACGTTTATTATGACTCAGATTTGTGTTTTGGACCCTTGGTCTTAAGCAATAAGAGCTTAATAGAAAAGTTGTCTTAATGGAGGAGTATGTTGGGCGTATAAGTTAGTACACACATCGTACAAGCCATATAGCAAGTACGCTTAGTGTACAGCTGAGTACGCCCCGCGTACTCAGTCTGATTAGGCTTCACATCTTTGGGCCTCGTTTGGACCACTTCTTTGGAATTTGTTGCTTTGGGCCTTTATTCGTTCACGGATACGAATGATCTTCTATGTCGTTTCTCGTATGATCTTTGGTCCGGTGAGTGTGCTATTATGCACTTGTCCTCTTTCTATCTGAGTGTCACCCACCCCAGCCCAACACAGAGGTGATATGCACTTATGCTCATAGAGGGCTTCAAATGGAGCAACTTTAATGCTAGAGTGATAACCGTGATGTATGAGAACTCGATAAGTGGTAAGTGGGTATCCCAAGCTTTACTGAAGTCTATCACACAAGCTTTTAACATATCTTCCAACGTTTAAATATTTCTCTTGCTTTGCCCGTCGGTTTGTGGGTGGTAGGTTGTACTCATATCAAGCCTGGTTCCTAAAAACTTTTGTAGTGATTGCCAAAAGCGTGAGGTAAACCTGCTATCTCCGTCAAAGATAATGGATATATGCACCCCATGCTATCGTACAATCTCTTTGATGTACGTCCTTGTTAGTTTCTCCTTTTTTTTCTGTCTCTTTTATTGGTAGGAAGTGTGCATATTTGGTTAAGCTATCGACGACTACCCATATGGTGTCATGCTCACCAGTTGTCTTGGGCAGTTTAGTTATGAAGTCCATGGTTATCCGCTCCCACTTCCACTCGGGTATATCTAGTTATTGTAGTAAAACCGAGGGCTTTTAGTATTCTACTTTGACCTTGGCATAAGTTAAGCACTTGCCCATATAAGTAGCGATTTCCATCTTCATGTTTGGCCGCCAATAGAGTTTCTTGAGGTCTAGATACAGCTTATCAGACCTGGGATGAACAAAGTACTTGGTCTTGTGAGCCTTGTCCATTATCATGTCTGTGTAGCCGCCGAATCTATGTGTGCAGATTTGGTTCATGAGGTAATGAGCTCTGTCATCCTTGAACTCAAGGTTTTTATCCATCCCCCACAAGGCTTCACTTACGACATTCTCAGGTTTCAAGGCTTCAAGTTGCGCCTCTTTGATCTGGGTGGACAGATGTGAATGGATAGGCATTGTTAATGATTTTAATTGGCGGCCTGAGTACTCCTTTCGACTTAGAGCATCTGCTACTACGTTGGCCTTGACCAGATGATAGCGATTTTCTCATTCATAATCATTTAGTAGTTCTACCCATCGGCGTTGTCTCATGTTGAGTACTTTTTGATTGAGAATGTGCTGGAGACTCTTATGTTTAGTGAAGATTGTTCACTTTGTACCATAAATGTAGTGTCTCCATATTTTTAGGGAAAATACTACTGCTCCAAATTCCAGGTCGTGTATGGTGTATTTGACCTCGTGAGTCTTGAGTTTTCTTGAGGCATAGGTAATGACCTTTCCCCGTTGCATGAGTACATAACCTAGACACTGTTTGGACGCATCGCAGTAGCCTACAAAGTCTTCCATCCCTTCTGGAAGAGACAAGATCGGAGCACTGCATAAAGCTTGCTTTAGCATCCGGAAGGCAGTTTCTTGTTTATCCTCCTAGTTGAAGGTCATTCCTTTCTGGGTCAGGGTAGTAAGTGGCTTTACGATTTTCGAAAAGTTCTGTATGAACCGTCGGTAGTAGCCAGCAAGGCCCAAAAACTGGCGGATTTCTGTCGGTATCCTCGGCGCTTCCCAGTTCTCAATTACTTTGATTTTGGATGGATCCACATTTATCCATTTCTTAATGACCACGTGTCCCAAGAATTCCACCTTTCGAATCCAAAACTCACACTTTGAAAGCTTTTCATACAACTTCTCCGCCCGTACCGTCTCCAAAACTTGTCGCAGGTGTTGACTATGCTCTTCCTTACTTCCCGAATAGATTAGTATGTGATCGATGAACACTATCACGAATTTATCTAAGTAAGGCCGACATACGCGTTTCATTAGATCCATGAACACCACGGGTGCATTAGTCAATCCGAAGGGCATCACAAAGAGCTCGAAATGGCCGTAATGAGTCCTAAACTCCGTCTTAGGAATATCTTCCTCTTGGATTTTGAGCTGATGGTATCCCGACCTTAGATCGGTTTTTGAGAAGTAGCTTGATCCCTGAATTTTGTCGTGTTGGATTAATGTCTAAGTCCATAACTATAATTGGTAAGACTTGACCCGACCCGGCATGGTCCATTTGGGTTGCATGGCATCATGCATTTGGATAGACTATAATGAGAGAAATAACACTTACGGTTGGTTAATATATTATAAGTTCTAATATATTAATAAGGTTATTTAATTAGTATTGATCATGAATTAATTTGGAATTGATTAAGTAATTAAAAGGAGACTAATTAAATATATGGGTTGATTGTGTAAATCATTCATTCTTATATATGTGGGCTTGTGATCCAAGATTCCTTATGTTGGACTAAGTCCATGGGGTGACCTATGGATACTCCATGGAGGTTAAAATCCATGCAGCATAAGGAATGGGTAAAGTTATGAGTTACATGGTGTAACCCTAATAGCCACCATATAAAAGAGTCCCATGGCTCAAGAAATCGTGCACTATGTGTGAATATGAGGGCTAGACGATTTCAAGGAGTGTTCCATTTTCTCTCAAGTCATTCCATGTGCATTTGGTGTTGTGTGAACTATTTGAGGTGTCACACTTGGGGCACTAGGCACTCAAGATTCATGAAGACAAGCTACATCAAACAAAGGTATGTATTCTATCTGTTGGGTAGCGTAGGAATTGTTTTGTATTGCGTCATTGGGCTCGGTTTATAGTCCAGTTTTGCACTCCGGTTTGGGCCTGTCCAACCGTGAGCCTGTTAGGTTTACTATATAACAATATGCTTGCATGCATATTAGGTTAACGATCTAGAATACGAGATAGAGAATTACGATAGCTTTGATTTTCTTCATCGTTCCTGTAAACCTTTTAACCCTCTACAGTTGATGTTCTTGATCGAGCTCTTTTGAGGGTTGTTTTATAATCATTCGACACGTTTGATTCATTCTTGGGCTGTTTATTGTTTTCGTGTTCTTGCTGTTTAATCTTTATTTTACCTGTTTGAGATCTAATCGATCTTCAAGATTAAGTTTTAATCTCATCATTTGGTATCAGAGTAGGAGGCTGTGTAATCGATACACTTCTTTTCTGTGAAAAAGGTTTCAATGAGGGTTTCCCGCAATTACTGATATTTATTGAGCCGTCATCTCATTATTGACGTATCTTGATATTTATTGTTTTGCCCTAATCTGATTTATTACAAGTCTGATCTTTAAACAGGTTATTCGATCATTATGGACGAGTCGCAATCGAATCCCATCAATATTTCGAACAGCATTGGATCTACAACGAAAATTCCCATCCTGTACACCCATGATTATGAAGTCTGGGCGCATCACTTTGAAGATTACGTTATAGGATCTGAGGATAATAGATACCTCATCTGGGAAGCAATTATTTCTGGACCGTTTTCTCATTCTGCAACTTCAAGGATTATTAAAACTCAAAAAGAGTATAATGATCTTCTGAAAGATGTTCAAGATATTGCACAAGATGAAAAAGATAAATTTCAGTGCAATATCAAGGCGTTAAGATTGATCAGATTCGCACTTCAGTCCGACACTTTTAGACTGGTGAGTTAATGCACAACGACAAAGGAGATTTGGGACAGGTTACGTGAATTGTACTCTACAGACGAGGATCTTGAACACTCTATCCAAACCTTACTCTTGTCTGAGTTTGGAGAATTTAGGCAAGGAGCCGAAGAAACTGTGACCCAAACGTTCGATCGCTTCAATCATCTTCTCAGCAAGATGATCAAACATGACATCGAAAGGAAACTTATTGAGCAGAAGGTTACGTTTTTAAATGGTCTAAGAACAGAGTGGAGAGTAGTGGTGTCTACAGTTAAAGCCCATGAGCAATTTAAATCATATTCCTTGGCGAAACTGGTGGGTATTCTCAAATCTCAGGAGAAGATTGTGTTGCAGGAAAAGAATGTGGTTTCAAGCCTAGGTTCGTTAGCCCTCTTGCCCAAAAGTAAATCTGTAATGGAGGACGAAGACCTCAACTTGGAGGATTATGATCTCACGTCTGAAGATTATGCTATGATGGTATCTAACCCCAAGAGGTTTATCAAGAAGAGATTCCCTAACAACAAAAACTGAAACTGGCAGGGGAGTTATAGCTCAGAAAAGGTTAAAGACGAACCGAAGGTTGAAGAGTCTAAGAAGGAACCGAAGGCAGAAGGTGATTCTGGAGTAAGCTGCTACTATTGTGGGGGAAAGAACCACTATGCAAAGGATTGTGTCCTCAAAAAGATGGCTGAAAAGGATGAGGAAAAGGATGAAGAAGCTTTGTTGCAGAAAAAGCTTGATGAGATAAGGAAGAAGAAATCTACCGCTAACCCTTCTATGAATGCTCTAATTGTGCAGGGTTCGGTTGTTGATGATGAGTTCGGTGGCGTGGAGGTTTGGTCAACCGATTCTGAAGACAATGAAGTGAGGAAGCCCTCTCATGGAAAGGCTTGTGTGGCAAAAGAGGAAAACAGTGGAGGAAGATGCTTGATGGTGTCTGACGTATCTCAGATGAGGGGATACAACACTGATGGTGGAAGCAATGAACCGAAGGAGCAGCAGGATATGTGCTTTACAGCCAAACCGCTCAGCGTGCAGTTCAACGAGCTCGATGAACTCATCAAGAAGGTACAATCGGTGTTTGTTTCATTTAAAGTCCCACAATGCTCATATGAAAAAGAACTAAAAAACGTTAATTCAAGAATTTCTCATCTAGATAGTAGTTTAACTCAAACTCGAGTCACCAATTCTAACCTAACTGATCAATTAAGCAGGGTGTCTTCGAAGAGTGAGGAACGGCGCATGTGGATCGAATTGAAGGAGTCAGAATTAGTCAAAATAAAAGATGAAAACATTTATTTGCAAAGAGACAATTTAAAGCTTTTGAAACAGCGAAATGTTTTCTATTTGATTGCTAAACGTCTTTACACTAATATTACTCAGCTTCACTTGGATTGTGAAATAGGACAAAAGATTCATCGCATGATTTTGCCCTTCCTTGAGTTTAAGGAGGATGAAATTGATGCTGAAGCTTACAATTGTGAGAGTGTGATATCATCTGATGACGTCAATCCGACCTATATGTATGGACTGGACAAAATAGAATCTTTCATTAAATCCAAGGACCATAAGGACATGCTTAAAAACCTTTTGGATGAAAATGATAGAATTAAACTGAGAACCGAAACCATACAAAAATTTGACTCTTTAAACTCCAACTTGAGCTCAGAAAACAAAATTGATGTTGAAAATGCATCTGAGCTTAACGAGGATGACAATATGAGTGAAATTTCTGTAGAGGACACGGTTGACTGCTCAGAATTTGTAAAAAACGAACCCAAAAACCACAAGAATCTAATTTCAGAAAATTCAGTAGAGTTCGCTCGTTTGTCCCAACAAAAGTCCCCGATTCTTGCAGAGAAGGCCGTAGTATATCAAAAGGTTAGAACCACTCCAAATCAGGTATACAAGGTCACAGGCGTAACCGAACATCAGACTGCTGAACTCACAGCTATTGTAAACGAAGACAATGCTGATGGCTGCGATGAGTTCTTCTGGTCAGCTCCAATCGATAATGCTGATGAAATAGTAGGTTTGTCTGAAAGGACATCATGGAAAAGCAAAGGGAGATACGTACCAGAACCCTTGAATAAACCTAATAACTTCGATGTGCCAAGCACAAGCGGTACGAAAGACATTCCTTAAGAAAAAGGAATTCCAGCAAAAGAAGTCACAACTTCAAGTGAAACTTCCTCAGTTCAGAGTGAACCAGCCATAGAAAAACCGAAACCGAAAGCTAATATCCATCATCAACCGAAGCAGATGAGAAATCACAAACGTCAAAGAAATCAGAGATACAGGAAGAATCTCTCTGAAAGAAAACAGTTATGGCAATCCCAGAATGCTTATTTCTCTCATCAAGACAAGAACCTAAAGTCTGAGAAAAATCCTATCGAATCGCAAGAGAGACACAACAACCGAAAGCAGAGGTTCGGTTCGGAGAAAAACATCAACCGAAAGCAGAGGTTCGGTTCCGAAAATGATTTCAACCGAAAGCAGAAGTTTGGTTCAGAGAACTACACCAACCGAAAGCAAAGGTTCGGTTCAGAAATCAAAAGAGATCAAAGCTCTAAGGTAAGTCCCACCAATGATCAAAAGCAAAAAGGTCACCTAGAGTCTCCAGCCAAGAAGTCATCTCAATCTAAGCTCTCTCATTCTATCTCATCTAATTCTGCTAATTCTTCCAACTCTTCTTCACCTCATTCTAAATCCCATTCTGCTCTTTCTCAAAAATCTCAATCTTCAGCTGAACAAAAAGGGAAACAGAAGGTTTCGGTGTCTAAATCTGAGTCTAAACCGAACGCACCTAATCCTAATAAAATCAAAGTTTTTACCATCAAAAAGAAAGATGAAACAACACTAATAAAACGAACATATCTTGTTGACATCTCTCTTACTATTCCTGTTCCTGTGAAAGGCTCACGGGGACCCAAGAAACTTTGGGTTCCTAAATCTGCTTAATTTTGCAGGTTATTAGTGACGAGCAGTTTGACGAAGAATGGTACATTGATAGTGGCTGCTCGCGTCACATGACAGGGAGGAAAGAAGAACTAAGGGAATACAGGTCTCTTTCAAATGGTGGAAACGTCAAGTTCGGGAACAACTCCTTCGGCACCATAAAAGGATATGGAATGATTACTAACGGTGATTTCACGATAAGGAAGGTTGCATACGTGGAAGGGCTACAACACAACCTCATCAGTGTATCTCAGCTTGTTGGAGGTACCGGTCTCAAAGTCTCGTTCGATGATGAGGGTTCTGAAATAATTGAGAAGAAGACGAAAAGAGTTATTCTCAAATCTGAACGCAAAGGTGAAATGTTTCCTCTAAACCTCAAACCCATCAAAGGAAACCCAGCTATCTGCTTGTTATCAAAAGCGCAATCTGACGAAAGCTGGCTGTGGCACCGAAGGCTCTCTCATCTTAACTTTAAGGACATCAACAAACTTGTCACTGGAGGTCACGTTCGAGGTCTTCCACTGCTCAAGTTCGATAGAGACCATCTGTGTGCTGCATGTGAAATGGGGAAGCAGAGTCGTCAAAGTCATCCATCTATAATAAACACTAAAGTTGTTGAACCACTTGAATTACTTCATGTTGATTTGTGTGGTCCATCATCTATCGAAAGCATTGGTGGTAGCAAGTATATACTTGTTATTGTTGATGACTTTTCGCGTTTTACATGGGTGTTCTTTCTAAAGCTTAAATCTGAAGCGACTCACAAGCTAAAGGTGTTTATCAAGCAGATTGAAGTGCAGCTGAAGAAGGTTGTTCGCAACATCAGGAGAAACAATGGTCCGGAATTCAAAAATAGAGAATTTGAAGAATTCCTGACAGAAAAGGGAATAAGTCATAACTTCTCAGCTCCCTACACACCTCAACAGAACGGAATTGTTGAAAGACGAAACCAATCTTTGTGTGAAGCTGCACGAACCATGCTAAGTTTCGCTTCCTTACCTCTTTATTTTTGGGGTGATGCTATTTCTGCTACTTGTTTTACACAGAACAGGTCATATCTCAACAAGCGATTCTCGCTCACTCCTTATGAGATTCTCAACAACAGGAAGCCCAATGTGAAGTTTTTCCATGTGTTCGGTTCTAGGTGTTTCATTTTCAATTCCAAAGAACACCGAAACAAGTTCGATGTCAAAGCCAACGAAGGGATATTTCTGGGATATTCTCTCACTTCTAAGGCGTACAGGGTATTAAACAAGCGTTCGAGGAAAATCGAAGAAACTTACTACGTGACTTTTGATGATAGCTATGTCAAAAAGCTAAAGGCCAATGAAGACACAGCTGGGGAAATCTTTCCTCAAACTGGCCAAGTCACAGTCTCGATCGCTAATCTATTCGAGAAGTTCATGGAGCTCTTTGATGAACCAGAGAAAGCCACTCTATCAGAAGCAGGCGCAGCAGACAACAAGGTAGATCACATGAAGCAAGTTGTTGAAGACGCTGCAAGAAGAATGAATGAAGGAGAATCAAGTTCTGATGAACCTCCATCACATAATACTTCAGTCGAGGGGGAGGATCAACCATCGTCAACTCAGCCGACCTCACAAGTTGAGGGGGAGCCAAGCACTTTGCCAACCGAAAGCACTTCCCCAACCGAAAGTGCCACACCATCCGAAGGTGCATCAACGCCTGAAAGCTCCACACCTCAAGAAACCTCTGAAGCTCAAAACATTCTTGAAAGCTCATCTATCGAGGGGGGGCATGCTGACATGTCTTACGACTATGAAAGCCAGTCCGAACCAGAAGAAATGATAAACGCTGAATTAGATCCAGCCTTTGATCCAAACTACCCTCCTCTCACCAAATGGACCAGGGATCATCCTATTTCTCAAGTTGTTGGTGATGTATCTGAAAAAATTCTGACTCGATCACAACTCAAGGCAAAACAGACTTCCTTGTTTTCTAAAGTCGAATTCTGCATGTTTAACTCATTCGTATCAAAAGTTGAACCAAAGACAGTTAATACTGCTCTTGATCACTCCGATTGGGTTCAAGCTATGCAAGATGAACTGAACGAATTCGAGAGGAACAAAGTCTGGCGTCTTATTCCAACTCCTCCAGATGCCTCGGTTGTTGGTCTTAAATGGGTCTTTAGGAACAAAATGGACAAGGAAGGAAACGTAATTCGTAACAAAGCTCGTCTGGTCGTGAAAGGCTACTGTCAGGAGGAAGGGATTGATTATGAAGAAACGTTTGCTCCCGTAGCTAGGCTGGAATCTGTAAGAATATTTCTAGCCTATGCTGCCCACAAAAACTTTGAGGTTTACCAAATGGACGTCAAGTGTGCATTCCTCAATGGTGAACTCGAAGAAACTGTGTATGTGGAGCAACCTCCTGGCTTTGTAAATGAAAGGTATCCTAATCATTGTTATATTTTGGATAAAGCCGTGTATGGACTAAAACAAGCTCCGAGAGCCTGGATGAAACGCTGACTAAATTTTTAAAGATGTCCAAATTCAAGCAAGGTTCGGTTGACCCAACCTTTTTTCGCAAGAAGGAAGGTAACCACCTTATGATCGTTCAAATTTATGTCGATGATATCATCTTTGGCTCCACGAATCCTAGCCTAACAGCTGAATTCAAAAAGCTGATGGAGACTAAATTTGAAATGAGCTCAATGGGTCCTATTAACTTTTTCCTTGGTTTAAATATTAGACAGGGACCCGAAGGCATCTTTATCAATCAAGAAGCTTACACGAAGACTCTCCTAGCAAAGTTTGGCATGATGGGAGATTCCAAAGTCAAAGTTCCAATGGCGTTCGGCACCAAGCTCACCCCATCCTTGGACAAACCGGCTTTTGATATCACGCTCTATCGACAAATGATAGGCTCACTGATGTATCTCACTGCTAGCAGGCCTGACATTATGTTTTCTGTGTGTTACTGTGCTCGATTTCAGGCAAACCCACGCGAACCTCACATGCTTGCAGTGAAAAACATTTTACGCTATCTCAAGCGAACCACCTCTCTAGGTCTATGGTATTCTTCCAACTCAGGCTTCTTCGTTCAAGCCTACTTAGATGCAGACCTTGGAGGTTGTGGACTTGACAGGAAAAGCACCACTGGTGGCTGCCAATTCCTTGACGGGAAGTTGGTTAGCTGGCAATCAAAGAAACAAACGTGCGTGTCTTTGTCTACTGCCGAAGCTGAATACATAGCAGCTGCATCCTGCACCTCTCAAGTAATTTGGATCCAGAATCAACTTCGAGACTAGGGACTCAATATGAAGAAGATCCCACTATATTGTGACTCTGAAAGCGCAATTAGGATCTGTCATAATCCAGTGCAACACTCCAAAACCAAACACATAGCACTAAGGTATCACTTCATCAAAGATCATGTGGAAGATGGAAACGTCGAAGTACACTTTGTTAGAACCACTGATCAACTGGCTGATGTCTTTACCAAAGCTCTTCCCGAAGCCTCATTCAACAAAATTCTACAAGGGCTAGGTATGATGGAATCAGAATCAGTACCACAAACTACCTCTCGATCTCAATCGTAAGAAGCGAAATTGACCGAACGTTCGGGTTCGGTTGCATCATCTGCACCCGCTCATCATTTCAAAGGTAGTTTTCTTGGTTGTAAATTTCTTGTACAAAGTTGTTTATCTATTCGTCTAAAGTATTACCTACTTGAATGTCAAAATTCCTTGGTTTCCAAAATTTTTCAAAACCGAAACCAACCGAACGCTCGGGTTCGGTTTTCCAAAATTTTTCAAAACCGAAACCAACCGAACGCTCGGGTTCGGTTTTTCAAAATTTTTCAAAACCGAAACCAACCGAACGCTTGGTTTCGGTTTTCCAAAATTTTTCAAAACCGAAACCAACCGAACGCTCGGGTTCGGTTTTCCAAAATTTTTCAAAACCGAAACCAACCGAATGCTCGGGTTCGGTTCCTAATTTTTCCAAAGTTTTTTTTTAACTCCTTTTAATTTCTTTCTGAATGTTATTTTTTTTACTTTGTTATTTTTAATTTTTTTTATATATCCAAAATTCCAAAAATATTTTGTTCTTTATTTACTTTTTAGTCTTTCATCTTATATGAGTGTTCGTTCGATTATGAGAATTTTTTTTAATAAATTACTTAAGTGTCCCTAGAAGCATGCTGCTGTATG
The DNA here is from genome assembly GCF_002870075.4 of Lactuca sativa. NCBI lineage: Eukaryota > Viridiplantae > Streptophyta > Magnoliopsida > Asterales > Asteraceae > Lactuca > Lactuca sativa. The sequence goes on along the minus strand of NC_056630.2, from coordinate 142,502,107 downwards.
CGACCAAAGTCTCATCAGATTTTGAATAACAGCCTTAATGACTTGGTATACACAAACCTTGTCTTCCCAATTAGGCTATCACATTTATTCTAATCAAGAGCTACCTAACTCTTTTATCACATGAGATAAGAGTTTTCTGCTTGGTCCTTCGTTTATAGCAGAGGTAATTTGTTTTCTCACACCATCTCCATTACTTTCTCCATTACATTCGTTTCATCAACGTAACCCTTGAGACTCTCAGAAATTACCACTGAGGTTTATGGTTCCACAACAACTGTGTTTATGATCTTAGGTTCGTGCCACTACGAGCTGAGTGAAACCCAAAATTCAACACCAAATCTGAATTGACGGTGAACAATTAATTTGCTCAAGTTTTCACCAAAGAATTGATGGATGTACCTTGATGAAATCTCAAAATTTATTTTGTGTGATTCCTATGAAATTGTTAAACACCATAACATTTCTTCCCTTGGGATCCAATTTTAATTTTTTTTTTTGTTAAGATTTCTATTTACCAGTCACTTTAACATTATTTCATACCTACTTGTTCAACAGACTACACCGGTCTCACAAGTACTTTGTTCACTTTCTTTCTTATTTCAAGATTAGCATTGTTGCATCAAAGCGAAAGCCACCCTTAAGTAGCTTAATTAAAAGAAGCCTTTCAACATTTCTTAATAAGTGTTTGATCGTCATTCAACGGGAAACCATATCAACACTTTAAGGTCTCTCTTGACCTTGAAGGAAGAGATTCGTGCCCGGGATCATTTGTTTCGTGTCATTATTGACATCACATTTATTCCTAAAAAGAGTTGCTTTATTTCTTTTCTTTTTACACTCTTAGCACGAAAATCTATGATTTTCCAAATTCTGGTACTAATAATTACAGGCTGTTTTACTGAATTGGTGGTTAATTAACAGACGTGGTCAAAATTAATCCACGTGGGCGTATCATTCAAAAGATGTCGTTACAAGGATAAGATGAAGGGTTGCTGACTCAGGCGGGAGTCTAATGCATTGAATTTCAAACGGCGGTAAATCGGGGACGCATGCGAAATTGAAACGTCCATTCTTTAATTGACGTTATGGACGCGTGTGCGAAGATGAAGCGGCTCCTCTCTGGCATAAACAGGCGCGTGTGAATTTGAAACGGTTTCTTCTGCAATGGCGCTTGTTGGGCGGCATGTTACAAGGAATCTAACACTCTCTTTCATGCGTGATCATCGCATACCTTAACTGTCACGCATCTGTCATTCCGGAAAAACCTTTCGTATTTCGATAGAAGATTTGAACAGGTTTTTCTCTCTCCTTACACCCACTATAAAAGGCAATCTCCTCTCCCATTTACCTCTTTACTGCCTCCAAATTCCCAAGAGAGCAAAAATTCCCTTAAACCCTTACTGTTCATCTTCTTCTTTCCAACTTCAACAATGGCAGAATCATCGTCAGTTCACGCTACTTCCCACATCCTTCCCATTCGCCCTCAACAGTGTTTGGTGATCGATTTAACCCCTCAGGCGTACGATTCCTACATGTTCCCGATTATTGAGTGCCTGAAGTACTCGCCGATCGCTCCTGCACTTTCTAAGGTTCAATCTGTGCCTATGGAGCTCCTCTCGCAGGTGTATGCGACTGCACATTACGATAAAGCAGTCGATAGGGTTTTCTTCGAGGTTTCTGATCACAAGACCTCGATTTCAAAACAACGATTTGGCGCATTGCTAGGGTTTGCTGCTGACCCTTCCAGGGTTAATCTGGAGACGATTCCGATTGGCCATATCTACAGTATGTTTTACAACATGTGGTACACGGAGGTGCTCACCTCTGTCGCGAAATTTAAAAAGTCTTGCTTGCCGCCACAGTGGAACGGTATGTTCACTGTTCTTTTTAAAGGTTTATCTGAATGGAGCTCAGGATCCGATGGCTCTAGTCGACTCTTCCTGTCGATCATGTACGGTGTCTACAACGGGATCAACATCGATTATGGGTTGGTTCTCTGGCAACAACTCATCCAAAGCCTCTCTTCTTCTTCACGACATTCTGAGGTGTCGTATGCAAGGTTTTGGGCTCTTATCACAAAATGGGCGATGGATAAATTTGATGTCCCCACTGTTGCCGGTGCATCGATGTCTTCGATCGGTACTTTTCATACCACGAAGATTACCGTCTCAGATGCATCAAAGTTCTCATTCATTGGCTCTATTCCGGAGACCATGTACGGCGATGTTCCATCTGACAGCCGGATCATCCGGACTATTAAGGAGTTCAAACAGTCAGGACCAAGGGAACTCACACAGGAAATGCTCAAGTCCATCCATGACGCAGACAAGCTTGTTCATAGAGGCAAAAACGCAGATAAAGGGAAGCGAGTGACCAAAGGGGCTAAAGGTCCTTCTCCCAGGAAGTGGAAACCAACCACAGCTGCACAATCCCCGCAGCCGAAGAGGCGAAAGACTCAACCGAAGCGCAAACTCATAATCGCTTCTTCTTCGAGTGACTCAGAAGGAGAGAGTTCGAATTTGGACGGCTCTCAACGAGGCGAAACCCCTCCAAGAGGCAACACCCCACCCCGATCACCAACCCCAGACATGGAAATCCATATCTCACCCATTCCTTCACCCACTCAAACAATCCCTACTTCCATTCCCACCATAATCCCCACTACCAACATTCCTAAAACCTCTTTCCCTATACCACCACCCATTTTCACCGATGCAACAACTGCTACTGCAAAGGTTACAACCAACGTATCTGATACGGGGGTTCATACCGATGCAACCGAAACACCACCAGTAACCGAACCTATACACACAACCGAAACCCAACAACCACCCGAACCTACTCCCACTCAAACACCAACCGAACCTACCCCTCCTCAAACTCAACCTGAACCCACTCACACCACTACACCACCAGCTTCACCACCACCTCCATTTCCCGGTCATGCCTCTGACGGAGATAACCCTTTCCTTGGCGGGGAGAACATGCAATTTGATTCGGTCTATTTCAGTCCGTTTCAGGTCCAAAGCGACGATGATGAGGAAGCTCCAGTAACGAAGAAACATCTTAAGGAGCTGCATGAGAAGGTTGACCTGCTTATTGCTTCATCCTCCAATTCTCAATCCTCTCTCTCTGAAGCTGCTCTTCAGAAGATCGTTGATGCCTTTTCCCGGGCTCAGCAAGCTTCAGTCGCTTAAGCCACTACCGCCATTGACACCTCGACGAAAGCATGTGAGGCTGCGACCGAAAAAGTCGATAAACTATTCTCTGACGCCTCTTCCCTGTTAAAGTCCTTACAGGAGAGCGCCGATGCCACAAAGACAACGTTGGAACCAATCGTTCAACAATTGGCCACGTTCGTCTCCACGGAGTTGAAGTCGTTCGCTACCCTTCGCCAATCAACTAGTGACGACAACTCGGCCCTTCGTGCCTCCATTGACGAGTGCCTCTCTAAACTCCAAGAGGATCTCGCTGCAGAAAACTCGTTGATGGACGCCCTTGCAAACAAAACCACCGCCCTCAAGGTCAAGAGCGCTCAGCTTTCCAACTCTCAGCAACAACTTGACGCTCTTCGATCCGAACGGGAGGTCATCAAGACATGTGTTTCGGATGTACACTCTGCCATATCCAACATCCTGGAAGCACACGATCCGATTCTCAACCACTCTGTGAGGCGAACCCTTGCAGAAAAACTTGCTCCTGCCCTGGACCTGCTCAGTAAAATAGAAGGGCTACCTAGTTTCGTGTCCACTCCGAAACAAGGGGGAGAAGTGAAGTCCGGATCGAAACCACCTCCTTCCTCAAAAGCTGCTCACACAACCGAACCTCCTCCTACTGGTCAAACTTCGGGTTCGGGTGTGAAGGATAAAGGAAAGAAGATAGCTGAGGAAGAAGATGAAGATGATAAAGAAACCATTGCTGACTTGCTGAAACGCAAAAATAGTCGCAATGTTGATAATGACAACATTCGTGTGGCGCGAGAAGCTGAAGAAGCCGAACGCAAGAAGAAAGAAGCCCATGATCTCCTCGAGAGCAGGAAGACTCTTTTCCCTGCTTGGACTCGAGAGAGAATATTAAGGAGGCTATCGATACTCCAAGCATCCTTTGGCTTGAACCGATGATCTCCTTCGACTGCTACAACTCTGTCGACTCGTAGTTCGACATGCCCTTAACCCGAAAGGCGTTTATCTTCCATGCCTTCTCCAACATTTTTGAAGTCCCTCATCCTAATCCTGAGGTTGATCGGGAATTAATCGATTTCTATCTGAAGGCTGCTCAACCACAGTAACAAACATGGAGCGCTCAGAAGATCGTTAATGTTCGGGTTTTGAAGCCTTATTCTGAGGGGAGATTCATCAATGTTCGGTTCAGGGTGATTCGAGGGTCTGCAAGAACCGAACATCTTATATCCTTAGCAGATCTACCGAACCTCAACCCCCATGACTGGATTGTTTTGCACAACATCCTCTTGACGAATGAAGCCGAATATGGTCCGATCATAGACCATCTCAAAAGGATGTTAGTATGCTATATCATGGAGGTAGCACTGATGGATCAGGAGGTTGCCACTGTCTTCAAGAAGAAACCGAAGATATCTCCTGTTGGCTTAGCTAGTGATCTGAACCAGATGAAGATGGGAAAGATTGACCCAAGGCGTAATTCGTTCATGTTCACTAGGGCTGAAGGACATAAATGTCTCTTTGCCTTAGCTGATAAACATCTTTATACCACTGCTTGTCTTGAGCATGTGCTGGGGATCATCCATCGGTGTAAAGAGAATGCAGCGGATGATATCAAATACTTCAACGATATGATTCAGTGGTACATCCGATTCAGACAGACGATCCTTGCTCTTATCTCTCGTCTGTTTCAGACTGTAAAGAAGAAGGTTCCTGCTGCTGCTGGCCCAAGAAAGAAGTAATGATCTCGCTCCAATTGATGCAAAGGGGGAGATTGTTGGGTAGCGTAGGAATTATTTTGTATTGCGTCATTGGGCTCGGTTTATAGTCCAGTTTTGCACTCCGGTTTGGGCCTGTCCAACCGTGAGCTTGTTAGGTTTACTATATAACAATATGCTTGCATGCATATTAGGTTAACGATCTAGAATACGAGATAGAGAATTACGATAGCTTTGATTTTCTTCATCATTCCTGTAAACCTTTTAACCCTCTACAGTTGATGTTCTTGATCGAGCTCTTCTGAGGGTTGTTTTATAATCATTCGACACGTTTGATTCATTCTTGGGCTGTTTATTGTTTTCGTGTTCTTGCTGTTTAATCTTTATTTTACCTGTTTGAGATCTAATCGATCTTCAAGATTAAGTTTTAATCTCATCGCTATCCATTTGATTACCCAAGTATCAAGTATTGTATGCTAGATAGGGTAATACCTTGGAAAGTTCATAATTGCATGTATAATAGAGAAAACATAGATCCAAGGTATTTAGGGTTGCATGTACACTTAGGAGTGTTAGAATGCTCAAAAACCCAACAATGGTATCAGAGCCTAGGCTTGTTTTCAATTATACTTGATACAAATTGCTTAAAATGTTGAAAAAATCGATTTTATGGCTTTTCTGGGCACTGGACTTGCCGAGTCCACTGATGAACTTGCCGAGTCCATGAAGAAATTCATCCTACTCGTCGAGTAGGTTGATACACTTGACGAGTAGGAGCCCCAGACAACATATTTTCGAGTTTTTTGGCTGGAATTTGACTAGGAACATTACCCTAAGATGTTTTTGGACTTATAAACTTGTTTTTGATGTGGTAATGTTCATGCTAATCCAATTTCAAAGATAATTGTCATTAGATTCATGTTTTTTATTAGTTTAAAGTTTAGACTAATTACATGAAAAAGTTTGATTTGAATTATCATGTTCTTATGAGTTGCTTAGATTAATAGAAAAGTTAATTGATTATGTGTTTTCAATCCATTTTAATCTAAGAGTTGATTCTAAAATGTGTTTTTGTAACTTGTCCTCAAGTTATATGAAAAGTCACATTTAAGTTTCATAAAAACTCATAAAAGTTGGCAATGGTTACAAAAAAATGAAGAGTCTTGTCCTCAAGTTATGGAGGTTCAAGAGTCACTTCATTAAGTAATAAAATGTGTAACCTTAATTAATTCCATAAGTTACAAAATAAAGAAAAGTTACATTCTTTTATTAGCTTAAAGTCTTCCATAACTTGTCCTCAAGTTATGGAACTTGAAGAATCTTTTAATTAAAACTACTTTAAACACATAAGTTATGGAATTAATTAGTTATGAATAGTTTCAAAACTTGCCCTCAAGTTTTGGAATTTTAAGAGTTTTCACTTATGAATACTTTAATTCCAAGTTAGCCCTTAGAATTTTAAAAGTTAAAATTCAACCCTTATACTTTATAATATTATAAGTTAATAATATGTATATATATATATATATATATATATATATATATATATATATATATATGTATGTATAAGAGTAAAGTCAGTCTTACCGTTAGTAGGCCTCATTCACGAAGTCGGACTATAAGGGGGTACAAGGTTACTGCCTATAAAATGGTAGTTTAATGGGTGTCCACTCTCACCCACCGCTTCCTTGACCGGTGGAGGGTTGTTAGCCGAACGGGTAGGACAAGGACTAGAATTCTCCCTTCATTAAAAGTATTAATGATAAATACTAAGTAACTAAACTCTTCTTAATACCCAATCTTAGTTACTTATGAAAATGTGAATTTGGTGCTAACCCATGAAATTACACTTTTCACTTTGCTTAAGTCGTTAGTGGAGCGTGTGTGGTTAACCGACACACTAACCTGGAACTAACAAGGTAGGCAAAGGGTAACTTAATATTTATCATAGTATCGGTGGAGCGTGTGTGGTTAACAGGCACATTGATTAAGGGGTAAATAATTAAGGGTACCAAGTATATTTTCATGGTTACTTCACACCTTGTTTTGTGATCCTCGGCATCCCAGTCACAAAACCTGAAGGGCACACTCGAGATTGAAACATGCCATTGAACAGTTCAATGAATCTCAAAAGAATCTAGGAGCTTCAAAAACCAATTAAAACCTAATAATACATTTCGTTTATCTTGGTGGAAATTGGTGAATCGTCATTCACCTACCTTCAAATATTTTATAGCTTGGATTACGGCATCCCTCTTCCAAGTTATAAAATAGTTTGTAGGGTCCTAGCCTTAATATTTCATATTGGGTGTTATATTAAGGACTTTTAATCAACTGTCTTGAATATCTCCCAAAATATGTCTAGTTCAGACATCTATGATCCTCCCAAATCTCTTGGAACTTCACTTCCTCCACCTCCTCCAATTATTCTCCGTAACCCACAAAGTTCAAGGTCAGTCAAGCCCCATTGGCAAGGCAAGGTCTAGGTGTGATCACATCTTGGAGATGAAGTCGCATATTGACAAGCCGGGAGAGTTGGGTGTCAAAGTCTTGAGAAAGTTAGATGTTCAATCACTTTCTAAGTCAAATAGTGAGTTCCTTTGGGACCCCTATGGAACAGACTATGACAAGACCCTTAATGATCTTATCTATTTGCTAAGATCAACTTCCTAAAACTTTATGGACATTGAAAATGATGAAACTGGAAATCTTGAAAAAGCATTCTCTTCCCAATGGAAAGGGATCGGCCATAGTCAACTTGGTTGACCAAATGGTAAAGAGAAAAGCTAAGTCTGTGATAGTACCGGTACCATTACCAAAGGGTCCATATGTTTATATTGCCAAAGGAAGGGGTTTTAGTTGCGAAGCTGCCAAATTTTACCTAAGGATGTTAAAATCAATAAGTTCGAATCTACTTCAGGTAAAGTCCACTATCTAACTCTGCCAAGTTTCTATTATGAGATTCTTGATACATGATGTGACTGGGTCACATGTTGATGTTTGTAAGAATCAAAGAAAAGTGAAGAAACTTAAAGAAAGAATATGTTGAATCTGATCGCGTAGATGGATTTCTATCGCGTAGTTTGAAGACCAGATTCTTGAGCTACTTCTTAAGAGTTATGATATATTGCTTAGGAATAGATAACAACAAAGTTTTCATGCTCTTTCGCATTGTAAGGATAATTTTTCCGCAAAGTTTTTAAAATAAAAGGAAAAATGATGTTTTTATTTATTTTAAAATATCCTTACAATGGCATTTGAGGAAAAAAAAATTGTTGCTTATATGATTCCATTAATAGCAAGAGTGGAAATATGAAATTGATTCTTTCATTTGTGGTAATGTCTAAATTTACCAAATAAGGAAAGATCCTCATCACCCAAGTTTCAATTGGACCGAAACTTGGAATCATGCAAGTTGTATAGCATGATGAATGAAAATTTTTCATCTTTGGAAAATTAAGACTAGTTCCTTGTTCACATGTATATGTGAGTCAAGTGAAGGACTAAGGGATCGAGTACACATTCTTGTGCACTGGTCAAGTCCACCACAAAAGATCGATAAGATTATTCGTCATAATTTACTAAAGCTCAGTAAATATGGTTATACTTACAAGCTTAAGTGTAATTCTAAGACATTAGGAAAGGTTCCAATGTATGGAAGAGCGAATAAGAAGAATCAAATTAGGCAGAAGGATAAAAGTTTCTCAAATCTGAAAAGATGGGAAAGTACTTTAGTATCATGTCATATGATCATCTTAATGATTAAGAGACCTTATCGCAATTCATCCTCTAAGTGCATTCTGATAGCTAAGAAGAGGAGCTATGAATTGTTGAAATGGTTAAATCAAGAAGATGAGTTATATTTCATTCCAAAAAAAATTCTTAGAGTCATACTCCAAGATTGTAAATTGAGTGACATGTCTTAAAGAAGGTTTAAAACACTTGTCAAATGTAAGAGTAAAAGTTTTCTACTCTCGTACATTTGAAATTGGTATGTTGTGATGTTTTGGATAAAACAAAGACCAACTAAGGCCAATTGTGTGAAGTGTTTGTCTTGATTAGAATCCACACTATCTCTTGAATATCTGAAAAGAAAGTGGTATATGTCAAGAGGACAGTGGGAGTCTTAAAGGTCTTGAAAGTCTCAAAAAGTAATCAAGAATAAAACCTGAAGTTCTTCACTAGCACACGACTTGAGGTTTATAACCTATCGTGTTGACATATTCTGTGCCAATTCCAATTAAAGATGGCTTTGCATATGAGTTCTTAGAGTTCTCAACTGGTTGCACAACAACTTGGAAGCAATGGCAAGCCCTTGAGCTGCCAAGTGGCAAGAATTTAAGATTGCACAAGTTCAATCCATATGAGTTAGGATTTGTCGCTAACCTAGTCTTGTGATTATGGTTTGACAAATTCACATGGATAAGAACACATACACCATTAAATCTAAGTGTCATAAGGTTTCTCTCCGATTCATGAAAATGATGGTGAGGAAACACTTTCACTAAGTAGATTTTAGCTAGATAGCAATTGTGATATTTGCATTCTCAAAGTCGTTAGTGAAGCATGTGTGGTTAACCAGCACACTAACATGGACTTGTGAGAAGTGGAAAAGGTCTAAACAATCGAGACTATGATTACGACATCCCTTTTCATAGTTCTTAAAATTGTTTAGACACACCTGTGAGTTATCTAATGAAAGGTGTATGATTTTTATAAAGTCTTATCAAAGAAATCTAGTATCAGAAATCTAAACTTTGGTAATAAAGTCAATAAATATTGATTTCTAGAAGTCCAGTATATGTCAAAGGTAGTGGGAGCATAAGTGTTATGCTAATAATCATCATGTTAGTGGGATCATGATAATTATGATAAGTATTGGAAGTTAGCAATGTTAATTATAGAAAACAAAAGTTTCAATTCTTGAGGCTGCAGGGGTTGAAAAAGTAGTTTTGCAATCATTAAGGGAGAGGAAATTATACTTCATTTCAATTCTAAAAGCTTAGATTGAGATTTTAATCAAATTTAGTCAAGGATATATATATATATATATATATATATATATATATATATATATATATATATATATATATATATATATATATATATATATATGAATTTCATGTTGGAATGGCTCAACATAAGGAAATTCTATATATTATTTGCGTTCTAAAATTCGATTATGATTACGGCATCCCTTTTCATAATCTGAATTATGAGAACTAGGCAAATAGAAATGAAAATATTATAGCAAAGGATTGGTTTAGTCTTTATGTGAGACATCATGATTCGTGTCCCATATGCTTCGGATATAGGATCGATTACATGTGCTATATTCATCCTTTCTAAAATTTTCCAAATGCCTGGGGCATTAAGAAGGAAAAAGGTCTAGAACTGGATATGACTAAAACGTTTAAGCAATTGTCGAGGACAATCTAAGGTTTACCAAAGATTGGTTGCTCAGGGACAGTTGGAAGTATAATGTTAATCGTTGGAAGGACCATATTGACATATTCTGAAAAGAGGCAACTCTTGTTCAGAAGTGATAGTCAAAAGGGGATGTGGAAATGATCCCATTGGTGGAAGTTGTTCAATAAATCTGTGTAAGATTAGGAAACTTAATGCAAGAAGGATGTTTCCAAGGAGTTGATCTCATTTGGAATGCTCTGTAATGTTTGTTGTCAAGTCTTTGTGACTTTGTGCATAATCATTGCAATAGAATCATTGCATATAAGTTTAGAATCTAACAGATTTCGGTAAAATGGCATGAATTTGGAATTCCTGCATTTTCCATATGACTTCGGGAGTGTGAAATTAGAATCATTGAAAGTTTGGTCAATTGGTTTATTTCACAAAGTAAGGATCATAGACAAACATAGAGTGCATACTTAGTGTATGGCAAAGATATTGTTTAGAAAAACATAGTGTACATGCTCGGAGCATGGGACAACTATTGTTTTAATTCATGAATAAAGTTGATAGCTGAAAAAGTATGCAATGAATAATGTGTAATCATATGGTGATAAATAAAAAGTGTTTTATTTATGTTCATAGGTTTTGATACCATATTAGATTCAATCATTCTTGTGTTTCATTTTGCATGTTTTGACTTCCAGAATAAACTAGGTTATTCTTCCGGAATGACTAAGTTATTCAAACCATCCACAGTCGGTCATATGTTGGAAGTAGATATGAATCAAGACTGTCATGGGTTGGCTTGTAGAGGTCCAAGTTGGTGGACAAAGTTGTGCTACAACACTCATGAGTGCTAATAAGTTATGAGTATTGGATTCAACCCACGCTCATTGGAATCACTTCATGGATTTTATCACGAGTGATCATGAGACGATAATATCTTATATTCTTCAAACCTAGAGATATGAGTTGTTACTATGAGTTGGTTGTAAATTGATTGCACGAAAACGCATTCGGTAACTCGATGTTATAAAACGTGCCTTTGTGTATGATTCCGCAAGTAGTAGAACAAGCCATATGAGTCGAAGTTTATCCATTCCTTTTACCTTCGGGATAAAAGCGATATCTATGGGCCGCTCGATGATTTAATGATGATACATGTGAGTGCTTGGCCAAGCCATGACTGATTTGATTTGTTCAATCAATCAGTCATCATGAATCGGAAATCGGGAAACAACAAATGGACAGAGAGAATGATACTAATCCATGTATCATTCCATATGATATCCAGAATGGAGGAATATATGATCCCTTATCTAATGGACAAGTCATTGACAAAGGTCAGAGTTCATCGACAAGGTCAGAGTTCGACAGAAGCCTTTGAGAGCTACGATTGCCAGTCGGTTCTTGAAGTCATACGCAATAAGAGTTTTAGACATATCCAAGTGGGAGACTGTTGGATTAATGTCTAAGTCCATAACTATAATTGGTAAGACTTGACCCGACCCGACATTGTCCATTTGGGTTGCATGACATCATGCATTTGGATAGACTATAATGAGAGAAATAACACTTAAGGTTGGTTAATATATTATAAGTTCTAATATATTAATAAGGTTATTTAATTAGTATTGATCAAGAATTAATTTGGAATTAATTAAGTGATCAAAAGGAGACAAATTAAATATATGGGTTGATTGTGTAAGTCATTCATTCTTATATATGTGGGCTTGTGATCCAAGATTCCTTATGTTGGACTAAGTCCATGGGGTGACCCATGGATACTTCATGGACGTTAAAATCCATGTAGCATAAGGAATGGGTAAAGTTATGAGTTACATGGTGTAACCCTAATAGCCACCATATAAAAGAATCCCATGGCCCAAGAAATCATGCACTATGTGTGAATATGAGGGCTAGACGATTTCAAGGAGTGTTCCATTTTCTCTCAAGTCATTCCATGTGCATTTGGTGTTGTGTGAACCATTTGAGGTGTCACACTTGGGGCACTAGGCACTCAAGCTTCATGAAGACAAGCTACATCAAACAAAGGTATGTATTCTATCCATTTGATTACCCAAGTATCAAGTATTGTATGCTAGATAGGGTAATACCTTGGAAAGTTCATAATTGCATGTATAATAGAGAAAACATAGATCTAAGGTATTTAGGGTTCCATGTACACTTAGGAGTATTAGAATGCTCAAAAACCCAACATGTCGAATAGGTCGTCAATTCGGGGTAGGGGATACTGGTTCCTGACAGTGAGTTTCTTCAACTCTCGATAGTCAATGCACATATAGAATGATCTGTCTTTCTTCTTTACGAACAAGACTGGTGTTCCTCAAGGTGAGAACCTTGGTCTGATGAATCCTTTACTCAACAGCTCATTCAGCTGACTGGACAATTCCTGCATTTCGGTCGGGGCCAATCGATAGGGTGACTTGGCTATGGGGGTGGCTCCAGGAATCAAGTTGATTATGAAATCGACCTGTCACATGGGTGGTACTCCCGAAAGGTCTTCTGGGAATACATCGAGAAAGTTACAGAGTTCTGGAATATCCTTGATGTCCTTCGCTTCTCTCTTCTCGTCAACCACGTGAGCTAGGAATGTGTGGTACTTATTGTAGGTACTTTTGAGCCTTGATGCAAAAGACAATTTGGAGGTTCGTTCTGGGTTTGTCACTATAGATGACAAGGGTTTCATTATTTGGTAAGTTAAGTCGGACGACTTTTTCATAACACAGGATATCGGTATGGTGAGAGCTTAAGCAATCCATGCCAATAATCACATCAAAAATTCCTATTGTAACCGAAATTAGGTCGATTTGGAAGGAGTGATTGCTTAGGGTTAGGGTGCATCCTATGTATATATCTTTAGTGCTTTCAGTTTCCCATTTTCCATTTCTACTATGAATATTTCATTGAGTGATTGAGGTTTTTGTTTGAGTATGTGCTAAAACTTGTGGCTCATGAAACTCCTCTCCGCACCACTATTGAAAATTATGCATGCATATGAGGTATTGAGGAGAAACATACCGGTAACCATAGTGGGGTCCATCATTTCTTCCTCATGTCCTATTGCCAAAATCCTTCCCACGCCTCTGACATTTTTGTTCTTTGACTTTGGGCACCCTCTTTTGAATTTCCCTGTCTCACCACATCCGTAACACACGTAGTCTGTTGTGCTGGCGCTCTATAGAAACGGGTGGTATGCCCCTTCTTGTTGCAATTATTTCAGTGCACCTCTCGGAAAGCTCCGTTGTGATGGAAGTTGCACTTGTTGTATTTTGGCAGATTCCCAACATATTGTTTGACTAGTGCTGGGCAGTAGGGATGGTGACGGCATGGATGGCCACATTTTGTTGTCTTTTGGCAGACTCCTGAGTTGGTTGTCCCTTCTTCTTATTCCCTAACTTTCTTTTGCTATCTCCCCTTTTTGTTTGCTCAGGTGTGGGGGGCATAATTCCCTGACGGACTCCCTAGCCGACAAGAGTTTGTGCCAAATGTTTGGCACTGTCGTAGGTGGTTGGGTTGGCAGATATGACCATTCCTTGAATCTGGGGGGGATAGTCCCCAAATGTAGCGTTCCACTTTCTTGGCTTCTGGGATGACCATCCCGGGGCACAGAACTGCCAAGTCGTTAAACTTTGTGACATAAGTGGTCACATCAGAGCCCATCATGGTGTGGTTCCAAAGCTCTTGCTCTAGTTTCTGAAGTTTGCTTCTTGGGCAGTACTCTCCCAGCATCATGACTTTCAGGTCCTCCCAACTCATAGAGTTGACCACAGTGAGTATCAGAGTCTTAACATGGCCATTCCACCAGGATAACGCCAAGTCAGCGAAGGTACAAGCCACGTACATGACCTTATATTCGTCCGGGCATGAACAAATTTCAAAAACGGATTCGGTTTTCTCAAACCATCTCGTCAATGTGACGACACCGTCGTTGCCATAAAAAGTCTGAGGCTTGCAATTCATAAATTCTTTGTAGGAGCACACTCGTTGGTGCGCTTGACTTTCACCAAGATTGGAGCTGTTGGCACCGTTCCCGTTCCCGTTCCCGTTCCCGCTCCCATTTCCATTTCCGTTTCCATTCTTGTTCCCATTTGTGCCATTACCGCTAATTTGTGCCATGACGGCTGCCACTGTGGTTGTCACAACGGCTTGGAACATAGCAGGGTCCATTGGTGGAGTTGGTGTTGGTGTGGCTGCCGGTGTCTTGCCGACACGTCGGTTACTTCTACGTGGTGGCATTCTTCTACCATAGAGATTAAATATGGAATGATGGTAAGTCCTTGATAATGGTTATGAATCGGGTATTATCGAAATAAAATGTCTCAGCTATATGTTTGGTTATGTCAACTGTGTAGAAATAAAGGTATAAGATGCATATAAGGAGTCTAGGTGTATGGTTCTATAGTATCATAAAACACTCCTATAGTATTTTAAACTTTATGTTTAGTTCTAGAGTTTCTTTGTATGTGATGCTGGTAAGTGTTAGACTTGTTGTTCACCACGACTTTTCCCAAGCATACGTTAGTGACATCTCGAATAAATATAGCTGATCAGGATCTATTTATACAAGATCTGATTACATACTACCTAGGCCTACTCGTAGTGTTCAACTTATCTTATTACTTTTGTATTGTTCTTGTTATGACACCGTTCTATTACGTAGGTATGTACTTATACTTTATTAAAATATCATTATATTTTAAAAGTATACTTATGCAAAATGTTTTAGTCAGAGTGTTTTAGCCCCATTGTATTTATAGTTGTATATCTTCTATGGTTTGATATACTTAGTTCACTATAAACCTGACTCTGATACCAATTGTGACATCCCCATTTTCACAGCCAAAAAAGACCGATTTTGTTTATGTTTTATGAAAATCAGAGTACCTCTTTTAATAAAAATGTTGCGGAATTTGTTCCCAAAAAAACATGATAAATACGTTATTAAAGCATTTCTGAACAAACATATTTTATTCATTTTAAAACATTTGGGATGTCATCGTCAATACATAAACATAAGCATAAAAAGAACTTATATTCATTTACACTAGTGATCTATATCTCCTTAATCTCTCAGTGTAATGTAACTTCATATCAACACCTGTGATACAAATAAACTGAGTGGGTCAGGTTGGGAAACCTGGTGAGTACAGAGGGTTTTCAACCCACAATAATATTATTATGTTTAATCATCGAACAGTTAACCCAATTACCCATCCCCATTATCTTCTATACTCTTAAGGATCTACCCTAAGAATCTGTTATTTCTCGTTCATTCATTCCTAAGGATTATCCTAAGGAATAGGTACGAAGTCCATCGTTGTCAATGACACAGCTGTTAAGTACAGCTGCTAGTTCTATCACTTAGGCGCAACTTCCATAATTGTGACATTCTCTATGAGGCACAGCTGCCAATATTGTCCTTCAAGCACAACTGCTAGGGTTATCTCGTTTGTTGACAGTATCGTTTCAAGAGTCCACTCGCAATACATGTCAACGGGTTTTTTTAGAGTACACCGGTGAACACATCATTCACAACACCTACAGGTTGCGAGCTTGCTAATGTTTCACTGGATTGTCTAGAATAGTCCGTGGTTGTCATCTATACTCTGCTAGATGACGGGGCCATCATTTGGGAATAAGGCTTCTCACATCGTCCACCTCTCACCCTTACCTCATGGTCTATATCACCTCTCAACTCATCATCCAACTCATATTTCATCTACCCATGTTTTACCCAACATATTACGTAGATATAAATACATATACAATTTAAATCATATAAAACTTGTATATAATCGTTCATCCAACATAGATATCAAGTATACAGATAATAAGCACACATAACACATATTTTATATAAAATACTTCATATCTATGTGTAAGATGAAAGGGACCATGCACTCACTTGAAAAGGTGGTGATTCCGAACTCAGACAGCGCTTCGCTTCTTGAAAAAATAATTTCCTTCGACGAAACCTAGTATTATTACCATTAGAGTTTAGTCTATTATACGCCGAGACTAATTAATAGTCTAGCTATTATTATTATTATTATTATTATTATTATTATTATTATTATTATTATTATTATATAAGCATTAAACAATACTTATATAACCCATAATAATAGCCCAAGTACTTATTATAAGCTCCTAATGACGTTACTATAATTAAATAAAAACTATATTAAAAATAGCGTAGGCGTAACTCACTTACAGCGGGTTTTATAGAAAACTGGGCTTTGCTTGGGGCAACGTTACTGACCCGAAAAGCTCTTCTTCTCGGAGCCTTCGAGCACTCCATGGCTTCCATCTCGTGCTAGGAAGGTTCCCTAGGCTTTTCGGGGGTTTCGGGGCTAGAGAGAGGTTCTAGAGAGAAAGAGTAAAGAGAAGAAAGAATGGGAAAGGTGTGAAGAAAATGAGGGTGAGATAGGCTCTATTTATAGGGTGCAAAATGGCTGAACTTGGTGCCACATGTCACCATCTAGTGGCAAGACTTGGGGAGAAAGCAATGGCCAAGATTGTGCCACATCACCTATTTTCGTACAACACACTTCCGACTTCTAAAATCCGTAACTTT
Organism: Lactuca sativa; assembly: GCF_002870075.4. Lineage (NCBI taxonomy): Eukaryota > Viridiplantae > Streptophyta > Magnoliopsida > Asterales > Asteraceae > Lactuca > Lactuca sativa. The sequence goes on along the minus strand of NC_056630.2, from coordinate 142,485,197 downwards.
CACATACTAGCTCCGTTTTTGACGTTCTTTATATCCACGCGTAGGTAAAAATAAGATCTACAACTTTCATTTTGACTCCGTCGGCTAATTCTCGACCGATCTTAAATTTAACAGTACGAGGAGATTATATTGTTAAATGTCCACGTAAAATTCATAACTTCTACATACAGACTCTGTTTTCGTCTGTCTTTTTACCATTGAGTTCCTATTAATGAGATCTTCAATTCTCATTTAGGTCGCGTAGGCCAAAAACCGCTCGATCTAAAATTCGAGTTTCGGGTTGTGCATTGCTAAGCCAAATCTTAGAAAATTCATAACTTCCTCATACAAAGTCAGATTAAGGCGTTCTTTTTTTTTTGTATGTTCTCGGTTTAATGCATTCTATGACTTTTGTTTAGATCTCTAAGGCTAAAAGTCGCTCTACCGTAAATTCACTATTTACGCTTCCGGGTATCGTGCCGGTTCCGTCGCGAAACTTCGACGGGTCATAACTTCTTCGTTATAACTCGGATTCCGGCGTTCTTTATATGTACGAAATCCTTGAGACATATTCTACAACTTGGTTAAGATTATTTATTCTAAATAATCTTTTGTCTAAAAATTGTTTTCGACCCCTATTATCTCTAAATTGACTAGCCCAAATCTACAGGCGTTACACCAATCTATCACACCCCCAAACCAGGATGGTGGAAACGTCTAGGGGTGGATGACTTTCATGATCAGTATCACAACATAATGAATAATAGTGATCAAAGCAACACAACCATAATAATTATAATTAGGAATATTACCTTGTATCCAAATGTTGTTTGTTTCAATACCAATTACATTATGACAAAAGTAAATAATGCGACGTCATAACATCCCATCCTCAAGACCTTGTGATTAAGAAGGGAATGCCGACCAAGAAGTCCAATCTAAGAAATGATCCAGTGAAACCAAGACCGTCTAGGTCAAAGTCATCTCGACAATCGGCTTCAAGTTCAAAAGGAAGTATCGAGGCACCCATCCGATCCAACAAGAAATGGATTAAACCCGACTACAGATGGGTACCGAAGGTTCAAACTCCTGAATCTTCTAATGACTCTAATAATTCTTCATCTTATGTTTATGATAAGCATGACATGTCATGGGAGAAAGTACCTTGCAAGGATGACAAGGGTCGACCCAGTTTCAAAATGGACTGGGTTCTAAAGACCAACTGATCCCGCTCTGTGTCGGAATAGATATGGAGGCATATCATCAGACTTCGGTTTGTTGATAGTGGTTGTTCCAGACACATGATAGGGACATCTCTCAACTGTAGAACATTCAGAACTTTGTTTGAGAGTATGTGTCCTTTGTGGGAAAGGGAATAGTAGAAAGGACAAGGAGCTTAAGTGTGTGTATTCTAAGGTGTGTTCTAGAGAGAGGAAGTTAGAGAGAAGAGAGGAGCTTTAGTGTGTGTGAATCTTGTATCTGGATCTTCATTCTAATCAAATTGTACAAGATTCATCATCTTCTTCTTCTCCTTCTCTTCTATTTGATCTGGCATCATCCAATTGATTAGGATTCCGCACCATCAATTGGATCTGATTGATATACAAGCATGTTTGGGGACTTACAATATTTTTTGTCAAATCTCACAAAAATGGTACCATAACCTGGTGATGACCATTTTTGCTAGAAAAACCCTATCTTTGCCTGAAAATGGTGGGTTTTTAGGTTTTCTTTTTGTAAAACCAAATCCTTGGTATTTTTAACTAGTTTCTTAAAACATGTCCAAACTAAAATATTTTGATTTTGTATCCCACAAAAATGATGTAATAACTTGGTTAAAACCATTTTTGCTAGAAGAGTCATATTATGTTCATAAAAACCATAGTTTTTATAGTTTTGTTTATATGACATTTTTCTCAAGAACATATAACATGTTTATACTCATTTTTCATTGATTTGCATTTCAAACAACATTCCACACCAAAAATGTTCATAATACCAAGTAATGACATTATTTCATGAAGATAATACTTTTACATAACATAAAGAAGAAGCATGCATAACAACTAGTGTTATTATACAAGTTTAGGTGTACCCCCCCCCCCCCCCCTTAAAACTTGGATAAAACGAAAATGAAAGGGTATGAACTCACATTAAGTGGGTTTCTTGGTGGACAAAGAGATGAAGATGAAGGTTTTCAATCTTAGAACACTTGAAGAAACTTGAAGAACACTTGAATGTCGAATTACCCTATGGATATTAACACATATTAATGTGTGTAATTGTAACAAAACTAGTATATTTAGGTGTAGAATTACTAGATAAGTGAAGAAAAGCTTACCAAAAGATGAAGAACCAACTTGTGGAGGATTAATATTGAGAAAAATGAAGTGTTCTTGAGAGGAAACGAGAGAATGAAGAAGATGAAGATGGTGAAATGAGAGAGGGAAGGGGGGGGGTTAACTTATGGGGGGATAGGGAGGGAGGGTGGAGGCATGGGTAGGGGTATGGGGGTCATGGATGGGACTAAGGGTAGTTTGCCTTATGGTTAGTGTATTTGCATCTTGGGTGTTAGCATAAGGTGGGGAATATTCTAGTTTCTTGTGTTTTTTTTTTAAAAAGTCAACTCTTTATAAAACTTGGTATTTTTATAAAAAAATGGTATTTTTATAAAGAAACATGGTATAAATGATGCATAAATATTTAATTTGAATTATAAAAATTCAAATTATTATAACAATCATTATTATCAAAAATAATAATACGTTACACGAAAATTATGTTGATTCCTAAATTCTTTCCGTTAAAAGTTAGGTGTTTAGGCCGGATATTGAATCTGTCGCGTTTGGTGACGAATTCACCTAAAATTTGTATATGTAACATTTGATATGAATATTCCATGTAGTGTAAGGTTTATGAACTCCACTACATTGTGTTACGAATATTATTTATACCCAAATAATATATAATTGAATTATCGAGTTCTTACGTTACTAACCCTAATTAGGGTTTATATTCGATAATTGGCAACCAGAGAGGTATTTTGTATTATAATTTGTCAATAGTACATTAGAAGCATTAGGGAATATCACATTTCTCCTAAAATTATAATACAAGTTAAGTTGACCTGGTTTGACCCAAAATTGACTGTTGTCACACTAGAGGGGAACGCCATGAAGTAGGAATAATATACATCAATATGCAAAAAGGGTGAAAATCTTATAAGAAAAATAATATACTAGAGTTGTACGAAAGGGGTGACACATCTGAAAAGAGAATATAATATTAATATAATAAGAGTAACAAGTACAACTATGAACAATGATAAATAATATTTTAGTACCTTATCAAATACCTATACAAAACTATTTTTTGTATAAGGAGAATACATCCTAGATTAATAGCATAACATAAATCCTTCTTAAGGAAAGCCAAGGTATAATACAAGAATAATGGGAGATAGATAATAATAGAATATGATAACTATTGAATTAGGGTTGTTAAAGAAGATACTCATTAGAAACTTAGTTGTAGCACCTGGTTCCTGGTGCATATGACCTATCTAAGTAATTTACATTTTTAGCCATGGACTCGGCGAGTTGTAGGCCCGACTCGCCGAGTAGAGCCGGGACATTTGAACACGTTTAAGTTGGCAACTCGGCGAGTCCATATTCTGGACTCGGCGAGTCCCCGCTGTCTGGATGAAACCCTAATTTCAAGGGTTTGCACCCTATTTAAACCAACCTTATGCGCCCCAAGCCCGACCCCTTCACCCTCAGAGCTCTCTATATCGTCCCAACCCCGTTTCTTGTGAGATTAAAGTGTTTTGGTGTGATGTCTTGAAGATTTTGAGAGAAGAAGGAGGGTAGATCAAGAGGAGAAGAAGGAGGCCAGATATCTTGGTGTTATTTCAGAGATTCCTTGAGCCGGAGGACTTCCGGAATAGTAGCAGCAGCAGCAGTAGACAGGCAGTTCCCACTCAAATCAGCAGCTACTCCGAGGTGAGTTACCTTCCAGTAGCGGTGGGTCTACGACCACAATGCCGGCCCACCAGTAGGAGTTATATGTTAGATGATTGTCTCTATGATATTCATCTAGGTTTGCTACTACCTGTGACATGTTTATGTGCTAGTATGATATGATGCCATGTGCTAATGACAGTAGGAGGAGATAGTCCCCAGATTACTGGTCGATAGGGCCGAAGGGGCGGACATGCCCAGCCATGCTAGATAGATAATGTGATATGTGTTATGTGGTAGTAGTAGGGGGTGAAATAGTCCCCAGCATCCGGTCGAGAGGACCGAAGGGGAGACCAGCACCCAGATATGCTAGTCAGTATCCGGTCGAGAGGACCGAAGGGGAGGCCAGCACCCTGATATGCTAGTCAGTACCCGGTCGAGAGGACCGAAGGGGTAGGTCGGGCACCCAGATATGCCTGACAATATAATGTATGTTATGTGGTTATATGGTATGTGGTACAGTGGGGAAACTCACTAAGCTTCGTGCTTACGGTTTTCAGTTATTGTTTCAGGTACCTCTTCAGTCAAGGGGAAGGAGCAGGCGCGGTAGCGGCCCATCACACAAACGCTCTTTGTTTTCCGCACTATGAGTCATTCTGGGATTTGTACTCTGACATTATCATGTTTTACGTTTTGTTTTATGGCCACGGGACATGTTTTATCAAATGTTATGATCGTATGATATTTTGTTACAAACGTTTTTACAAATCACTTAACCAAAAATGAAATTTTTGGCCCGTATTTTTGGGATGTTACATTAGTGGGCGAGAGAAGTTATGAAAGTGTTAATATTCATAAAAAAATATACTATACTAAAAGCTATTTAAAAAGTATTCTTAATATCTATAAAATAAAACATGTGAACTCACCAACATTATGTTGATTGTTTTCAAAATCACATGTATTCTTGGGAATCTAAGGGGAGAAAACCGCTACGAGGAAGAATAAGTTGCAAAGAAATAGATAGTGTATATCATGTAAAGATCAAATGTAACTTTTGTTTAGTAATAAAGATGTTATTTGTTTTGTTACTGTGATGTTCAACGAACACCGCACGTCCGCACTGCCCGACGATTCCGTCGCCAGCCGGGGTGTCACAACTTGCCTATTATTTCATTAATTGTTTAACCACAAAGCAAGCTAATAATTTAGAAAGTGAAGTCACTAAAGAAGAAATTAAGAGAGCCATTTAGGACACCTGGTACTGATTAATCTTCAGGCCCTAATGGATTCACTTTTGAGTTCTTTATGAAGTTTTGGTATCTAATTGAGAAGGATGTGGTAGATGCGATTTTGGATTTTTTTTGTTCGACTAGTTTTCCTAAAGGCTACAATACTTCTTTAATTGATTTGATCCCAAAAGTTTTGAATGAAAAAGGGGTTAAAGATTTTTTTTTCCGACTAATCTAATTGGGTGTCAAGATAAAATTGTTGGCCTTGATGCAAAAGGGGTTAAATATTTTTGGCCGATTAGTCTAATTGGGTGTCAACATAAAATTGTTGCAAAGATTTTAGTTGATAGTTTGATTCCAGTGTTTGATGTGTTGGTGAGTATGCACCAGTTCGCTTTTATTCATGAGAGATAGATTCTTGATGATCCGATGATAATGAATGAAGTTTTTGTCTTGGTGTAAGGAGAAATCTTGGAAAGCTTTGGTGTTTAAGGTTGATTTTGAAAAGGCTTTGTAACGCCCGGGTTTCAGGGCTAAGCATTTTTGTCAATGTAATAGTCTAGGTCAACTCTTGTAACTCTTTTTGAAATAATAAAGATGAAATATTTGAGTATTATGTGAATTATATATGTTTATTATTTAATTATAAATGTATAATTAATAAAGAATAAAAATGAGCGTCAAAATTAAAGTGTGAGATAATCCCGATATCTCTACATAAAGTTGTAGAATATGTCTCAAGGTTTCCGTACATATAAGGAACGTCGAAATCCGAGTTATAACGAAGAAGTTATGACCCGTCGAAGTTTCACGACAGAACCGACACGATACCGGGAAGTGTGAATAGTGAATTTATGATAGAGCGAGATTTAGCCTTAGTGATCTAAACGAAAGTCGTAGAATATGTTAAACTAAGAACATCGATAAAAAGAACGCCCAAATCTGACTTCGTATGAGGAAGTTATGATTTTTTTAAGATTTAGCATAGCAGTGCACAGCCCGAAATCTGAATTTTAGATCGGTCGATTTTTAGCCGACGGGATCTAAATGAAAGTTGTAGTACTCGTAAATACCAACGCGTGGATATAAAGAACGTTGATAATAGAGCTCGTATGCGAAAGATATGGACGAAGCTTAGTCCCTACTTTTCGAGCGCGGCGAATTCGATACAGTTTTGTAAATCCGAGATAGAATGAGAATTAGCTAACGAGGTCTAAATGAAAGTTGAAGATCTCATTAATAGGAACTCAACGGTAAAAAGACAGACAAAAATGGAGCTCGTATGCGAAAGTTATGGACGAAGCTTAGTCTCTACTTTTCGAGCGCGGCGAATTCGATACAGTTTTGTAAATCCGAGATAGAATGAGAATTAGCTAACGAGGTCTACATGAAAGTTGAAGATCTCATTAATAGGAACTCAACGGTAAAAAGACAGACAAAAACGGAGCTCGTATGCGAAAGTTATGGACGAAGCTTAGTCTCTACTTTTCGAGCGCGACGAATTCGATACAGTTTTGTAAATCCGAGATAGAATGAGAATTAGCTAACGAGGTCTAAATGAAAGTTGAAGATCTCATTAATAGGAACTCAACGGTAAAAAGACAGACAAAAACGGAGCTCGTATGCGAAAGTTATGGACGAAGCTTAGTCTCTACTTTTCGAGCGCGACGAATTCGATACAGTTTTGTAAATCCGAGATAGAATGAGAATTAGCTAACGAGGTCTAAATGAAAGTTGAAGATCTCATTAATAGGAACTCAACGGTAAAAAGACAGACAAAAACGGAGCTCGTATGCGAAAGTTATGGACGAAGCTTAGTCTCTACTTTTCGAGCGCGGCGAATTCGATACAGTTTTGTAAATCCGAGATAGAATGAGAATTAGCCAATGAGGTCTAAATGAAAGTTGAAGATCTCATTAATAGGAACTCTACGGTAAAAAGACAGACAAAAACGGAGCTCGTATGCAAAAGTTACGGACGAAGCTTAGAGACTACTTTACTATAAAACTCCTATAAATACAAGGGTGAACTCCTCATATTTTCTTCACACCATAAGCCTCTCTTTCTCTCTCTAACTTCTCTCTAGCCTCCTTAAGCCCCTCCCAAGTCTAGGGAACCTCCCTATCACGAGAAGAAAGCCCCGGAGCGCCCGACGGCTCTGAGAAGAAAAGCTTTCGGCTCGGAAACGCTGCTCTAGCGAAGCCCGGTTTTTAATAAAAACTCATTGTAAGTGAGTTACGCCTATACTATATTTAATATAGCTCTTATTTAATTATAGTAACATTATTAGGACCTTAAAATAATTATTTGGGCTATTATTATGAGTTATATTGAGTGTTATTTAACGCCTATATAATAGTAATAATAGCTAGACTATTAATTAGTCGCGATTAACGTTAAAACTAAACTCTAGTGGTATTAATACAAGGTTTTGGTCAAGGAAAAATTGTTTTAAGAAGTAACGAAGAGCTGTCCGAGTGCCGAGTCACCACCTTACCAGGTGAGTGCATGGTCTCTTTCATCTTACACATAGATATGAAGTATTTTATATAAATTACGTGCTATGTGTGCATATTATCTGAATACTTGCTATCTATGCTAGATGAACGTTGTTATACATGTTTTCAATGATTTAAACTGTATATGTATTTTATATCTACGAAAATGTTGGGGTAAAACATGGGTAGATGCAATAGGTGATGTGTGATAAAATGATGAGAGGCCTCGATGTTGATGTTGTTGATTTTGTCATCTAGCGGGGTATGGATGACGACCACGGACTCTTCTAGACAGTCCAGTGGAACACTAGCAGGCTCGCAACCTGTAGGTGTTTGTGAACGATATGTTCACCGGTGTACTCCATCCCCCACATGGTTGCCTTTAGGACATTTATTGCTGAGGAATCCCCTTAGCAGTAGCGTCCGTCCCGATGATGATCCTTAGGCTAGGTCCCTTATGATAGGTGTTTAGGGACGTAAAGTGAGGATAACGGGAACGGGTAATCGGGTTATTGTTGATCGATGAAATTAATAAACTTATTTATTGTGGGTTGAAAACCCTATGTGCTCACCAGGCTCCCAAACCTGACCCACTCAGTTTTATGTATTACAGGTAGTGGCGCATGAGCATAGGTGTGATGTTTTGGACGAGGGATTACGGATATAGGCCTGTAGATATGAAATAATGTAGTAAGGCTTATATTGTATTGTTTATGCTTTTGATCTGTACGAACATGACATCCCGAGTCTTTTAATGAAATACATTTCTATGGAAATGCTTTTGATAAATCTTTATCATATTTTTGTTTTCGGACAAATTCCGCAACACTTTCATTTAAAATGTAACTCTGATTTTTAAACAAAGCATAAACAAACCGGTCTTTTCTGGCCGTGATTTTGGGGATGTCTCAGGCTTATGATTCATTTAAATGGGAATTTCTTGATGATGTTCTTTGTAACATGGGGTTTGGTCTCAACCAGAGGAAATGGATTCAAGGGCGCTTGCGGTCTTCCTGAGTTTCAGCCTTTGTTAATGGTTCTTCGACATATGAGTTTCAGTTTTATAAAGGCTTTATTCAAGGGGATCCTCTCTCCTTTTGTAACATCTCGATATTGTGGTATTTTCATTTTAAACCCTAAGTATGAGAATTTATTTTATTTTAGACCTTATATGTGAATTAGTTGCTAAATTGGACCCAAATGGCATTTTTGAAATTTTTGGGAGCTGGGCGTAAGTGGCTAGAGTGAAAACCTTAATTTTTTTAGATTTGGTCCCTATTTAAGCATCCTTAAGTCCCAAACCTACCTTCTTTTATGAGTCTCCAATTTACCTTCATCCCCAAGCAAACCCTAATCCATTTTAGAGCATTCTTGAGCATTTTTGTGTTTTGGTAACCTTGAAGGAAATAGGAAGAATATAAGACCATCTTGGAGGAGTAGGACTCTTTGGATCCAGAATAGCAACATCATTTGGCATCATTTGGAGGAAAAAAAACTATGAACTTGATTAAGAGTTGTTTAGATCTTGTTTAGTTATGAAATAATGTTCTTTTGGTTCCATAATATTGGTAATATGTGTATGGATTACTCTAGTCCATATAATCTGTCCTTTCAGACGTTTTGGAGCATCTAGAAGCATAAAAATATAATCTTGGTTGTTAGATTCCTTCCATGCATGAGTTACAAGGTCTTAATGGGTTAAGTAGTTAGGGTTTTTGTGTTTGGGCACTTAATGGCCATGCAAGACCATAAAATTGGAAACTTTATGGTTAAGGACGTTATTTTAGGGTTGGATCTGGATTATGGAAAAAAGAGCTTAAGGATTAAGCTCTTAATAAGAAATGAATGAAGCCCCTCGCGAAAGCTAGGTGTAGCCCAAGAACGCTTAGTGCTTGAGGTCAACCAACTCGTTTTCTGGTTAAGTTGTGTACGATAAGCGTACAAGCTAAGTACGTTAGGCATACTCAACACTGTTGACCAAGTTTGACTTTTTAACTTTTTGGACTTTGACCAGGAACATTATTTTGGGTATTTTGATATTAAGTTAAGTTAGGCCATGGTTTAATTAATAGTTAACGAGTAGAGCCGATATTCAGAGCCGAGATTTATTTAGCTATCATTCAGACTGAGAGGTGAGTTTTCCTCACTATACTTGTGTGTCGAAGGCACCAATGCCGACCCACTACGTTATGTATCCTAGTTTATAGGATGGTGTTATGCTAGCTAGATGATTGATTTGTAGATCTGCATGATTATCTATGTTTGTTGGATATGTATTTTATGTTTATCTGTTCCATATGTTGACATATTGTGGTTGGGTTGAGGTGTTCCTACTTTGTGCTGAAGGTCAAGATACACGGGGCGGTCCGGATGGGCTATAGGCTCTTCGAGGTGGTCCGGTCATGCCGAAGGCCTGTAGAGCGGTCTTGATAGACTGTAGGCCTTGCGAGGCGGTCCAGTCAGGCTAAAGGCTCATTTTTGCATGCTATTGTTTGTTCTGTTGTGTGATGGTACTTTGGGGGAACTCACTAAACTTTGGCTTACAGTTTCAGTTTATTATTTTAGGTAATTCATACGATCGTGGGAAGGCGAAGGCATGATCGTGCACATCTTCATGTTTTTATGACATTGGATCTTTGGATACTCTGATTTTGAATAATACTTTTGAAACAATGGTTTTGTAAACACTTATGGATGAAATGGGTTGTTTTTGAAAATTTTAAATTTTTATGATTTTGAGATGTTACAACTTTTATATTTATTCATGTGATGGAATGCTTACATGTAGCTTTTCAAGGTGTGATTTAGAGGAATATTTTTTCGGGTATTACTATTGGTGACAATTCTCCAATTTCGGCTTCTCGTATTTTTTTTATGCGGATGATGTAATTTTTGTTGGAGATTCTAGGGATTCTAATATTTATACAATTATTCAGGTCTTACATTGCTTTCACTTAGCTCCGAGGTTGAAAATAAATGTCCATAAAACTAAACTTTTGGGTATTAGAGTTCCTTTATCGCAGGTGGAGAATGTGGCGAGGAACTTAGGATGTGCGACTACGCAGACCCCGTTTCCTTTCTTGGCTTGGTAGTTGGAGGTAATATGTCTAGGTTAGATTATTGGCTAGAAGTAATTGATAAAGTAACTTCTTGACTCTCAAGTTAGAAAGTAAAAACCTTATAAGTGGGAGGTAGTTTAACTTTAATTAAATCTGATAGGTATTCTTAATAAGTTGGAATCTTTGCGCAATAATTTTTTTTTATTGGGGATGATTTGGAAAAAAGAAAGATGACTTGGGTAGGTTAGAAGAAAGATTTATCTCATAAGCAAGTTGGAGGTTTAGGTGTGAGTAGTATGTATGCTTTAAACATATCTCTTCTTTTCAAGTGGACGTGGAGATTTTTTTCTTACCTGAATGCATTTTGCGATCGTGTTATCACAACTATCTACGATTTGAAAAGTATTATTGGTTCATCTATTCCATTAAATAAGAATTCAATTTGGTTGGATATGCTTAAGGCGGTAAATGGTTTGACTTTTAAGGGAGTGAACCTTTACCGTTTTGCAAGAAGAGGATTGGTGATGGTTCGCTTACTTCTTTTTGGGAGGAAATTTGGTTGGGAGATTTGCCTCTAAAATCTCAATTTCCCATATTGTTTACTTTAGATTTGGACAAGCTCATGTCAGTCATATTGAAGATGAATAAGAACTATTTTATTTATTTTTGATTTTGCGCATGGAACCAAGGGGGGGGGGGGGGGGGGAGGGGGCTGAGAATGCTTAGTGTTAGGAGTTCGATGTATGTTAGATTTTATGATCCTTTCATCTACTTCAGATAGATGGTTTTGATCCTTATTGTGGATGGGTGAGTTCTCTGTGGCATCAACTCGTTCTTTTATTGATAATCACTTACTCCCTTCTTCGTCTGCTCCTACCCGTTGGGCTAAATTACTTCCAATTAAGGTCAATATTGCTTGGAGGTTAACTTTAAATAGGTTATGAACTCAAGTTAACCTTGATCATCAGGGTGTGGATATTCCTTCATTGTTGTACCCTATTTGTGAAGTGGCTCTGAAATATGTATGTCATTTGTTCTTTGTGTATCATGTGATTAAAGATCTTATGACTCATATTGCTAAATGGTGGATTTTTGTTATTCTGGACTTCTCTTGCTATGAATAGTGGTTGATTTGGTTATCTGATTTACGGTTACAGGGAGGTATAAATTGTTGTTTGGAAGCGTTTTTTTTTCCGTTGCGGTGGCATAGTTGGGCTTTCAGACATGCTCGTTTGTTTGTGTCTACAAAACCAATGATTGCAATTCATATTGATAAAATAGTTACATAATCTTATTTGTGGTGTAGTGCTAGAATAAGAAAATACATAAATTTGGTTTGATGGCTTCATTTTTTTATTCGTTGCGGTGGCATTGTTTGCGTCTACAAAACCAATTATGGCAATTCTTTTTGATAAAATAGTTACACAGTCTTATTTGTGGTGTAGTGCTAGAATAAGAAAATACATAAATTTGGTTTGATGACTTCATAATCTGAAATTGGCTATTTCCCGATTGTTTTTTGGTTGTCTAGCTGCTTGCTAGACTTTTTAATAAATATTTGCCGTTCTAAAAAAGAAAAATGATAATATCTTATAATAAAATGACTCGGTGGTTGGAAACATGCTTGATGTTTATAACTTCCCGAACCATTTTTTAAAACAACCAACAAATATATTGAAAAAGAAAAACTAGTAAGGAGCTAGGAAAACATTACAAAAAGTTCAAAGGGTTTTTTAACCACATAATCCAATCTAAAGAAACCTTACGACTTCTATTAACGAACCACAAAAAAGATAGATCTTTGATGGACGGTTGGAACACCAAACTATTTCTGGATTTTCAAATGTACCAAATCGTGGTATCAACGGTTTATTATTATTATTATTATTATTATTATTATTATTATTATTATTATTATTTATGGAGTTGCACGGAAGGTTATCAATCAAAGTAAAAAAAGTCATGGATAAAGTTAAAATCCATACGATCCAACTCTAGGCAAAGAAATATTTCATCGCAAATTATAGCAGCAACTTCACATTTAACAAAAAGATGTAAAAATTGTTCAACATATAGGACATAAAATGCAATAAACCTCAATATCCATAGACAACGGATTAAATCTAGTAGGTATTTTATCCAAGATAACATGCCAAATCAAAATGTTTACATTCCTACGCACGTAAGGATTCCATCTAGTTTCGTTATCCATGGAAGGAAGAATCTGATCATCAATCCATCTTCTAGTATCTCCACCGTAAACATACCATCTTTTCCAATATCCAACAACCAAATATCTTGATTATCATTAAGAACAATATTTTGAAGGCTTTCCAAAAAAACCGAGAGCTGATTGAGCTCCTCTCCAAGATGAATATTACGGCGCCACTTCCTATTACACTCTCCATTCATACGTCTATGAGCCGCAAACAATCTTTATCAATCTCTAGTTCAAATAACCTTGAGAATCTAAAAGACAATAAATCTCCATTCCATCTTTCTTTTCAAAATCTAGTCAATCTCCCATTACCAACTTTTTTGGCAAGGACCGAATCCACCTCTAAACCTCGCTTCCTAAGTTTGCAATAAGAAGCAAGAATTCGAGCCCATGGACCCGACCCGAGATTAATTACCAACATTATCGAAACCACCATCATTACCATATAATTTTGTTAAAAGGTATCATTGGCTTAAGTTGTCCAATTGATGTGTTAGTTGGATTGATTGGTTAAAAAACCCAATGTAATTTTGTTGGTTCTAGTCTATCGGTTTGCTAAATTTGTGTTTTTATATATTTTGGCTGTTCAAAGAAAAAAATATTATAAATCAACACGGCATGTTTAGAATGCATATTAAAAAGAAAAAAAAAAAAAAAAAAAAAAGACATAATGTTTTGTTTTGTATTCTTTTAGCACGTCATTTATACCTACTTATATTGATACACATACTCTTTGTTGTTTCCAATTTTGTTTAATAAAAGCGTAATAAATAAATAAGTTGTAGATTTGTACGACTCTGTGTGGGCCAAAGAAAGATTTTCTGTTATAATACAAGATGATCTATTTACATTTTTTAATTTTAATAAGTTGTAACGAAATGTTATGGCGAGCTGAGTGTTGAACGTTGAAAAACGGTTCCAAATCTTTGTGTCGGTAACCCCTGGCCCATCTCCGACTTTATGTCTTTTATTTTCTTTTTTATGTTGACTAAGCTAGTAAAATTAACAATAATGAAACAAAAGAATGTTTTGACTCGATTCTATAACTTTTAGTTCGTACAAGTTTATAATGATATTGATGGATAATCCCATCAGTTTTTTTAGTGTTAGAATAAAAAGTTTTAAATGAATAAAATTATATTGATTATACCATAAGTCAATAAATGGCAATTGTATTTATAAATCCAATAAGAGGTCTTGGCCGGATCCGACCATATATCCGAAGACAAAGAAGTATGAATCCAATATATGATTGGTACTTCATCATATCTATATTTTTGACATACCTTCTAAATCTTCTGGTATATGTACAAGTTATGAACTTACATGCTTGAAGTGTAGGAATGTCGGAGGATAGAGTTGTTGGTTCGAGGGACGAAGAATCATAGAGTAGGTAGTAGTACAATTGTTGTTATCATCACTTTACATTTTATGGATTGGTGTTGCCTAGAACATGTATATTACCTTTGTTAACAAGAGTTTTTTCCCTGTCAATACAAAATGCATTCCACCAATATATAATACAACATATGGAAAGATCTATGATTGTGGGCAAAATATAGAAAGGTCACACAAATACCAAAAATACAAAGATACATTACAAAGCACAAATAAATATACAGCTAACATCCCCCCGTAGTTAGAACGGAAGGTCTTGAACGGACGTTCAGACTGGATCTAAAGTCAAGGAACAATGTGGAAGGAAGTCCTTTGGTGAAGATATCAGCATATTGAGACGAAGACGGGACACAAAGAACTCGAATCTGACCCATAGCGACTTTATCTCGCACAAAGTGAATATCTATCTCTATATGTTTTGTGCGTTGATGCTGAACCGGATTGGCGGACAAATAAACGGCACTAACGTTATCACAATACACAAATGTAGCAGAAGGAGGTGGGTAGTGAAGCTCGCGAAGCAAGTTACACAACCAACAGGTCTCAGTAACAACATTTGCAACTCCCCGATACTCAGCTTCAACACTGGATCTCGAAATGGTACCTTGTCTCTTGGACGACCAAGAGAGGAGGTTTTGACCCATAAAAACACAGTAACCGGAAGTGGAGCGACGTGTGGTGGGGCAACCAGCCCAATCGGCATCAGAATAGGCAATAAGACCACGAGACGGAGATACATACAGTTGTAAACCGTGATCAAGAGTACCTCGAATATATCTCAAAATGCGCTTGAGAGCGGAGAAGTGAGGCTCTCGAGGATCATGCATGTAAAGACAAACCTGTTGAGCTGCATAAGTGATGTCAGTCTTGTGAATGTGGGGTACTGAAGAGCTCCTGCAAGGCTCCTGTAGAGAGTCGGATCACTGACAGGAGGACATGTGCCATCAAATTTAGCTGATGTGTCGGCGGGAGTGCGAGTTGGTTTGCAATTGAGCATCTTAGCCCGCTCAAGGATCTCGGTGGCATACTTCTGCTGTGATAAGAACATACCATGTTTGTCTCTAGTAATAGCAATACCTAGAAAATAGTTCAGGGTGCCTAGGTCAGTCATGGAAAACTCTGAACGAAGAGTGGTGATGACCTTATGTAAGAGAATGGAAGATGATGCAGTCAAAATGATATCATCAACATAAAGTAATAAATATGCAGTCTGAGCGCCCTGACTGTAGATGAACAAAGAGGAATCAGATTTGTTGTTAGTAAAGCCGAACCCTGTAATGAATTGAGCAAACCGATGATACCACGCTCGCGGTGCTTGCTTGAGTCCATATATGGACTTCTGAAGTAAGCAAACATGATCCAGAAAAGATCGATCACGAAAGCCCGGGGGCTGATGCATGTAAACGGTCTCTTGTAAGAGACCATGTAGAAATGCATTTTTCACATCCAACTGGTGAACCGGCCAGTGGTGTGAAATAGCCAAACTAAGGATAGTCCGGATGGTAGCCGGTTTCACAACCGGGCTGAAAGTCTCATCACAATCAATGCCAACTCGTTGACTGCGATCGTTGGCAACCAGTCGTGCCTTATACCGAGCGAGAGATCCATCTGCATTATGTTTCTTCTTAAAAAGCCAAATACAGTTAACAACATTTGCAGTGGGGCGCTGAGGCACAAGTACCCAAGTCCCATTAGAAATAAGTGCATTAAATTCTTCAGTCATAGCATTGTGCCAGTTTGGGTCTTGAAATGCTTGAGAGTAGTTTTTGGGAAGAGGAGATTGGGAGGGCTGGGTGTGAAGGTTTAATTTATCAATGGGCTTGAAGATTCCATGACGAGCACGGGTTTGCATATGATGAGTGCGAGTGGAGGTGGGAAAAAAGGGTTGAGAGTGTGGTGGGGGGTTATTTTGGGTGAGAGGGGGTTGAGTGGAAGGAGAAGGAGAAGACGCCGAAGCAGACAAGGAGGGAGTGGAGTTGATGTCACTTTCAAGGTGTTGGGTGGCGGTATCGACGGTGGTTGTGCTTGGGTCGGGATGATGAAGGGAAGGTTGAGAGGGAATGGTTGGATCGTTAAAATAGTTCCGTTGATCTTCAATATTAAGGAAATCATAATGGGGAGACTGATGAGGGGTCATTGAGCCGAAATGAAATACTGATTCATCAAAAACAACATGTCGGGAAATGATGATTTCTTTGGTATGAAGATCGAGACATCGATATCCTTTATGATTGGAAGGATAACCAAGGAAGATGCATGGAGTGGATCGGGGTTGGAGTTTGCTAGTGTTGTTGAAATGGGGGTAACAAAGACATCCGAAAACATGAAGGTGAGTATAGGAGGGGTGTTTCTGGAAGAGTTTGTGAAATGGAGTGTCATGTTTGAGAGTGGTAGAGGGTAGAATATTTAAGAGATGGGTTGCCATATGAATAGCTTCCACCCAATAAGTGGGTGGAAGATGGGCTTGGAATAACAGGGTTCGAATGATGTTGTTGAGGGTTCGAAGCATACGTTCGGATTTACCAATTTGTTGGGACGTGTAGGGGCAAGAGAAGCGCATGTGAATGCCATTAGTGGTACAAAGGTGGTGAAAGTGTTTGTTATCAAATTCTTTGCCATTATCGCATTGAAAATTTTGAATATCGGTTTTGAATTGGTTATTAACGTATGCTCAAAAATGGAGAAATTTAGAGAAAACATCAGATTTATTTCGTAACGGATACACCCACACAAAATGAGAATATTGATTAAGAAAAATAACATAATATTTTATTCCACTATGACTTGTTAGAGGGGAAGTCCAAACATCGGAATGAATGACATGAAAAGGAAAGTTAGCATCAGTTTGAGATAAATGAAACAACAAACGGACATGCTTGCCAAGCTGACAAGCATGACATAAGATACTAGGATCTTTGTTATTACAAGAGATAAACTTTTTTGATAGTAAATGGTTGAAGACTTGAGTGCCGGGATGATCAAGTCGTTGATGCCACGTGGAAGAACTAACACTGAGAAACACTTGAGGAAGTTGTTTTGAGAAGGGATAGAGGTCACCCGTGCTGTCACATCGAATGAGGGTTTGTTTGGTGAGATAATCCTTCACAGAAAAACCAAACTCGTCAAATTCAATAGAACATTTATTGTCACGAGTCAATTTTCGAATAGAAATGAGATTTTTAATAATTTGAGGTGTAATAAGGACATTTTTAAGACTTAGAGGACGAAAAGAATGTTGATAAAGAGAGGAGTTTCCGACATGGGTAACCGGAATGCGAGATCTGTCACTGACTATGACTGAAAAATTATTACAATTATTTTTAATGGAATTGAGTATACTTGAGTCGGCAGGAAGATGAGCAGTCGCCCCGGTATCCATGTACCAATCTGCCGTTCCGGGGTCCTGAAGGTTCATAGTAGTGAAAGCTTGAGGGAGTGTTGTGGGCTGATCCACAAAGTTATGGGCCTGCTGCCAATTAAACGACTGAAGTGGTTGAGGTCCAACAAAAAATGCTTGTTGGGTTGTGTGCTGATTGGCCCAAATTGGTTGCTGCCTTGATTGGGCTTGCAAGGGAGTGGGCCAGCGAGCACCTTGATTAGGTGAAGGAAGGAGCCCAGATTGCTGGTCGGCTGGGATGAAAACCCAGCGTCCGTTGGGATGAGGAGCTGCCGATGGAAACGAGAACGCGCCTCCGTTATTGCGATGGCCATGTCTGCCTCTGCCACCATTCCATCCTCGACCACCACCCCTATTTCGACCACCACCACGATTATTGCCTCAGATGTTGCTGGAATTAGAAGATTGAGTTTGATGATTGGCGTTTAAAACGTGGTGAGATGATGAAGAATCCGTATGAGAGGCTTGGGGTATCCGATTTTGTTGATTTTGAAGTGTTTGTTCTTCAATGGAGAGAATAGATCGCATCTCCAGGAGTGTAGGGAACGGATTTCTATGACGAAATGTAGTGGCGATGTGATCGAATTTTGATGACAAGCCGTTAAGAGCGTATGTGACGAGAGTGCGTTCGGGAACTTTGGAACCGATGTTGGTTAAGAGATCAGAGATAGTTTTGATGCGTGTGTAGTATTCCATAACATTGGAGTCACCTATAACAATGTTTCTGAGTTGATTCTCGAGTTCTATTGCATTTGCTTCTTTGTTGTCACGAAAAAGGTCTTCAATGGCTTTCCACAATTGAGCGGCTGTCGCATCAGGTATCAATATGGTTTGGATGAGAGGTTGAGAGAGAGTGCCAAATAGCCATTGTTTCACGTACGATTGAATCAGCAGTACACCAATCTTGATCGGTTGGTTTATGATTGGTGCCATCGAGGTGACCGAAAACTTTATATGCAGTACAATGATTCTTGAAGAACTCACGCCATGCATCGTAGTTTAGTCTGTCAAGATCAAGGATCAAAGGAACATATGACTTGATGTTGGTGATTCCATACATCTTATCAAGGTGAGAAGCCATAGAATTGACTTAAGAGGAGAAGAACAGTAAACAGAGCAGGAAAAAAAAACACAAAAACAAAAAAAGAAGGCGGCTAGGGTTGGTTTAATGCTCTGATACCATGTTAACGAGAGTTTTTTCCCTGTCAATACAAAATGCATTCCACCAATATATAATACAACATATGGAAAGATCTATGATTGTGGGCAAAATATAGAAGGGCCACACAAATACCAAAAATACAAAGATATATTACAAAGCACAAATAAATATACACCTAACAACCTTGAACATTAACTTGCAAAAGTTTTTGGGTTTGTGTAGACTCTTACACTCTTTTAATGATTTAATATATCATGTTTTTTAATATATTTAAAATTTGAATGTGATTCACGGTGATTATATTTCTATGTTAATCTTAAAATAAAATGGAATATTAAAAATATATGTATATAACCTTGAAGTGATTTAATTTAAATATGGTTTTGTCAAGATATACATATCTAAACTCCATTATGGTAGACTATTAGACTTATATGATTGAAATCGTATGAGAAATGTGGATCATGTTTACTTGGTAAATTGACAAATCAATATTTACCGAAAAATGTAATAAAACAGAGGCACCGTTAGATCTCATACATAGTTAGTGGATCATTCAACACACATGATGGAGGGAGATATCAATACTTATGCACTTCGACTAATGATTTCAATTATTCAATATATTTTTCTATATCTACTAAGAACTTCAAGAGAATCATAATAATAAAGCAAAAAAACAGTTATGTAAGAAGATTAAACCATTCAATTTGATCGACGTAACACATATTTGGGACATGACTTTCAAGTGATTATATATATATATATATATATATATATATATATATATATATATATATATATATATATATATATATATATATATATATATATATATATATATATGTGTGTGTGTGTGTGTGTGTGTCTCAAGAGTGCAGTTAAATTAAGTAAGACTCAGTTTCATAGTTCTAGAATTGGGTAAGAGAGAATAAACAAGATTACATATGCTTCAAGTGTAGGGTCTTAGCATACATCCTATCTTGTGTACTAGGACTTACATGTCTCATCTTTAAAACATGGCAAACAGATACCAAGCTAATCTAAGCAAACATCACAAAAAAAAAGACATGAAAACCATTAATAAGGACTTGAGAAGGACATTAAACAGCTAAGCTAGCATACACCTATTATTAAAATAGATTCCCATGAACACCAATTTATAGTGAATGTATGGAATTCCAACATTGCTATTTTCGAAACTAAAGACATTTTACTACAAAATAACTCGCGAATTTAAGCTGCAAATTACGGAATACAAGCAAATTTGTGAACCACTCGGGAGCATTGTATATTTTTTGCGAGTAAATAGGGAAAACACGATGTTTCTAAAAAGAATTGTGAATAGTTGACTTCCTTTGACGAGATAGTTTTATCTACACACTAATTGTGAAACCCGTATATTATACGAGTTGATTAAAACAAAATGTTAAATAGGAAGGAGTAAATGGGAAGTTTATTTTGTATTTGAAATTTGAAATAAATAAAAATTATGAGAAATAAATTTAAAAAAAACATGCAAAAAAATAAATAAATTAAAATTACGTGTTTAGTTGTCAGACCCGTGTACAAAATTGGTTAATTATTACAAAATGTTAAATACGAACGTTTGAATTGTATTTATTAGAATTTAAAATTAAAATTTGAAATCTGAAATTAATATAGTTATTATGGTATATTTAATTTATAGAAACTAAATTAATGATATAATGAAAAATAAAAAATAAAATAATGACAAGCGGAAAAAAATATCTCTAAATTACCACAAATTAACATTTGACAAATTGAAAGAGAAAATTATATATAGCAATAGGATTCTTATTTATTAGAGATGATTGTTTTCAATATAATAAGAAGGTAAAACGGTAAAAATAACAATTGAAATTTCTATCAAAATGTTTGTGAATTGTACCGAATCTATCCTAATAAATGAATTTTTTTTGACACTTGTCATTTTTTCAAGATTTTTGCCACATGTCATTATGTGATATTTTTATTTTTTAATAAAAAATTAATCAATCCTTTAATTAACACCTCTATTATTATATACTAGGTATAAGACTCATGTATTACATGAGTTAATTAAAAAAAATTAAATAAAAAGGTCTAAATATTTAAGAACTTTGTATTTATAAAAAAATAAGAAAAATAATGAATTATTAAAATTGTTTTTTTTATCTTTTAAATTTAAATAAATAAACAAAATAAGTTAGTGGCTTTAACTTGAGAATTTTGAAACAAGTCCATTAATGAAATTGACATTAATTTATTACTATATTTATTGTAATTATTATATTAAAGTATTATGTGAAATTTATTAAAATAAAAAACCCATGAAATGACATGTAGAAAAGAAATTAATTTAAAATGACTACAAAATGACATTTGACAAATTGAACGAGAGTGTGACATGTGGGAAAAAAAATTTATTTATTAGAATAGATGTAAAGTATTTATTATATTAAATCTGTAGATCAACACTATATTATCCTAATAAATAAAAATCTTTTTACCACTTGTCATTTCTTCAAGATTTTTGCCACATGTCATTATGTGTGATTTTTGAATTACTTAAATTCCACATGTCATTATGTGGTATTTTCATTTTTTTAATAAAAAATTAATCAATTCCACTCATTAACACCTCTATTATTATATATGTAAAATATTTATTATATTAAATATGTAGATCAACACTATAATTAATGAAATATTTATTATTTAAAATAAATATATATTTCTCCATAAAATAAATATAATGTTTTTTCTACCACTAAAAACATTTATTATGATGTTTTTGTTACATAAATTAAAATAATGAAATATTATAAAACAATATTGTCAAAATTGAGATATACTAAAATATATTTTGTTAAACTTTGAGATGAGTTAGACATTAAAAATATTTAATGTTTACACTTTGATATAAAAAATTTATTTTTGATAAACTCGTGTAATATACGGGTGTCACGCCTAATATATATTAATTAAAATTTATATGTTGTATATTGTAACAATAAGATACAAATGAAAGAAAGTCAAAATTTGGACATATATTGTGATGATGTCAAAGTAGTCATAATTAAGTTTCCCAGTTTCAATCAAATAATCATCAACCATATATTCTTTGTGCATGCATTTGGCCACTTTATTAAGGTTCTTAACAGAGCATATTAACCGAAAAATTGAACCATAACCAAATTAACAGAATATTACAAAAAGATATCGTTCGGTTTCTAATTTTGATTAACCAAATACATATGGTTCGGTTATTGTTTTTATCTAAAACCGAACCAAACCAAACCAATAATATCAATAAATATTTATTAAATATATGGTATGTAATTATATTAGAAACTAGTTGTGAGCCCTTTGTATTACAAGAGTTTTTTTTAATAAACAAGCATGAAGATCTAACAATTTAGAAAATTTGAATTTATAAGAAAAATGTAATATATTTAATTATTAAAATTGAAGTGCTTATTTATCTTTTAAATTTAAACTAATAATTTAAATAAATAAAGACCTAAAATAATAAGATTCAATTTAGAAATTTAGATATTATAAGGAAAGTTGCATTAATGAGTTAGATATACATTTATTATTATATTTATTACATTTAAGTATTATTTGGAATTTAATAAAATGAAAAAAAACCACAAAATGACACATGGATAAAATTTAATCTAAATTTACCACAAAATGACATGTGGCAAAAAAAACTTTCATTTATTAGAAAGGATTAAAAATTTAAAGGGTCATTATTTGGAGTTAGATATGATAAGTAATATTCTATCAATACAATTATATATACACGATCATTAACCGCTATTAACTATTAACCATAACCATTAACTGACTAAAACCTTTAACCAAACCAATATTAACTGCTACCCAATGGTTATCAAAATATATTAACCAATTGTAGTGGTTATGGTTCGATTTTGACCAAGACTGAACCAAACTGCCCCATACACACCCCTACTTAAGTATGGTCTCTTTAGACCATAGGGAATGGCTACGACCACTCTTGCATTTTGT
The DNA here is from genome assembly GCF_002870075.4 of Lactuca sativa. Lineage (NCBI taxonomy): Eukaryota > Viridiplantae > Streptophyta > Magnoliopsida > Asterales > Asteraceae > Lactuca > Lactuca sativa. The sequence continues at coordinate 142,462,254 of NC_056630.2, read as the reverse complement.
CACAGTGGCAATGGGAAAGATTGCCCTAGACCGTAGTTTCCAATACAACCGCATGCCCAGTTCCTCGTGGAACTTCTACCAGAAACGGGAGGTAAATCTAACATCTCGTTCAGAAACAATGGACACCGGAACCCCGTGACGAGCGACGATCTCGCGGACATACACATCGGCCAACTTCTCGGCCGATGAACTCTTCCGTATGGCCAGGAAATGGGCACTCTTGGTCAATCGATCTACGATGACCCATATAACATCAAATCGCTTCTCCGTCCTCGGCAACTTGGTAATGAAGTCGATCGTGATTTGTTACCATTGTCACATGGGAATCTCTAGGGGCTGCATCATACTATACGGCCTTTGATGCTCGACCTTGACCATCCTAGAGGTCAAGCACCTCTCGACATACCAAGCGATTTCTCGTTTCATACATGGCCACCAGTAGCTCAAACTCAGACCTCGGTACATCTTGGTGGCCACCGGGTGAATAAAGAAGTGAGACTTATGAGCATCCTCCATGACTGTGTGTTTGACCCAACAGACATCAGAATCCATACCCGACCACATCGGGTCAATAATCCCCGTCTATCCTACACAAACAAGCTATTCTCGCCCTTGATCCTTTCTAATTTCTAGTTCTCCAGTCGCATGCCCTCAACCTGAGCATCCCTGATCAAGCTCACAAGCGGTGAATCCACTGCTATCCTCATACATATCGTTGGGGTGGAAGACCCAACTAACTTGCAACTCAAAGCGTCTGCCACCACATCCGCTTTACCAGGGTGGTAAAGGATCTTGCAATCATAGTCCTTAACTACATCCAGCCATATGTGTTGCCTCATGTTCAGGTTCGGCTGATCCATGATGCGTCTCAAGCTCTTGTGATCCGTGTATATGGTACAACGGACCCCATATAGGTAATGTCTCCAAATCTTGAAAGCGAACACCATTGCTGCCAACTCCATGTCATGTATAGGGTATCTCGTCTCATGCGGCTTCAGCTACCGCGGTGCGTAGGCTATCACCTGTCCTCTCTGCATGAGGACCGCACCCAATCATGTGATGGAGGCATCACAGAACACCACAAAATCGTCGAATCCCTCTGGGAGAGTCAACACTGGAGCCTCGCAGAACCGCTGTTGGAGGGTATCAAACGCCCTCTGCTGCTCAGGGCCCCACCGAAAATCTACTCCGTCCTCATCAGACGAGTGAGAGGTACTGCAATCTTGGATAAATCCCGTATAAATCTCCGTTAGTACCCTACTAATCCCAGGAAACTCTTGATGTCTGAAGGAGATCTCGGCACCTCTCACTGCGTGACTGCCTCAATTTTGGCTGGATCGACCAGAATCCCCTCTTGGCTAACGAGATGTCCGAGGAAACGGACCTCTCGCAACCAACACTCACACTTCGAGAACTTAGCATACAACCGTTCTCGTCTCAAAACTCCCAATAACTCCCTGAGGTGCTCCTCGTGCTGCTCTCGAGTCTTGGAATACACCAAGATATCATCAATAAACACTATGACCGAGTGATCAAGCATTGGTCTACAGACCTGATTCATCAGGTCCATGAATATTGCTGGCGCGTTAGTGAGCCCAAACGGCATCACAACAAACTCGTAATGACCATAACGAGTCCTAAACCCTGTCTTCTCCACGTCCTCCTCTTTGACCCGGACATGATGATACCCCGACCTTAAATCAATCTTGGAGAACCAAGATGACCCCTATAACTGATCAAAGAGATCATATATCCTCGGGAGTGGATAATGGTTCTTCACCGTCAACTTGTTCAACTCCTGATAATCAATGCACATCCGGTGCGAACCGTCCTTCTACATGACGAAGAGGATCGGTGCTCCCCATGGAGAACTGCTATGTCGAATGAATTGCTTGCCTAATAGTTCCTGCAACTGTGACGACAGCTCCTACATCTCGGGTGGCGCCAACCAGTACGTCGCCTTGGCGATAGGAGCTGCACCCGGCACCAGGTCGATCCGGACCTCGACCTGCCTCTCCGGAGGTACCCCTGGTAACTCCTTTGGGAACACGTCAACAACCTCTCTAACCACTGGAACTTCTGAAAATGGAGTCTAACCTCCGACCCGCATATCCACCACGTACGCTAGATAACCCGCACACCCGTGTTGAATACACTGTCGAACCCTGACAACTGAACAAAACCCTGATCCCACTCTAGTGCCCTCGCCATATACAATCAGTTCGCCCACACATGGGGTTCGAACTATCACCCGCTGGCCCTCGTAATCTATCATGGCACCGAATCGGCTAACCCAATCCATCCCCACAATCACGCACACCTCCCCCATAGGAATCGGAATCAAATCTATTGTAAAGGACACTCCGAAGATCTCCAACTCGCATCCTCAGTAGACCGAGGAAGAAGAAACTCCGTGTTCATTGGCGATAGAGGCTCGCAACGGACACTCTAGCTCGCCTGCTGGCATACTGAACTCCCTACTAAATGTCTGGGATATAAAAGATCGACTCGCCTCTGAGTCAAATAAAACCAATGCAGGCAAGGAGTTCACTAAAAACGTACCTAATCACAGGTACAACAGATAAGCATAAAACATATATAATTAATGAGATAAAGGATACAAAACATACCAACAACCACATCTGGTGCTGAACTAGCCTCCCCAGCTGTAAAATGGAAGGCCCGCCCCTGAGCCTTCGGAGGCTCTGCCTTAACTGGCCTCCCATCTTCAATTCTCAATGTAGGCGGCGATGGAACTTGCGCCGGCCTGGCTGCGAGTTGTGGACAGTTGGTCTTCACGTGACCAACCTGATGACAGTGATAGCATATCCCCATATCCGATGCAGGGGTGGATTGGTGACAGTCGCTAGCATAGTTCCCCTCCATACCCTTGCCGCACTTTCCACAAGTGGGGCTCTGCTAACCCCCGGTCCTAAAATCAGCGATCTTAGACCGCTTCGGTGCCGGCTGAGACTATGACGAGGCCTAACGCTGCTCCCTCAACTGCAACTCAATCTCCAACTCACGCCGCCTAGCGGTGTCCTATAGATCTAGAAGAGTATCACATCGCCGTGTGGCAATAAACTGGCGGATGTCCGTATTTAGCATACTCAAATAACGAGTCATCTGAGCCTACTCAGAAACAAACTCTGGGCAGAACATCGCCCTCTCTGTGAACATATGGGTGATCTCAGTCACCGACTTCCCATCCTGTCTCAAACTCACAAACTCGTAATACAATCGTTCCCGCTCAACCCGTGGAATGTATCGGGCGCATAACATATCCCTGAACTGCTCCCAAGTAACAGCAGCTCTCTGATCATCAGTGTACGACCCTGTCGTCAACCTCCACCAGTCCTTGGCCCCGGACCTGAGCAGGTTCAGAGCACACCTGACCTTCTTGTCCGTAAGACACGAGCAAGTAAAGAAACACCCATCCACATCAGACACCCACCTTATAGACTTGATAGGGTCATGAGTCCCATCAAAAGTAGGGGGCTTCATGTTATCGAAATCCCTGTACTGGAAGCCCCGAGTGGCTCTTACTCTCCCCCTGCCGCTGATACAGCTGATGCAGTTGCAGCGGCAGCCGTCTCCGCAAGGGCTGCGTATCTCTCATTGAATTACTCCATCATAGCGGCCTTGATAGACCCAAACAACTCCGGAATCTGACCCCAGATAATCTCACCACCTCTTTGCGGATGATCTCCTTGACTAAATCCTCTTTCAACACTGGCCCCTCCTGGCCGATAACCTCAGGCGCTGTTGGGGCTTCCTGATCGCCCTGCCCTGATCCCGATCCAGATCCAGTCACAAAACGCCTGGTAACCACCATACTGAAAATATAACAAGAAGATATCAGACAATCTCTATTCGGTTGTTATTTTCTCTTTGCTCCCTAGTATATAATTTTATATATACTTAGGAGCTAAGGGAAATGCTGCCAAATTTTTCTTAAATGGTCAATCATGTAATACATATTTGCATATGAGGTAAGGTAATCAAAAAGTGGGTTTAGAAGCCTACCCTTGTGAATACTCTCCCGTTGTCTGGTTTTCTATTCCATCTGATTGAGCGGTTTTCTATTCTACTAAAACCTAACCTATGTTTCAGTTGCAACATGTCTATTGATAAAACGTGGACAACTATTAAAAACCGTAACTCTACCTTGTTCCAACAAGGACTCAAATCTTTTCTCGAGAGGTCCAAACCACACGTCGATAACAAAGGTCAAATCAGATGCCCGTGTAACAAATATAATGTCAATAAACTTATACTATTGTCCATAATGAAATTCCATATACTTCAACATGGTTTTAGTCCACATTATATTATATGGAAGTATCATGGCGAATATACAACTCACCCAGTTGTCAAAGACATACCGCGTAGTAATAAGATGGCCGATGTTATTGTTGATATTATGGGGGGTGTGATTGAAAATGATACCAACCGCAATGAAGGGAACCCAGATACCAATGGTAGCGGTGTCGATGATGGATTTCAAAAGTTGTTATAGGAAGTCCAATTAAAATTATATCTTGGATGTTCTTTTTCATCCCTTAAAATTTTAGCAAAGCTGATGCATATAAAGGTGATCACACAAATGGACTCATAGTTCATTCGATCAGCTTCTTGAGTTGTTGCAAACAGCATTTCCTCAAGGAAACCGTGTCCCCCCCCCCCCCCCCCCCCGTCACATTATGAAGCAAAAAAGACACTTAAAAAAACCGGCTTAGGTTATGAGTCGATACATGTGTGTAAAAATGACTGCTTTCTTTTCTGGAAAGAACACAAGTTGTTGCAAAAGTGTCCAGTTTGTAATGAGAGTCGGTGGGTTGATGAAAATACAAAGGGTAAGAAGGTGGCTCATAAGGTGTTACTATACTTTCCCATGACCCTTAGACTTCAACGTTTGTACTGTTCTAGACACACAACTAAAGATATGATTTGACATAGTATCGGACGATCCAAAGACGGTACGATGCTTCATCCCGTTGATGGTACTTCATGGAAAAAATTTGATATGAAGTATCCTAACTTCTCGAGGGAACCCCAAAACATACGCTTAGGGCTTGTTGCTGATGGTTTTAATCCGTTTGGTAAGATAGTAATCATCATAGCACGTGGCCCGTCATACTCACCACTTACAATCTTCCACCATGGCTATGCATGAAAGAGTCCTCCTTCATGTTTACCTTGTTGATTCCCTACCCCAAAGCACCTAGGAAGGACTTGGATGTGTTCCTTAGGCCGTTAGTAGATGAGTTGAAGCAGTTATGGAGTTTTAGCGTACGTACTAAAGACGCAGCGAAAAATACATTCTTCAATATGAAAGCAATGTGGTTATAAACAATAAACGACTTTCCAGCTCGTCGTAGTTTATCCGGTTGGAACGGAAAAGGGTATAAAGCTTGTTCGACTTGCAACGAAGACACTCCATCATACCGAGTATCAAATAAAGTCATATATGTTGGTCATTGCCGGTTCTTAGATGTTGACCATCCATGGAGAAAAAGTTTGGACTATAATGGTGAACATGAGACAAGAGGCCCTCCAAGACAATTTAATGAGGAAGAAATACAAGCACAACATGCTCGTCTATTGTTTCTTCCACCGGGTAAAGTAGCTGCTCAACGAGTGGGTATTAAGAGAAATCGTGAGGATTTCGTGTTGAATTGGTATAAAAAGAGCATATTCTTTGAACTTGAGTATTGGTCTTCTTTGGAGCTGAAGCACAACTTCGATCTTATGCATATTGAAAAAAATGTGGGGGAGAGTCTTTTGGGTACTTCTTTGATGAATGATAAGTCTAAAGACACATGAAATGCTCGGGCGGAATTGACAAAACTAAACATTCGGAAAAGTCAATGGTTAAAAAAGAGTGGCAACAAGTTCCTCAAACCTCGCCCACCTTACTCGTTCACGAAACCTGACTGCATTCGTTTTTGTAAGTTTATAAGAGATGTGAAACTGCCAGATGGGTTTAGATCTAACATCAGTAAGAAAGTGAATGAAACCAATACTAGCATTATTGGGCTGAAATCTCATGATTATCACATTCTTATGCAACGTTTGATACCCATTGGGGTTAAAGAGCTTTTGGGCTAAGATGTTTATACACCAATAGTAGAGCTTTGTATTTTTTAAGCAACTTTGCTCAAGAACATTAAAAGTGAAGGATATGAAAGAGGCGAAAGCAGCCATTATTAAAATATTGTGCAAATTAGAAGTGATTTATCCTCCTACGTTTTTTGACATTATGGTTCATTTAGTTTTGCATTTACCTAATGAAGTTATTTGTGGAGGCACAATATGTATGAGATGGATGTATCATCAATAATGTGACTGATTGCGAGACTGATTATGATGAGGAAGATTCTGATTATGATAGTGATGTGTCAGCAAACACTGAAGTGTCTGAGGGAGAGTATGATTTAAAAAAATCTTTACATTTAACTAGTAAAATAACGTTTGTATTTGTTGTAATCATATATATATATATATATATATATATATATATATATACACACACACACACACACACACATATATATATATATATATATATATATATATATATATATATATATATATATATATATTCATATTGTGTTATAATTTTTCAAGATGTCATGTTTTAGGATTGCATTGCTCCATCTCATGGTTGTTGTGATGTGTCATGGAGGTGAAGGTAGTGACGAGCCACCACATCCGTTCAGTGGAGGTTTTGGTGATCACCAAAAGGATGGTAATTAAGATTTATTCTTATTCGTTGTATTTCATACTGTATCTATATAAAAAATTATTTTGACTAATATTTTTTATGCATCGGTGTCTCCAAAACGAAGAGGCATGGCAGTAAATAAAAAATACACAAACTATTTGCAGCTAACGGCAACTGGCCTCTTAAGATAGTATTCGACATAAATACTAACATGTCGATTGGGGAGTTATACGAATGTTTCATTCGGGAGGTTGGGAGCTATATGTGGCGGGACATCGGTTTTGATAAGGACACATGGACAAACATTTATGAAGCCGAAAGGGTTGGAATGTTCCAGCATCTTTCGGTAAATTATTTATAAAGTTATATATTTAATATTTTTTAATTTTGATTTATTTTTAATTTCTCTATTTTTTTTGTAGAGATGATTTGATTTTGGAGCGATTACAAATCATCTCATGGCTCCAAGTTATTGGGCGTCACTGAACAATCGGATATGTGCAAGGTATAGAGGCCGCAAAAATATTGCAAAAAATCGTTTGACTGATTCTGCAGGGGATGTGGAGGCAGCAAGGGCTCAAGCCCCTACGGGTATTGATTAGCAACGTTGAAATGCTGCTATTGACCATTTCTTAATAGAAAAAACATCAAAAATGATCCGCTGAAAACAAAGAATGTCGGAAGAAGCAAGTAGTGAAGAATCATGGAGGGATGCGCAACTACGGTAGTGTTTGTTTCAAGAAAGTAAGCTACAATAATGTTTATTCAGTTGTAACATATTTTTTAATATTTATTCAAATATAACATATTTTGTAAAGTTAAACATAATTTGAATAGACTTGAAGTATTTCATCATGCGCATGTGAATAAAAAGGGGAATTTGTTGATCCTATGGTTGAAGAGCAATATAAAAGTTATTATTACTTAAAAATGAAGTAGATTGTCGTGTTTTTTTTGTGTGTGTGCTAGTTTTAACGTATATTAACAATCTTTGTGAAATACAGAATGCCTTAGTAGTTGAGGTTGCTCTACAGACTTATCACATAGCCGACTTTGGTGGTGATCCAGACACCATTGATTGGATCGCAATATTTGAGAGGGAGTTGGGTACACGAAGGGGGCATGTGAGAGGCATTAGGCCTAAACCTTCTTCAGCTGTTGGTACAAGTGCTCCATCCTAATCGCAATCACATTCACAAGCACTGCAACCAACACATGTACTTTTTAAATTGTTAACGACTTAATTCATATGGTGCTTTGATGGTTTGATAATTTGTTAAATTGCTAATGACTTAATGTGCTTGTGACTTAATTGTAGGATATTGATGTAAATGTTTTTCTTCAAAACATTTGTGACGGCCATTGGAGACATCATCCACTCCTTTAAAAACCAAGTCAACAATGAGTAAAACAACGATGTGGAAGACGAAGACACATAGTATTTCTTGTTTTATGTTATGGATGATGTTATTTTGGATTTATTAGATAGTTTATGGATTATATATTAGATGTTTATTTGGGATTTATTAGATATGTAATATGGTATGTTTGATGTTTTATATAATGTGGTATGTATTTATTTTTATCAAATCTGTATTTTATAATATATATAAACTAATATCATAAAAAAAATGTTTTTTCTCAAAAAAAGAAAAAAAAACATTAGCAGCGACACCTTTAAGGACGACGTAGACTAATTGTGACGACACATGACTCCGAAAAACTTTGCCGGAAAAACTCCGGCCGGTGTCCGGAATATCAATAGAGACGACATCAATAGCGATGGCACATGAGTATTAGAGACGGCGGTATTTGCGACGACAAACGAGTATTAGCTACTAGGTAATAACGACGACCCTTTAGAGACGACATGTCGTCACTAAAGGTATTAGCGACGACAAGTGGCATCAATTGCGACGATTTTTGTCACTGCTAAAGGTTACATTTTTTTTTTGTTGTGCCTACGATTTTTAAGAATATAAACTTAAAAAAGAAAAAAAAATTGTGATCTCTAAGTATTTTTTATGTATTTGTATGATTTTTAGGGTTTTTTTTCCATAGAACCTATATATATATATATATATATATATATATATATATATATATATATATATATATACATAATAGATGTGAAACCAGTGTATTACACGAGTTTTTTTTAAATAAAAAATTAATATGAATATTTAAACATTAAATATTTTATAAAATAATGTTTTCCATAACAAAATGTAATCTTTTGGAGCGTTTACGAAAAAAAATCAAATTGTTTTGAACATTTATAAGAATTTATTATCGAATTAATATAATGATAACTTTATATATATATATATATATATATATATATATATATATATATATATATATATATATATATATATATATATATATATATATATATATATATTGAAATTCGCAAAAAAAATGACAAGTGGAAAATAACAATTTTAAAAATTCTAGAAAATGACATGTGTCAAAATGAAGGAAAAGATGAAAAATGGTAAAAGTATTTTCATTTATTAGGGAGGGTGTGTGTGTATATATATATATATATATATATATATATATATATATATATATATATATATATATATATATATATATATTGTCACAACTATCAATTTTAGCTAGGAAATTTTATTCTCATGTAAACATCATCTATTGTAAGGCATGTACAAAGTGAATATCATATTCTATGCTTAACAAAATCATCCGTTGAATCAAACTTCACTCAAGAAGCCCATAATATAATACAATACGTTTCAAATAGTCAACTATGGGTTGAGAACCCTAAAAATCCTGGTTCAAGTTTAATGTGAACTAGGATTCTCTTATTGGGCCTGATGGACCAATACGCCTTCAACTTGACTATTTTGGGCCTAGGAACCCTAATTGGGCTCTAAATGGACCCACATTCAAAAGATTTAACATTTTGGGCCATGTGAGCCTAGAATAATGTATCTTATCTCTAACGGGCCTTGTTGGGCCATAAATGATTTCATTTTGCCGTAATGGGCTGTAAACCCTTTCTATTGGGCTTCATTGGGCCAAGAACCTTAATAAGGGCCCAATGGGCCGAAAAATACCATTAGGCTTCTTAAAATTCGAACAATACCAATAATGGGCCCAAACCATTTCATTCTCATCTCTCTTTTCCTATATCTCGGCCCAACATCATTTAAAAAACAAATAGGAAGGAATGTTTGCCACTTCACTATTGTTTGTTGGGTATCCATGCATGGAATGCATGTAACAAGGCAAATGTCAACTCACTACCCCCAAGGTCAATTTCTTATCTCCCTCTCACCTCTCACTCTATCTCTCGGTCATCTCTCTCTCACTCCAATCTCTCTCTCTTTTCAAACTTAACCATTATTCTCTCAAGCACACAACACTTCTCCACCCATTTTCTCTCAAGAAAAATCGTGGATGCAAGGGAAATTATCAAGAAAATCATTTCAAGTTTCACATAGTGGTAAGATCTTACAAACCCAAGTAACATACTTCATCTTTAAACTCATTCACTCCTCTTACCACCATGTTTTCGTGGATCATGCTTCTTATAGCCATATAAGTTCGAAAACCACCTCAAGGAGCTTGTTAGGGCCGAGATCTTCACTTCATTCTTCATCAAAAACCGAAACTTCAAAGCAAAGTGAGCTCATACCCCTTGTTTTTTCGGTTTTACAATGTTTTGGGGGAGGATATAAGTTATTATGTGTTAGATCTATGTATTTGTGCATGTTTATATGTGTTTTCCGTTATATGTGTTGTGATTTTGTGATGAGACTCTATGGATCTCGAAATCTATAACAAAAGTTTGTGATATTAGTAAACTATAACACTTATTACATCACACCATGAAAATGAAAGTGTAAACACGTGAAGATTGTTTGGATAAGTTAAATAAAATCTTGAAATAGGGTCATTTTTGATAAATAAACAAAAAGATGGGATTTCTATGGCATATACATTTTTTACAAGGACTAAAAGAGTCACTTTTATATAAAAATGGGTTTTTATGATATTCTTGCAGATAAAAGGGCCAAAACGTAAATATTTCCATAATGGGCCTTAAAAATGGGCTTTTCGGTTTTATTGGGCCTAAATTGTAAAAATTCCGATTTTTATGGATTAAATTGTCATTTTACCCAAGTTTGAGTCAAAAATGTAAACTTACGGTTTTATGGGTTGAAAATGCCACATTATTTGGATTTGGGCTAAAAATGCAATTTTTCCAAAACTTGGGCCGAAAATGTCGCTTTTATGAAAAAAAAAAAGAGATAAAAATGTAAAATTTTATAATCATGGGCCGAAAACATCAATTTATACTTACTTGGGCCAAAAATGTAAACTCACATACAATTGGACTAAAGATGTAAACTTTCATATTTATTGGGCGTCGATTATACATTACATGTTTATTGGGCCTCAGTGGCCCATTTACATGCTTTTGGGGCTGGGTTATTCATTACATGTTTATTGGGTCTCAGTGGCCCATTTGCATGTTTTTTGGACAAAAACTATACAATACATGTTTATTGGGCCTTAGTGGCCCATGTACATGCTTTTTGGGCCTAAACTATGCATTACATGTTTACTGGGCCTTAGTGGTCCTTCTATATGTCTGTTGGGCCTCGTTCATTCAAATACATACTCGTTGGGTTCTTCAAACATAAAACATACAAGTATACATTATATAACATGATACAATATTTGCGCAAACTCAGTCAAGGATGCTAGTGAGACATGTCGGTTGACACCTCTAGAGTGTATGATCGTAGCCTGTACTTATAACCAGAGTCCCCTAGAGGGAGAGCGGGAGTTTGTGTATAGATCTATATGGGGTGACACCCCGCACTTGAACTATTCGCTACAGTTAAACTAGGCCAGTCTAGGGTGACAAACCTTACCTTAATCAAGGCGGTGCCTGAAAACGCCACGCAAGGGGAATTCGTCATAATCAAGTATGGTTAAAACGGCTCACATAGAGATCCTCCCCAACATAATTTTATGGAACTCCTATAGAATATTGTTGATACAAAAACATACATGTACTGATATTCAGTTTTAGGGTTGAGACCACATCATTTTTATAAACAGAAAATATAGGATTTTATGGGGAAATACACAGTTAAATAATATATTCTATTTACAACAGAAAATACAAGGTTTTTAACCGGATTACATCTTTATATACATTCCAGAAATCGAAAACACGCATGCATTAATACTTGATTTTGTCACATCACGCTCGAACCATTGTTCAGAAAATATCGGATTTTCTGGTGTTATACTAACAATGCAAAAACTTTTATTCAAACATGCTTATAAACTCACCAACATTATATATGTTGATGTTTTTAAAATAACTTGTATTCTCAGAAAATTGTTAAGCGGAAAAGTCTTCAAGAACATGTGGAATTTTGTTATCATCATACATTAAATATATTGGACATGTAATTTATGATACTGTAATTGATATAAACAATGCTGGTTGTATTTTGATATGTATGGTGACAGTGTTTTCTTGTTTCAATTATATACAATGATATTACAAGATGAAGTCACGTGCAAGCCCCCAGACGTTTCCGCTGTCTGGTTCGGGGGTGTGACATATATATATATATATATATATATATATATATATATATATATATATATATATGGTTGGTTATTTTATTTTTACTAACTATTGTATGTCAGAATGCACAGATCTTGACCAACGGATGAAATTAATCAATGGACATGATTTGAGAGTGTATGATACTAAAATGGGATAACATGTACGCTATAATCACACAATTTTTAGCAAAAGGGTATTTTGGACAATTAACTACATTTATGAAAGGAAATTTTTTGGATATTTAGGGATAACTAATTCTCCTAATTTAAAAAATCTGAACTTTTTTTAATTAATTCAATTGTAATTCTAACGTAATTTGTAAACATAATTGATTTTATTCTGTCAGAATATTTTTTGTTAGAATGATATTCTTTTAGAATTTTATTCTATTACAATATTATTGAAGAATAACAAAAATCTTCAATTCGAGGTTGAAAAATAACAACATTCTAATATTTTCTTATACATCCAAAGTTAAATACAAATTCATACTGTTGGGTCAAAATATGGTTTATACTTTACTTTTCTGGGCAGTTGTATTTTTGTGTAATATTTATGAGTTTATGGTCTAGTTTATGGCTGAGTTTACGGCCGTAAACACCTTACGACTGTAAACTCATTTACGGCCGTAAACTCATTTGCGGCCCATTTGTTTCCGGCCCATGTTTCCTTGTATAAATAGAGGTGTTAGGGTGAGGAGTAAAGATTGATGAACATTAGAGAGTTTTCGGTCAGAGAAATAAGGAGCGTATGTGTGTGAATCTTTTGTATCTGGAACGTTAATTCATATCAATTCATACGAAGATTCATATTATCCTTCTTCTCCTTCTCTTCTATTTGATCTGACATCATCCGTTTGATTGAGATTCCGCACCATCAAACAGATTTGATTGATACACAGGCAGATTAGGGACTTACAATAGGTATCAGAGCCTAGTTGTATCAGTCAAAAGGATTTATTGTTTCATCCAAAAATCGAAGGTTCTGTGTTCTCGGTCCAAGCTTACGGCCGTAAACACTGAGTTCACTGCCGCAAACCAGTAAAATTCATCAACCGTGAAGTTTAGATTCTTAGGCCGTAAACCCTATTTTGGAGCATTATTTGATCTTATTTTCGAAATATTTTTGCGTTTTTGGATAGATCTCGCAAAAACAAAGGGGGTTTGTTCTTCGTGTTTTTCATAAAAAAATGTTTTTGATCAAGTTTTGGAGCTTCAAAGTCGAAAAAACGCTGTTTTTTACGTAATCGTTGAAGGGTTTTCGGCCGGAGCTTACTGCCGGAAACAGTTCACGGCCGGAGTTTACGGCCGGAAACAACTTACGGCGGCGGTTTACGGAGTTTGCGACTTGCAGCTCGGCTCGGCAGATCGGCTCGGAGGATCACGGCTTGGAAGACGGCTCGGCTCAGGAGCCGGCTTGCATTAGCGTTTCAACAAAAATACAGGACGCGAACTGAGGGTGCCCGGAATCGAACCCGGGACTTCAAAGTATTCAGTCAGCATCTTATCCAACTCAGCTAGCTGATAACTTGTTACATTCCTTCGAAAATTAAAATATAACTCGTCTTTTTCGCACCAAATTTCGAATTTTGACACTTTTAACCCAAAAACTCAATTTCTTTTATTTTTAAATTCTATTTTCATTCAAAATAAAAAATATATATAATAAAATAATAAATAATAAAATAATAATAATAATAATAAATTGTTTTTAGTTTTTCTTTTATTTTTTACTTTTTATTTCAAATTTTGATTTTGACTTTCTGGTTTGACCTTTGATTTTAAACTTTGACTTTTTCGTTTAACTTTTAAAATTTCAAATTTAGCTTTTCGGTTTGACTTTTAAGTTTGACTTTTCAAGTTTGATTTTTTAAATTTGACTTTTAAGGTTGACTTTTTTTTATAAAAAAAGGGCATTTTAATTTTGACGTTTAATTTTTATCTTAGCTTCTAGTTGTGTTTTTTTAATTGATTTTAAGATCTACGAGGGAGTTGAAAACATGAAAGAGAGTCGTCAGGATATCTTAAGACAAAATTTCAACATGTTCGATTATATCCCTGGAGAAACCCTGGAAACTCAGTTGCAGCGATTTACCACACTCACTACTGAGATTAATATTGCTGGGATCTTTTTGACCAAATCTGAGATAAACAAAAGGCTATTGAATTCACTTCCGAAATCGTGGGATATGAACGTGGCTATCATCAAGAAGACAAAAGATCTCAATCATCTTAGTCTTGCTGATGTAATTCAAGAACTTGATGCTTTGAAGTGTAGAGAAACAATGAGTTCTGAAAACATTCTGGTCACTGAAGTTACATGTTCTCCAGCTTGTGAAGCCACGATTAAATTTCTTCGGGAACAAATTGATGTATTTAAAAGAGAAGTTGAGGACCTGAGATATGAAGGTTATCAACTCAGGAAAGGACAGAAACCCCCGAAGGCTGAATTAGAAGCTAAAACCAAGGACTTTAGGAAACTTCAGGAAGAGTATAGCAGCAAGTGTGAAAATTATGATTATGTTAAGAGACAACTTACTGCTGTAACTGAAGAACTTGACGCTTTAAAAATTAAGTGTGGAAAAACAAATGTCAGTTTCAAAAATTATATTGCGTCAAGTCAGACAGTCAAGTCCTTATATGAAACCCAGTTAAAATTCAAAGAAAATCAAAGCAAGGGTCTAGGGTATGATAGTGTTCCTCCTCCTTTCAATCATAACTACACATCCATCCCCATGACAAAGAAAGAAATTGACAGGGAGGCACATCTTCAATATGGAAAACGAGCTGGATTTGTGTCAGGAGGTGTTATTAATATTGAAGATACTAATGATGCTACTTCTTGTGCAGGCAAAGTAACAGAAGATGAGAACAAGGAGAAAACCATTGAACAATCCAACATCTCCTTGAACTCTAAATCTGTTGCTTCGAACTCAACTGCTTCTGATCAACCTGCCGTTGGTAAATACAGGCCACCAATTCCAACGCAACAGAGTTCTTGTGGCAAGTGTGCATGTGGGAACAACAAGAGACAAGGAAAGGATACGCCACCAGGGGCAGGAAGAAATAACTTCACAGTGAAGAAAAAGACATGTTTTCACTGTGGAACACCTGGACACATTGCCCGAAACTGCCCAAATCGCGCATACGTTCCCTACTATGCACAAGGGTGGCAGAACGTGCCAAGAGGGAGATACTCCAAAGGAAACCCCTCAAGGTCACGTTCAGACAATGCCGACTGGAATGCCATGAAGACCAAGAATTTAAATCCCAAGGCCAAGAATCAAACCTCAAAGGACAAGAATCAAAATCCCAAGGAAAAGAAGGGAATGTTGGCACAGAAGTCTAGTTCAAGAGATGCTCCTGTAAAACCAAGACCGGCTAGGTCAAAGTCATCTCGGCAGCTGACTTCAAGTTCCAAAGCAAGTGCCGAGGCACCCATCGGATCGAAAAAGAAATGCGTTAAACCCGAATATAGATGGGTACCAAAGGCTCAATCTCCCAAATCAACTAATGACTCTAATATTTCTACATCTTCTGTTTGTGATAAGCAGGACATGTCATGGGAGAGAGTATCGTGCAAGGATGACAAAGGTCGACCCAGTTTCAAAATGGACTGGGTTCCAAAGACCAACTGATCCCACTCTGTGTCGGAGCAGCTATGGAGGCATATCATCAGACTTTGGTTTGTTGGTAGTGGTTGTTCCAGGCACATAATAGGGGACATCTCTCAAATATACAGCACTCATAACTTTGTTCGAGAGTTTGTGTCCTTTGCGGGAAAGGAAAGAAGGGAAGAAAAGAAGGGATCACACAGGGTTAGTGCTTAATGACATGAAGAATTTTTGGATCTGTTCTGAGATTATGCTTGTTGTTCTTAGACCTTCTGAATGCAGATTCAATCGGTGAATTACGGTTTGCGTTTTCTTCTCTATACTCCTGTGTTTTTCTTAAGCTGATTCGCTTTAAAGACTAATTTTTGTTTTAGGATAGTTTAAATTTGCGTATTAACTTTCGTTTCTCTCCTATGCACAAATTTAGGGGGAGAAATAAAAACAAAACAAAAATTAAAAAAGTTTCAAAAATCCAAAAACATTAGAAAATCAGAAAATCAAAATATGGTGTTAACGGAATGTGCTTGCAGGAGATGTTTTGGGAAGTGATATTATTAAGTGATAACAGGCAACCTGAGTCTGCGTAACGTACCCGAAGTTGAAGGGTCTATGCTCTGGTTTGATGCGTCGGTAGGCATGAAAATTTTTAAATGGACAAGACTAGGCAGAGCTAAACTTAGGAAATTTATAGACTTGACAAATCTTGACCTAGTTAGATCCATTCAGCCTGACAATACGACGCTCGGATAGGTTGAGCAGGGAGATATATATATGGGAATCTACCCGTCACATTAATTGAACCCGTACTTGGAACCGTGGCTTAACTTTTCCTCGATGTGCGGATTCTGTCCTTAATTCCGGTTGGATGGGGCGACTGGTAAATTCCGATAAATTAGGTCTGTAGAATATCATTTTCTTTCTTTCCGTGTGTTAGTCACATGTTGTCTCCTTTGCGTGATTTCCAATCCGACCTGGTACACAACATATGTAACTCTATTTCTCTGCAGGCTATATATATATATATATATATATATATATATATATATATATATATATATATATATATATATATATATATATGTGTGTGTGTGTGTGTGTGTGTGTGTGTGTGTGAAATACTTCTTATCTGTTAGCCATATGCTGTCTCTTTTGCGCGACTTCTAATCCGACCTGGTACACAACATATGCAACCTTCTTCTTCTCAACCCCTCTGAAGTAGTTAGCAATAGAATTCTGAATCTCTCCTCTCTCTGAATGGTTGTCTGCTCACCCGGTGTAAGGAGTACTCTGGAAGTTCTTGATGGCTGGGGCATATCGTGAAGCGGGAAACACGTTCCAGTACACTTAAAATTGAACTCATACAGATTGTCTATAGATCTCGCTGCTCAATTTAGGTGGACAACAATATCCCTGGTCGTCGTCAGCTGAATGGTCCTTAAGATATAGTATTGAGGAACTTAGGATCAGATATAATATCTAGGAACTTAAGTTCACCTTGTCTTGTAACAAATAGTATGTCCTAAATTTGTCACAATTTTTCGTGTTTAAGTGGACAACAATACCGACGATCGACCAGACAAAGATGTGAATATGAAAGGTACCGACAAGTGGATTAAGGCTGTCTAAAAACTTTGATCCCAAATCACTCTTAAAGTTAAATATCATTTTTATTTTTGTTAAATTTGTCATAGTTTCTTCTAATTTAAATATTAGGGGTGAATTAAAAAAAATTAAAAATAATGAAAATTAAAAAAATCAGAAAAATTAAAAAAAAAACAAAGAAAAATCAAAAAAATTAAAAATCCAAAAATAGTGTTATTTCTGTTTTATTTCTTGTTCAGAAAAATCAAAAATCCAAAAATATTTTTGTTTCTGTTTTAATTTGTGTGCTAAGTTTTCTTTTAGTTTTGTTTTGTCTTGAAAAGTGATTTCAGGTATAGATAAGACTCATGGAGTTTGTGTTGAAGATTTCTGAGCCAAAGTCTCGTCTGTGAGCATCGAAGAATTCACATTCGAAGGAGCAAGAAAGGAAGATTATTCTTTCAACATTCAATCCTTCAACCCCAGAAGCAAGGTGAAGCTGCAATTGAAGATTATGTGACGGATTGCATTGAAGCCTCCTCAATCAGTCTGCTGCTATCTTTGTACCTGCTGAAGTGATCCAGAAGATTTGTTCTCTCTGATGTTCTCTCTGAAGATTCTCAAGCTGAAAGCGTTATCTTTCAAGAATCAGTACATGAAGCCTCCTCACCCAATGTGCGTTCAATTCCAAATCTTGAAGAATTGCCCAAGTGCTCAAGATGAAGTTAAAAACTGAAGCCAAAGCTTCCATTGAAGATTGACAAGAAGAGCCAACTACTTTTTAGGGGGAGCTTGTTGGGTCATTAAGAAAAGAAAGCTATAAACCAAGGGGGAGATTGTTGGGTCAAAATATGGTTTATACTTTACTTTTCTGGGTAGTTGTATTTTTGTGTAATATTTATGAGTTTATGGTCTAGTTTACGGCTGAGTTTACGGCCGTAAACACCTTACGGCCGTAAACTCATTTACGACCCATTTGTTTTCGGCCCATGTTCCCTTGTATAAATAGAGGTGTTAGGGTGAGGAGTAGAGATTGATGAACAGTAGAGAGTTTTCGGCCAGAGAGAATAAGGAGTGTATGTGTGTGAATCTTTTGTATCTGGAACGTTAATTCATATCAATTCATACGAAGATTCATATTATCCTTCTTCTCCTTCTCTTCTATTTGATCTGACATCATCCGTTTGATTGGGATTCCGCACCATCAAACGGATTTGATTGATACACAGGCAGATTAGGGACTTACACATACATATTCTTACAGACTAAAAGCCTTATACATTTTAATATAATTATAAATATTCTAAAAGAAGATCAACAAAAATGAATAAAATTCTTATAAAATAACAACATTCTTAAATTGTGAGTATGATCAAACTTTATTCATTCTTCGAATTATTCCTATTAGGTCTTCATCGCATTCTTCCAACCATTCCTATCACAAATACAACAAAACTAATAATGGTTAAAAACATGTTACTTGCAATTAACGATCACTTTATATATTTTGGTAGAATACATATAATATGACAGAATACATAGAATACATTCTGACAGAATACATAGATTTTATTCTGGCAGAATACATTCTGGTAGAATTCAAAGAATACATTCAAAAGTATCGTATTTACTGCTAATATTAATATACAATAACGAGCGACAATAGAAATTGAAATTCAAAATCACAAATTGAACCAAAATAATACACAGACAAATTAACTACCTTTCTAAACAATTACATAAAACATGTGCTGCTAGTAATTCTGACAGAATGCATATCACAAGGTTAAATTTTTTAGATTCTTTTTCAGACATTTCAATAAACACCTGTTAGACATTATCATCAAACAAGCCAAAATTCATCTAAAACAATTAATGAAGTTAGAATAATAATGTGGGTGCTATGTGTGTATCAACAAAGACCATGATCCTTATAAATAGACAAAGAAATCATCAAAAAAATGTTAAAAACCAATATTCGTATAACATATGAAATACAATCATGTAATCCTAAAACTACAATGAAAAAAGATGGAGTCTTATATATAGACATTTCATCGAACATTTAGAGGGCAAAATACATGTTATATGACAGAATACATATTATATAAAATATATGTTACTAGTAATTTTGACAGAATACATGTTATATGACAGAAACATTCTCACAACATATGGCATAATACATAAAACATAGAATACATTTTAACAAAATACATAAAATACATAGAATATGGCAGAATACATAGAATATAACAAAATCCATGTCTAAGATTACTAAAAACTATGTTTTAAATATGGAATTAGTCAATTACTGAGAATTTGGCTTGAAACATCTCTTATGCATTTTATCAAACACCTTCTGTGCATTATCCAGTTGTCCTAGCTTTACCTTGAAATACAATGTCAAACATCTTCAACAAGTTGTATTAAACACCAAACACCTTCATAACACTAGAAATTGAACTGAAAGCGGGAGAAAGATTCATGATATCATGGAAAATTGATAGAAATCGATTACATATGTTGAGATAATCATAAACCAAATGTAGCTATACCAAACTTGAATTAAGAGAACGTATATTCGATTCCACTAGTGAATTTTCAGAACTGGGAGATCTTAATCGGAAAGAACTTACCAGCTTGGTTCAAATAAAATACAAAGAAATACATCCAAACAGATTGCAATCATAGATTTTTCAGAAATGGCGTTCACAAAATCATTTATCCAAAACCAAATACATAAAATCGATTAAATAAAAAAAATGAGTTTATTATAAGAAAAAGAAACTTACAGACTGATTGGAGAAGAAATTTATCCGTGGTCATGGGTATGGAAACTTGATGATTGATAGTGGAGATTTTAGGGCTCGAACCGTGGAGAGTTTAGGGCTCAATGTGAATTGGAATTGGGCACCATTAGGGTTCATGTTTGTATTGTGTGTCAGGTTGATGATGATCGGCATGGTAGGTTTCTTCTCCTGGTGTCATGAAGGAGTCATTGGTGAAGATTGACGAAGCAATTTAAGTTCGAATGGTGAGTGTTTTTCTAGGGTTAACAAACTAATTTCCCTGCACATTAAATGTTTTAAATCTTTACGAAAATTAAATATAACAAAGATTTCTATTATACTCTTTTCTGATTTATTATTGAATTTATTTTTGCTTAATTCTGATTGGTTGTTAGAGGCACACGATACTTGTTGAAAACATGGGAACCTAACTCTATATATATATATATATATATATATATATATATATATATATATATATATATATATATATATATAGAGAGAGAGAGAGAGAGAGAGAGAGTTAGGTTCAAATGTTTCTAGCAAATAGTGTGTGCCTAAATGCACCAATGAGAATTCAGGAATAATAAATCATTAAATAAATTAAAAAAGGGTATAATGGTAAACTTACTATATCTAATTATGGTAAAAATTAAGTCAATTAATCTCTCCTTAATTAGTTTAACCCTACAAAGCCAACATCCCTAACCATCGACGGCTTCCTCAAATCATTGATACCTCTGTACCTTAATTTCCATCGGAAATCGATTCATACATCTGAGCACCACCGTCGGCATTTTATCTGCCATCATGACAGCAACTTCTAGATCCTCTATTTGACTACTCTTCTTCCTCATCTTCATGTTCATCGCCTTCCATCCACCTGATGCCTCCATGCTTACAGATGGTGGCAAAAAATAGATTGATTGAAATAGAATGCCTGAAAGATGTTCGATTAAAGTCGTCAGAATAAGATTATGTCTTTCTTTTCATATCTGATTTTGAGTTTTTGAGCCTACAATATTGAACCATAAGACAACTATTGAACAACAAGACCACATGTTTGATTTAATGTTTATGTGATTCTTTTTAATCTATATTTTCTGTCTTTGGTTCTTAGTTATTGCATATACGATGACATATACTACTCTAATTTGTATTTGTGTTTTGGTTTTATTAAAATAATGGATATAAATAACACATATTGAAGTGCACTCTATGTGTTTGTGTTTATGCCTAAGAGAAGACAGAAGGACAACTAAGACTAATGATTGATAACTTTATGAATTACAATAGCAGGAAGAGTGAAGAAATGTGGTTAAAAAGTTGGACGATCCTCGAGGGGGAGTCGTTCATCAGGTTTGTTTTTCTTTTTATTTGCAGCTTGATCTTGATTTCTCTTATTGATAATCAACCACCTATCCAAGAAATTATTCCCCAATCTAAATCCGTAGAGACACACGATCATTTCTAAATCAGTGGAATTTTTATACATTAATTGTTTATCCCATTCTTAAAGAATCAGATAGTGAGAAATATCAATTCTTCTCTTTGACTTTTGAATAGATACTTTGATTATAAAAGTCTAATTCAGTAATTGGTTTCGAATTGTTTTTATACTTGTTCTTCTATGTTTTATTGTAGTGATTTTGAATATAAAAGTCAATTTATGTTAGAATCTTGTTTTGCATATACTGGCTTTAGTTATTTTGTTTTTCTAAACCATTTGAATTGAGTAAAATTATATAAAAAAAACTAAAAACTTCTGAGTTTTGTAGATAATAAGAAGAAAACAAAAACTAAAAGTTGGTGTGTATTTTTTGTGGTGATGTAAGCAGGAACATGTGTTTCTTTCAAATATTCATGATTCAGATATTCTGTTGGAATTTAATGTATGCTAGGATGATGCAGAAATGATGAGGTAACTTATGAAAAAAAATAGATATGTGATACTTCATTCTCAAAGAATGAAGAAAAACAACAATATTCTTTCAGAATTTCGGGATTCAACATCCAAAAACAGCAATATTCTTTCAGAATTCAAGAAGAAAACATGGAGAACGAGAGTATTCTAGCAGAATGTTGTTATTTTTTAAGAATGTTATTCATTTTTGTTGATATTCTTTTAGAATATTTATAACTATATTAAAATGTATAAGACTTTAGTCTGTAAGAATATGTATGAATTTGTATTTAAGTTTGGATGTATAAGAATATATTAGAATGTTTGTTATTTTTCAACATCTTATTCAAGAATCTTGTTTTTCTTCAATAATATTCTATTAGAATAAAATTCTGAAAGAGTATCATTCTAACAAAAATTATTCTGATAGAATAAAATCGGTAAAAAATGAAATTCAATTAATTAAAAAATTCAGATTTTTTTAAATTAGGAGAATTAATCATCCCTAAAAATCTGAAAATTTCCTTTTATAAATGTAGTTAATTGTCCAAAATACCCTTTTGCTAAAAATTGTGTGATTATATGGTACATGTTACCCCATTGTAATATCATACACTCTCAAATCATGTCCATTGATTAATTTCATCCGTTGGTCCAGATCTGTACATTTTGACACACAATACTTAGTAAAAACAAAATAATTTAAGCATATATATATATATATATATATATATATATATATATATATATATATATATATATATATATATATATATATATATAAAGAGAGAGAGAGTTAGGTTCAAATGTTTTCACTATCTATTGTGTGTCTGTATTATTGATTCTGGACCAATCATTATAGTTATTTTAAGAAAGTAATTAATGCTTATTAAATGCTGAAGATGTAATTAATACCTATTATATCTTCAACATGTAATATGCATTAATTACTTTCTTAAATTAACTAAAATGATTGGTCCAGAATTATTCATACATGCACACAATAGATAGTGAAAACAAAATAACTTAACCCTATATATATATATATATATATATATATATATATATATATATATATATATATATATATATATATATATATATATATATATATATATATATATATATATATATATATATATATATATGTCACAAGTCGCAAGTGCTAGTAGGTAGTTTCAAACACATAATGCAATGCAATCATGCCACCTGCGTAGCCGCTATGCACGGATGTGTTCACACTTGGTTTTGACCTTCCGATACAAAATACCAAAAATACAAATGATAATTAATAAGTGAAAATAAACAATCCTTTATCCCCACGTGTTGTTTGTTCATTTTGAATATATGTTCTGGTGTTTTTTTATTAATATAACGAGGCACTGGAAAAATCGAACACACAATTTAAGTAGTTGACACAGGTTTCTTTAATATAAGGAAAAAGAAAAATTAGATCAATGTTTAGTCATTTCCAAAATATCACTTTTAAATTGAACATGTCTTTATAATCTGTCCTTTTTTGATCCGTACCCTTATATAAACCCTTCACGCTTCCCCCCTTTGATCTATCACACACACCATCTTCTTTGTTATTCCTGCATACAGACAATTCTAAGAAAACACTCAAAAATCTCATCGAGTATAATATATTTCAAGTGTATAAATGGTTAGATCCCCGTGTTGCGAGAGGATGGGGTTGAAGAAAGGCCCATGGACACACGAAGAAGATCAGATCCTCATCGACTACATTAAAAAGTATGGCCATGACAACTGGCGCGCTCTCCCTAAACTAGCTGGTTGGTTTCCGTTACGAACTCCATATGTTCTTTAATCTACTTTGAGTTTGATCACCATATCAAATGTTAAGATCGTGATTTCATAAATTAATCATATCTTTTATGTTCTTTTTATAGGTTTGTTAAGATGCGGGAAAAGTTGCAGGCTTAGATGGACTAATTATCTCAATCCAGATATTAAAAGGGGTAACTTTACTAGAGAAGAAGAACAAACCATCATACAATTGCATGCAGCCATAGGAAATAGGTTTGTTCTATATCTGTTAACATGCTACTACGTACGGATAATCCATATTGTATATAACAAACATGTAATTAAATTTTTTTATGGCGTTGGATCTCAAGATATAACGGATCGATTTTTGGAAATAATATGAGTTTTTAATCGGAATTACAGATGGTCAGCAATTGCAGCACAATTACCGGGACGTACGGATAACGAAATTAAAAATGTTTGGCACACTCACTTAAAGAAGAGAGTTCATGAGGCTGAGAACCAATGTCAAGCCTCAAATTTTCAGCAACAAAAGATCAAATTAGAAGAGTACATTGAGTTATCACCGACGTCCTCCTCTATAAAATCATCAGATATTAATTCTGATCATGCTCATGATCAGACTAGTGACAGTCAACTCAATTCTCCTAACTGTGAGATTTCTTCAGTTATCACCACGGATAAAGGTGACATGCAAGTTTTGGGACGTTTACAAGAAATGGATAATGACTTATGGTCAGAGATTTTCTCAGGTGAAAACTCCGGTGAGTTAACGGTGATGGAAGCAGGTTACAAATACACGTCAAGCATGAATGATGACATGCAGTTTTGGTTCAATGTATTTACGAGAGGGGAGGAGTTATTAGAATTCTAAACGGGGTAACGGTTTTCTAATCACTATATTCGGTTTTTTCGTTACTAAAAACCATTGTTTTTAAGCACAAAATCGTTGGTTTTTGTTAATAAGATCAAAGAGAACAGAATGTATCACTAACGTGAAAGAGCGAGTTCAGATCAAAATCTTGGATTAAAATTCTTGTGTTTTTACCTTTTTTAATTTTTAGATGATACGATTGACTCGAAGAGTATTAATTAGAAGGTGACAAGTTTGACGAATTCAAAGTCATTGTTGATAGACTAAATGCAAAAATAGGACAAGTGGAGAAAACTTTTTAACAAAAAGTAATTTATATACAAATTGGCTTCTTAATTTTCTTTTATAAATAATCATATTGTTTAACCATACCGTGGCTGCTTTTGCTTTTGTTACCCCACACACACACACATATATATATATATATATATATATATATATATATATATATATATATATATATATATATATATATATATATATATATATATATATATGAAATGGTTATTTGGGAAACAAAAAAAAACCCCTAAAAATCATAAAAATACAAAAAAAAAAAAAAAAAAAAAAAAAAAAAAAAAAAAACTACTTAGAGATCACAAAACTTTTTTTTTGAATTTTTTTATAAAAAATTGCAGCGTTCTATACAAATTCGCTGAAAAAAATTTGAATTTTGTTTTAAAAAAAATTTGATTTTTTTTATTTTTTTTATTTTTTTCAGCGAATTTTAAGTAAAAGTTGCGATTTTTTATTAAAACAATTCAAAAAAGATTTATGATCTCTAAGTATTTTTTTTATATATTTTTATGATTTTTAGGGTTTTTTGTTTTCCATAAAACCTAAACCTATATATATATATATATATATATATATATATATATATATATATATATATATATATATATATATATATATATATATATATATATATATATATATAGGAATGAGTTCTATGGAAAACAAATAACTAGGGCAACATCTACCGTAACCAATAATCAAATGACACGTGTCAATTTCTTTCTTCACAAGTAATGTATTGTGGAAGTGATGTGTTGTCATGTTTTCATTGGTTTAAATATGTGTTGCCCTAATCATTCATTTTCCATATAACTCTTCCCTATATATATATATATATATATATATATATATATATATATATATATATATATATATATATATATATATATATATATATATAAGGGAATATGTGGTTGTTATATACCTAAGGTTATATATAGAAGAACAAATCGTCCCTGTGGTTTGGTTAAATTTGCGTGTTTGGTCCCTAACTTTTGTTTTGCACTCGAACCGTCACTTTATTGCGTCGCTCGTCCCTGTCAAACATAAAAAGACACTTCTGCCCTTTCTCATTCATTTTTTACCTTTTTAATTATTTGTTTTATGTTTTTAAATAATAAAATAAAAGACCACCCTCCATTCCCCATTTCATTCTCATCCACCCACTCGATTACATTCTCCAAGTTTTCCCAAATCCTCTTTCCGGCAAGAGACCATCGTTGCTTTTCCGATGATCATCGTCACTTTTTCGGCACGCAATTGTCACCTCTATAACCACTTCTTCTCACTAGAACCTCAGTTCCTCTCTTCCCGTCACCAGGGCCGGTCCAGACGGTGGGCAACCCGGGCGACCACCCAGGGCCCACCTCTCCTGAGGGCCCAAAATTTCATGGCTATGTAGTGTATATATATATAAAAAAAAATATTACCTAAATGATTTTAAGGCCTAAATTTGGTTCATACTCAAACTAGGTCAAAAGATAAACAATTTGGCTTTGCCAAAAACTTGATGTGCACAAAAGTACCCATTGATTTTAATATTTATAAACTAACAAACTTAGACTAACTATGCATCTATAGGTTGTGTACCTAGTCAGATTATAGTATAGGTTTGGTAAGTCGGGTATCGATCACAGGGAACAGTTGTTACTCATTAATCTGCTTGTTATCAAATTAATTTTAATTATTAACACATTTAAAAAGGGTTTTATCTGATTTTACAAGATTAGACGAACTTAACTCAAATTCAATCAATAAGTAAAAACACTCTTGTTTAGTTCGAATCCACTTCGTCCTTATGGCTAGCTAATAATTATCGATTATCAAGTTGGTTATTATTATATTAGTAATTTAAGTCTAACTTTACCAATAATTAGTTAATTCATGTAAAACTATGTATAGCCACACACAATTAAACATAGAACCAATTATGATTATGAATATGCTATGTAAGATTTATTATGCAAACGCAATTATAGTCATAATCTACGTTCTCTAGCACAGCTAAATTTATTTACTTTAATTACTAACTAAGATTAGTCAATCCTAGCTCTAACAATTTAATGTTCACTAAATCATTAGGTAAACAAGTTCATGCATGTCACACCCCAAAACCAAGAACGGCGGAAACGTTCTGAGGCGGAGGACGTCATGTACAGTATCACAATAATGAAAAGTAGTAAACAAGCAACAACATCATCCATTGCATTAATAATATAATTTTAATACAAGTGTTCTGTCAATTTATAATAGACACTAAAGTATAAACAAAATGAAAGATGAGTCTTGAACGAGCTCCATCTTCTCTAAACCTTGCATCGGTACCTGTCTACTGTTGACCTGAGGATACAAGTTATTTTGAAAGAGAGTATCAGCTTTAAAGCTGGTGAGATCATAAGTATTAATGTGTCTTAATTTGTATGTAAGTATTTGTTTGACATGTAATGAAAGACTGGAAAATGTTTTGAAAGAAAGTTCGTGTAAGTATGAAAATGTTTGTAAAACAACTGTAAACGTTTGAAAAACCCTAGAAATCCCTATAATTTCTACTATATTAAAAGGGAGTCTTCTACCAAGACCCAACTGCTCTAAATGTAGTCTTCTACCAAGACTTAACTGTTTTGTATGTTTGTTTCTTGTAAAAGTGTGTAGTTTTCCCCAAGTGTGACTATCATTAACAAAATATAGTTTGTACATTAATGTTTAAGTGAAATGATCACTAACTATATGTAAAGGGTAAATTAATGTAGTATTGTAGTGTTGTATTATAGGAACTACTGCTGCACTAACTACCTTAAACCGGATTTATATTAAGGTATTATGTGATTAATTGTACCATACTATCGACTAAGTAACACGACAAATGTAGGTCGTAAAAAGGTATGATGTTTGGCACCCGTAGACCTGCAGGTCTGGTTGTAGCTAGCAGCAAGGTGTAGGATAGTCAATCCAGTATAGATCTATACGCAAACTCACGCTCTCCCTCCAAGAGACTCTGGCTACAACTCGGGCCATGGCATTAAAGGCATGCTCCGATACAGTGGATCACAATTATGTTAACGTATTCATTTATCTATAATGTATTGTTAATCGTTCTAGTATCGTTGTATATGTTCTCTTTCTAGTATAGTTGTAAATGTTCTCCTGTAGACGTATCTATGTAAATGTATCTATGTAAATGTAACATGTAAATGTATCTATGTAATAGTATAGTAATGTACTGTGTGTACTACCTGTGACGTGTGTTCTCTCTCTATCTAGCAAGTATTGACTCATGAATGAACTGACTCATTGTATGATATTGTTTTCTAGTAATAGTTCTAGTATCTTCCTAAACTACCCATATGGTAGCTTACTAGTAATTGAACTGGTACGTATGAACATGTATGTATACCCTTGCTACCCGAGGGCATTGGATGAACTGGAAGGACCTTTATGACTATATATGTACATATGATATATAACTAATATTTAAACAACCTTCGGACGGATACCCGATGTCCCACCGGACCACATCTCAAGCGCGAAAAGGAAATAGGGTGGATAGCCTTCCTAAGTCTTTTAAACAAGTCTTATATATCTATACATATATATGCATGCAATTGATTAAGTGAAATGATCATTAACTATATGTAAAGGGTAAATTAATGTAGTACTGTAGTGTTGTATTATAGGAACTACTGATGTACTAACTACCTTAAACCGGATTTATATTAAGCTATTATGTGATTAATTGTACCATACTATCGACTAAGTAACACGAAAAATGTAGGTCGTAAGAAGGTATGACGTTTGGCACCCGCACACCTGTAGGTCCGGCTGTAGCTAGCAGCAAGGTGTAGTATAGTCTATCCAGTATAGATCTATACACAAACTCACGCTCTCCCTCCAAGAGATTCTGGCTACAACTCGGGCCATGGCATTGAAGGCATGCTCCGATCCAGTGGATCACAATTATGTTAACGTATTCATGTATATGTAATGTATTGTTAATCGTTCTAGTATCGTTGTATATGTTCTCTTTCTAGTATAGTTGTAAATGTTCTCTTGTAGACGTATCTATGTAAATGTAAACATGTAAATGTATCTATGTAATAGTATAGTAATGTACTGTGTCTATTAGCTATGACGTGTGTTCTCTCTCTATCTAGCAAGTATTGACTCATGAATGAACTGACTCATTGTATGATATTTTTTTCTAGTAATAGTTCTAGTATCTTCCTAAACTACCCATATGGTATCTTACTACTAATTTAACTGGTACGTATGAACATGGATGTATACCCTTGCTACCCAAGGGCATTGGATGAACTGGAAGGACCTTTATGACTATATATGTACATATGATATATAACTAATATTTAAACAACCTTCGGACGGATACCCGATGTCCCACCAGACCACATCTCAAGCGCGAAAAGGAAATAGGATGGATAGCCTGCCTAAGTCTTTTAAAAATTTCTTATATATCTATACATATATAGGCATGCAATTGATAATATAAAAGCATAAAATAAGTTTTGTAAAACCTTTGAACATAATTATTATCTAAGAAAAGATCGAATTGATGTCAATCTATAAAACGGTTTCAAGGCATGGGTTTGATAGAACAGTTTAAGTATAAAGAAACATTTGTTTGAAACACAATTGTAAATGAGTTTGAAATGAAACATACAGAGTAAAATGTACAGTTTAATAAGGAGTTTTAAACATATAAAGTGTTTATGAAAAACATTTGAAGGAAATTGTTTGGTAAAACGGCTAATGAGTAGCAAATCATTTGAATGATGCTTATTAATCACATATGATTGATATAATAACGAGCATGATTCTACTTGTATCCCCCCATAAAGTATTTAAAAATATTTAAAACATTGATTAAGGGGTATGAACTCACCTGTTGCGATTGGATCGGAAGGAAGTGTCGGATAAGTGCTTGGTGTCAAGTGAAGACTTAGACACGCACAAAGATCCTAATTACATATGAGGACATATGTATATAAGCAATTAGTCTTTAAACAACTAATAAACAAGTCAAGACACTCTAGGACATGACAAACACTTTGTATAAGTGTTATAAGTGTTCAGGAGTGCATCTAAGTGTTTGTAGGGAAAGGCTAGTGTGTTTAGGGTTCAAGGAAGACTCCTAAAATGAGTTTACTCCCTAAAGACCAACACCCTTTGAGTTTACGGTCGTAAACTCCTAACTTTTTCACCATTTGTTGATTTGAAGTCTTCTAAGCTATTCCAATCATTCCTACTTCATGATTTAGCCTTAGGAAGTGTTGTGTGGCATCAAAACACTCCTAAATGGAGTTTACGGTCTAAGGACCATTTCTTCATGAGTTTACTACCTTAAACTCATGAGTTTACTACCTTAAACTCATGAGTTTACTACCTTAAACTCATGAGTTTACTACCTTAAACCCATAAGTTTGGTATTTGGCGGATTTCAAGTCCTTAGCTCAAACATGGCAATAGTCTAGGTTAGATTTAGACATAAGGAACAACCGTGGGACATTTATGGGACTTTTACACATCATTTGGGGTGTTTACGGTTTTGGGAGATCCCCAAACCGTAAACACATAAAAATGTATGATTTTGGTGCTTTTTGTGTGATAAACTCTTCAAGGATGAATCTAGACAAGTCCCTAAGGTATTGTGAAGCATCTAGGCACCTTAACACACCATTTTGGCCCTATTCTTGGTGTTTACGGTTTTGGGACCTCCCAAAACCATGAACACCTTTATCTTGATGTTCTTGGGACATTTCTTTGGTATAAACATGTATAGCTATCTTTAAATGACTCTATGATAGAAGTACTTGATGGGTTTTATGCAAAGAAACATTCATATGTGCTCATACAAACCCTAATGCTTGGATCTAGGTTTCTCTATTGAACATGCTTTGATTCCAAGACTTACAAACCCTAATATTGCATACAAATGACAAAAACTAACATATAGAATCAGATCTAGATGTTTACCTCTTCAAATGTTGGCTTAGATTTTCTTCTCTTCTTCTCTTGAGCTTAGAGTCACAAATGCAACTCCTCTAATGGTTCACAAACCCCACAAGCAAGAAGGCAATATGAGAGAGGGTGAGAGAAGCTAGAAATCGGCCTAGGGTTCTCTTAGAAACAAGTGGTAGCCGATTTCAATGCCCTAGGGGTCATATTTATACTTACAGGCTACTAGGGTTTCAGTCTAAACCCTAACGGACAGCTTAGCCACTAAGCAGCCCAAGGAACCTTCTGGAATAAGGCCTTGGACGAAAATATGATGGATAACCATCATAATTTCGTTCCCCCTTAAGCCCATTAGGTTTCCTTAACCCAAAACTCAAGTATCATACATTTGACAGTTTATACCCCTTTATTCAATTAATCTCTTTTGGTCACCAAATTAATTCCTAATTAATTTATGACCAATACTAATTAAATAAATATGATTTCTCCTTTAATATATTATTCCTATAATATATTAATAAATCATAATACTCTCTCTTTCTCCTTAAAGTACCTTGTCAAGTTGCTTTGGAGAAGGCAACCCAAAAGGACTATGCACAACCGGGTCAAGTATATACCAAATATAGTTACGGGCTTAGACACTATTCCAACAGTCTCCCACTTGGATAAGTCTAGTAACTATATCTCACATACGACTTCAGAATCCGATTAGCAATCGTAGCTCTTATACTTCGCTGTCAACTCTGATCAACTTGTCCTTTAGATAAGGGATCATATAATCCTCTATTCTGGATATCATGCTGACAATGCTTATTGTCCAATAGGAGTTCCTTGATTTCTGATTTGTTTGACATAGAATTTAGTTGAACACATCAACTTTATTCTGACCGGGCCCGACACATAAGTCAAACCAAATCATCAAGTGGCCAATATATCACTTTTATTCTCATAGAATAAAAGGAATAGATCAACTTTGAC
This sequence comes from Lactuca sativa, assembly GCF_002870075.4. Lineage (NCBI taxonomy): Eukaryota > Viridiplantae > Streptophyta > Magnoliopsida > Asterales > Asteraceae > Lactuca > Lactuca sativa. Next base: position 142,430,105 of record NC_056630.2, on the reverse strand, counting down.
TCATATGCATTCATTATTTACTAATTAAATTACACACAATAATGCATCTTATAACATCAAGTTACTGATGTGTTTACACATTATCAATGCATAACCAACCAGCAAACAACAATCATATCTCTAAGTTTTAAGATTATATGATGTTATCGCTTTGCAATCACTTAAGGTAAAACACCATGAAGTGATACAGCAAACTCGGGTTTATTCCAATGCTCAACTCATATTCATAAGCACTCATGAACTTTGCAGCAAACCTTTGCTATGTCCAAAAACGTTTTAGAAAATCTACAAACAATTCATGACAGTCTTCATTCATATCTACTTCCAAAATATGACCGACTGCGGACCTTTTGAATAATCCTATCATTCAGGAAGTCAAAACATGCAAAAAATGGAAACAATAGATAAATAACCAACACAAGATAGTAGCTTTACTCATAAATAACACATTTTATTTATTCATCGAATGTCAAGTACAAACTATCTATTACACATTTCCTATCTAATCCAAACTTATATCATCCTTCAGCCCAATGCTCCTAGCGTGTTGTAAGTGTTTGACTCTACTCAGTCCCTTCGTAATGGGATCTGCTGGGTTTTCTTCTGATGATACCCTCTTCACAACGAGGAGTCCCTCTTCTACCCGATGTCTGATAAAATGGTATTTTCTGTCAATATGTCGAGATCTACCATGATCTCTCGGTTCCTTGGTCAAGGCAACCACTCCTTCATTATCACATAAAATTTCCATCGACTCTTTTATGGATGGCACAACTCCAAGGTCGCCAATGAAGTTCTTCAACCATATAGCCTCCTTTGACACTTCGCTCGCCGCAATATACTCTGATTCGCACGTTGAATCAGCTACGGTCTCTTGCTTGGAACTTTTCCAAGTCACTGCTCCTCCATTTAAGGTAAAGATCCAGCCCAACTGCGATCAGAAGTTATCCCGATCCGTCTGAAAACTAGCATCATTGTACCCTCGTACCCTTAAGTCATCACTCCCACCAAGGACTAGAAACCATTCCTTGGTCCTCCGAAGGTACTTAAGAATATTCTTAACTGCAATCCAATGAGCTCTACCAGGATTCCCTTGATATCTGTTGACCATGCTCAAAGCGAAGGCCATATCAGGGCGAGTACAAGTCATAGCGTACATGATAGAGCCTACTGCGGAAGCGTAAGGTAGTCGGCTCATATCAGCTATCTCTGCCTCTGTACTCGGGCTCTAAGTCTTACTCAGCTTGGTATTGCGTTGGATTGGCAACTCCCCTTTCTTGGAATTTTCCATACTAAAACGCTTTAGTACCTTATCCAAGTATGTATCCTGACTGAGTCCTATCAGTCTCTTTTCCCTGTTTCTTACTATTCTTATTCCCAGAATATAAGCAGCCTCTCCGAGGTCCTTCATAGCAAAACATTTCCCAAGCCAGGACTTGACCTCCTGCAAGGTTGGGATATCATTTCCTATGAGTAGTATGTCGTCGACATACAATATGAGGAAGCTCACTATACTCCCACTGGCTTTGACATATACACAAGATTCATCTTCGCTCCGCAGAAAGCCAAACTCTTTAACCTTCTCATCAAAACAAAGATTCCATCTGCGAGATGCTTGTTTCAATCCATAAATGGATTTCTCAAGCTTGCATACTCTATTTGGATGCATCGCATCGACAAAACCCTCTGGTTGATTCATGTAAACATCCTCAGCCAACATTCCATTAAGGAAAGCGGTTTTCATGTCCATCTGCCATATTTCATAATCATGAAATGCATCTATTGCATGCATCACCCTAATAGACTTTATCTTCGCAACTGGTGAGAAGGTCTCATCATAGTCAACTCTGGGAGTTTGAGTAAAGCCCTTCGCAACCAATCGCGCTTTATAAGTATGCACTTTCCCATCCATGTCCGTCTTCTTCTTGAAGATCCACTTGCACCCGACTGTCTTACGACCCGGTACATTATCAACCAAATTCCAAACTTGGTTGTCGTACATGGACCGAATCTTGCTGTCCATCGCCTCTTTCCATTTTGCAGACTCCGGGCCTGCCATGGCTTCCTTATAGCTGCTAGGTTCATCCAAATTTACTAGTGTGCTATCACTAATAAATGTATCCCCTTCAGTAGTAATATGAAAACCATAAAACTGGGGTGGAACACTAGCCCTAGTGGAATGTCGAAGAGGTAAGGACTCGTCAACAGGTTCAACAGGAGTTTCCTCCTCAAGTTGGGTGCCAGGGTCAGAGGTTCCTTCATCGGTTTGATCTTGAATTTCTTCAAGTTCAATTTGCCTCCCACTGTCTTCTTGGCTTATCAATTCCCTTTCGTGGAAAACTCCTCTTCTAGAAACGAAGACAACATTGTCACTCGGTCTATAGAAAAGGTAGCCAAAAGACTTCTGCGGATAGCCGATGAAATAACACTTCTCACTACGAGGTTGTAGCTTGTCGTGAGTCTCTCGTCTTACGAAATCCTCGCAACCCCAAACCTTGATATGTGCCAACGAGGGAGCCTTCCCTGTCCACATCTCGTGAGGAGTCTTGGAAACCTTCTTGGTGGGAACTAAGTTAAGTATATGGGCGGTAGTCTCTAAGGCATACCCCCAGAAAGCTATTGGTAACAAAGTCTGACTCGTCATAGAAAGAACCATGTCCAACAAGGTCCGATTACATCTCTCAGCCACACCATTCAATTGTGGCGTCCTCAGAGGCGTCAATTGCGAAACAATTCTGCATTCTTTTGGATAGTCGTGAAACTCAAGACTTAGGTACTCTCCTTCTTGGTCTGACCGAAGCATCTTGATTTTCCTGCCTAGTTGATTCTCAACTTCATTCTTAAACTCTTTGAACTTTTCAAAGGTTTCCGACTTTTGCTTGATTAAGTAGATATATCCATATCTGCTATAATCATCTGTAAAAGTCACGTAGAAGCGACAAGCATCCCTTGTGGTGGATCTAAAGGGCCCACACACATCGGTGTGTATGAGATCCAATAAACCCTCACGCCTTTCGCAAGTGCCAGTATAGGGTGACTTGGTCATCTTCCCAAGTAAACAAGATTCACACGTGTCATCGTCCCTAAGTTCGAACGACTCCAACACTCCATCCTTTTGGAGTTGGGCTATGCGTTTCTTGTTGACATGGCCAAGGCGACAATGCCACAAGCATGCTTTGTCTAGAATAGTAGACGAATCAATATTCAAAACATTATTTCCTAAATTATCAACAATCATCACAGATTCATAAATCCCATTACAAGGTAATGCATTGAAATAAAAGACACCATTAAAATAAACGTTAATAGAACCATTACTATTATCAAAAGAATATCTGAAACCTTGTCTAAATAACCCGTGAAATGAAATAATGTTTCTTGCCATATCTGGCAAATAACAGCAATTGTCTAAATCTATCCCTAACCCATTACTTAACACTAAAGAATAAACACCGACTTTGGTCACAGGCGACGATCTTCTGTTTCCCATAATCAGGTTCATCTTCCCATGTTCCACCTCCCTACTTATTTTTAGGCCCTGCATATCAGAACAAATGTGGTAACCACACCCTGTATCAAGAACCCATGAAGTAGCAAATGATGAGTTATTAGATTTAATAAAATACATACCTACAAAGGTGGGCTTAATCTTCCCATCTCTTATGTCCTGCAGATATTGTGGGCAGCTTCGCTTCCAGTGGCCCTTTTGGTGGCAATAGAAGCACTCTGCTTCTTTAGGATCGGAAGAGGGTTTAACAGGGCCTGCTTTGGTCCCACTTGAGGACGAACCATCTCGGGGTTTCCCCTTATGGTGGCTCTTACATGGAGCCTTCCTCTTTTTACCCTTTCCTTGACCTATTGCCATCACAGGAGCGGCCACAGCAGGGGACGGTGCAACGGATTTGTCTTTGAGGTTGCTCTCAGCAGTCCTCAAGAGTCCTTGGAGCTTGCTCAAGGAGACCTTCTCTTTGTTCATGTGGTAGGTCATCCTAAATTGGTTGTAGCAGGAGAGCAAAGAGTGGAGGATTATGTCGATAGCCAAATCCTCATCAAACTTAACATTAAGTTTGAGAAGACGATCAACATACCTCTGCATTTTCTCAAATGAGAGGTTAGGGATTCTCCACTCCCCATCTTAGCGGTGATCATGTTAGTAATGATCTCATAGCGCTCTTGCCTCGCGCTCTGGTGATACCTGTCCAGCAAATCCTGATGCATTTCATACGGATACATGTCCTCATAGGACTTTTGGAGTTCGAGGTTCATGGTGGCGAGCATGATGCAGTGAACTTTCGTGGCATCACGCTCATGGGCCTCAAAGGCGGCCAATTCTTCAGGAGTAGCAACATCTGGTGTGATCTTCTCAAGATTTTCATCGAGGACATATTATTTTTCCTCGTAGCGTGTGATCATGCGAATATACCTCATCCACTCGTTGAAGTTTGAACCATCAAATATCACTTTCTGACACAAGTTCATCAACGAGAATGACCCAGAAGCGTTGTTGTTATTGTTGTTTGCAGACATCTGAAAAAGGAAAGGAACAAAGTTTGATTAGAAATGAATCCCTAATTAAACACCCAAATGAGAAATTAGGGCTAGGATCCACCAACATTATTTACAACTTAGAAAGGGATGTCGTACTCTAAAAGTAAATAATTTGAAGGTAAGTGAATGACGATTCACTAATTCTCACCATGAAAAACGAAAAAAAAAAAAATTAGGTTTTAAATGTATTGAAAACTCCTAGATCTTTGAGATTCATTGAAATTTTCAATGACATGTTTAAATCTCGGTATGCATTTCAAATTTGCGACTGGGATACCGAGGATCGCAAACAAATTTGTGAATAACCATGCGAATCAACATGGTGCACTGAATCTCTCTATCACCTAATCAATGTGCCGGTAAACCACACACGCTCCATTGATCTATGACAAACATCGAGTCACCCTTCGCTAACAATGTCATCCCCAAATTGATGTGCCAGTTAACCACATGCGCTCCATCAACGTTTGACAAGGGTACGAAGTGTAATTCTATGGATTAGCATCATTTTCACATTTTACCCTAAAGTAACTAGGAATGGGAATTTTTAAAACATGTAGTTACTTTATATTTAACATTATACTTTTAATGAGGAGAGGGTTGCCATATCCTACCCGTTCGGCTAACGACCCTCCACCAGTCAAGCAAGCGGTAGGTGTGAGTGTACACCCATTAAGCGCCATTTTATAGGAACCTTATACCCACCTTATAGACTGGCTTCGTGAATGAGGCCTACTAACGGTAAGACTAGCATTTAAGTTATACATATATATTAATTAAGCTTGTAATTATATATAATAGTATAGGGTTGAATTTTAAACTTGTAAAATTCTAAGGGTTTGAAATTTAAATTACTCAAAATTAAACTTTTAATCACAAATTCAAATTTCAAAACTTGAGGGCAAGTATTGAACTTTTCAAAACACAAGGGATCAAATAACAAATAATTCAAATTAACCAATTAATTTCATAATTATCTATATTTGACCTAATCTTACTTTAGTCACTAGATAATTACCAAATAATTTAAAATAATCCATATTTATCATATAAACAACCAATATTCAAAATATTTGAAATTATCTATTGTTTTGGCAAGGATAATCATTAATTTAAGATAAAAATCGGATTTTAACTTCAGAAAAACGAATTAGGCATTAAATCCAAGTCAAAACAGCAGCTAAATCCCGAAATACCCTCTGTTTGACGCTCGAACTCGCCGAGTAGGGGCCAACTCGCCGAGTCTAGCTATTGACTCGCCGAGTTGAGTCGGGCAAAGGCCAAAAAATCGATTTTTAGCAAAAAAAATAGTTAAGCATCACATACAATTGAAACCAATCAAGGCTTTGATACCACTGATGGGTTTTATGCAAAGAAACATTCCTATGTGCTCATACAAACCCTAATGCTTGGATCTAGGTTTCTCTATTGAACATGCTTTGATTCCAAGACTTACAAACCCTAATCTTGCATACAAATGACAAAAACTAACATATAGAATCAGATCTAGATGTTTACCTCTTCAAATTTTGGCTTAGATCTTCTTCTCTTCTTCTCTTGAGCTTAGAGTCACAAATGCAACTCCTCTAATGGTTCACAAACCCCACAAGCAAGAAGGCAATATGAGAGAGGGTGAGAGAAGCTAGAAATCGGCCTATGGTTCTCTTAGTAACAAGTGGTAGCCGATTTCAATGCCATAGGGGTCATATTTATACTTACAGGCTACTAGGGTTTTAGTCTAAACCCTAATGGAAAGCTTAGCCACTAAGCAGCCCAAGGAACCTTCTGGAATAAGACCTTGGACGAAAATATGATGGATACCCATCATAATTTTGTTCCCCCTTAAGCCCATTAGGTTTACTTAACCCAAAACTCAAGTATCATACATTTGACAGTTTATACCCCTTTATTCAATTAATCTCTTTTGGTCACCAAATTAATTCCTAATTAATTTATGACCAATACTAATTAAATAAATATGATTTCTCCTTTAATATATTATTCCTATAATATATTAATAAATCATAATACTCTCACTTTCTACTTAAACTACCTTGTCAAGTTGCTTTGGAGAAGGCAACCCAAAAGGACCATGCACAACCGGGTCAAGTACATACCAAATATAGTTACGGGCTTGGACACTATTCCAACAGTACTTACATTGTGGAAGCTTGAAATGAACTTTAAGTCCAAGAACACTAGTGTGTGTTCTTGGTGTTTTTGGAAAACTAATCAAAACACAAAAATGGATGGATTAAAGGATGTATAATCACTAGATTAAGTGATATACTAACTTGAAAGGGCTAGAAACACTTACTAGATTGAAGATTTTGAATAAAATCTTGGATGATACTTGAGAGGATATTTTGGAGTTTACTCTTTTGGTGTTTGGGGAGTAAACACAAGAATGACTAGTATTGGGGAGTAAACTCATGCTTATGCATGAGTTTACGATTTTTGGATGATTTTTTGACCCAAACTTAAAAGTTTGGCCGCGAACTTCTAAGACACGAGGTGTTTGCGGTTTTTAAATTTCAAAACCCGAGATGGCACTTTCTTTCACCCATTCGTTTAAAGAATAATATTAAAATAATCAATTGAACTTATTTTTCCCAAAAACAAGTAAAAGTGAACTTGACTTATAATATGGAGTGATTGACTTTTAGGGTTTGACCGAATGAAAATTTCGAGTTGTCACATCATCCCCCTGTTAGAGGGAATTTCGTCCCGAAATTAGAATTTAGGTAAGGAAGTAGGCACAAATGATCGAGTCACGAGGTGGGAAAACTTCCTAATCGATTGGTTCTCGCGCTCATAAGTGAATTCGGGTCCTCGGTTGGTATCCCAACGAACCTTCACTATAGGGAGGCGGCGCTGCTTCGTCCGCTTGACCACTCGGTCGAGGGTCACTACGGTTCTAATATGACGGCGAGGATCTCGTTAATCATGATTTCGTCGAGTGGGCTTACGAGAGTCCTAACGGAAAGGTACGGTTTCAAGATCGAGACGCGAAGATTAAAATGTACGTTACTGAGTTCGTGGAGTAGGTTTAGTCTGTGAGATATAGGACCGATTCTGGTAAGAATCTCGGAGGTCCTGACTAACTTGGATTTAGCTTTCCACGCTTTTCGAAGCGCATTAAGCATTCCCGGAGTTAGTTTTCCTGAAGAATTTGGTCTCTCACTTGGGACTCCAAAGGTTCTTTCTCTTGCTAAACTTCCCAGTCAAGGGCCACCCCTTGCTAGGTCAAAGTCGAAAGGGTTTCTGTAATTTGTGAGGAGTTCTGAATGAACTATGGAAGTAGGTCTATAAGACCTAGAATTTGGCGAATTCCTGTCGGCGTCTCTAGTGTCGACAAATTCTCAACGGTTTGATAAATTGACAGAGTACTCAAGAATTTCCACATCACTAATAGTGTGTCTTAGGAAATTTTGACTCTTCAATTCCAAACTCGTGTTCAGAGAACTTTGCGAAAAGTATCTATGAGGGTAATGTTTCCGCGAGTTCCTTCTTACTACGAGGGTAGATAAGTAAGTCATTACATGGAGAATGACGAACTGATCCAAGTAAGAAAGACGGACTCTATTCATTAAACTCATGAATGCTTTGGGCGTATTGGTCCTATCCGAGGGGTATCACTACGGACTCGAAGTGTCCGCATTGAGTTCAGAAGGTAGTATTCGAGACATCCTTCCCTCACACTCAAACTGATGATATTCGGATCTCAAGTCCATTTCTAAAAGTAATTCTTTCCTTGCGTTTGCTCAACCGCTTTATCTATACGAGGGAGAGACAACGATTTCTAATGGAAAATCTTGATGGAGTCCTCGATAGCCGAGGTACATATGATGCAATCCATCGATCTCTGGAAGAATATGACCGAAGTTCTCCAGGGTGAGAAGCCTAGTCTTCCAATTCTATTTTTGTGCAGTTCGCTAAGTATCTGGACTGTTCTTGTATCTCCGTAGGTGTTTAGACTATAGGGCGATCTGTTTACAGGAGTCGTACCGGGTTCTAAGTTTGTTCACATGACGATGCGATTACTCGTAGACTTAGGCAGTTCTCCGTCCTGAAGTTCATATTAGAATTCATACTTGGTTCAATGATAACTATATCGTGTATACGAGTCGTATATAATTAAGATTGAAAAGGTAGTCGAATAACTGATTCTTCTTTAAGCTCATATCCCATCGGGGAAAAAGAAATTAAAGTGGAATAATCAATTCTAAATCTGTAGAACCTTGATTATATATTACCCTTATGTATACATTTCTCAGTGATAGATCAACCGTATGAATCCTTGGATTTAACTTGACGTACTGCACGAGTGGTACTTCGGGGATTTCTTCGGAAAAGAAAAGAACTATGAGGTACTCCTCGCATGAGTACTTCAGTGTTCTGAAATGACGGTTTCGCTAAAAAGACATTTACTGACAAAGAGATGTACATATGAAGTTGGTTTTGTGCGGATCAAATCGAACCTAGTTGTATGATAATGTCGGAATCATACGGAAAGTTAAAGACATTAGATTTGAACATAAGACGTTTACAAACAAAACACAACCGTGCAACCATGAACAGAGTTACAGTACTTTAGATTTACTACAAGACCATTGCTGCAAATGAGGTATACTACAAAAGACAAGTATACACAGCACGAGCATCCCTAAACCGATAGGATCTCGCAAAAGATAAGACTCTAGTTGCACTAGTTCTGGATAGTTTATAAGTTTGTTACAACAAAACACCTTAATTACATTAACGAGGGTCCGACGTAGTTTCCCCTGCAGCTGTGATCCTGAAAATCTTCCCATCAGCACCCGAGTTCTTCGCTATCGGGCAATCCTTTTTGAGGTGTCCAATTTCACCGCATTGGTGACATATTTGGACAGCACCAACATTGGTGGTGGAAGTGAGGTGTTTAGCCAGTGTTATGTGGACACGAGTGCCTTCCTCATTACTCCACCTTGGAAATTGCTTCCTAAAGCGTTCGGCTTTATCACTACTTTTGTGTGTAGGGTTGGTCCCAATGACAGGGACTTGAGTGATAGGTCGTGCCGGTGCTCCACAGCTACGAGCATGGTGCCCTATTTTTAGGCAATTGCAACATTGCATCTCATGGCAAGCCCCATGATGATGGAAACTACACTTATCACACTTCAGGAGTTTTCCCTCGTATGGCCTGCTCGGTACGGGGATGGCAAGGGTTTCCACTTTCTGTTGTTGCATGGCAAGTTTTTGGGATTTCTTGCGTTCTTTCTGAGCTTGGTGCTTTCGTTTCTTTTTCTCTGCTTTTCGGCTTTGCGAGCCTGTGACTGTTACCGTTTGACGACTTCCTAGATGGATACCACGATTGGAAACTTCAACCCCATCATCAACATTGATTGTCCTGATAAAGCTACGGTGTGCAAGGACAGCTGTCACGGCAGCCATTACAATAGCTGTAACTGCGGTTTGGAAAGTAGCGGCGTCCATAGGGAAAGCGGAGGTTTCGTTGTTCGACTGATTGCTTCCTGATGACGACATGATTCTGTAACACTAAAGATAAGGATTTTGTGAGCGATTCTGGTTGACCCTAGATGTACTTCGATTGCTCAATCAAAGAGTAAGAGTATGTTCTTGAAAGGTTGACCTACATCCCTATGATGCAGTCCTAGTACGGATTGGAAGTGTGTTCGCAAAGGTCTGACCTACATCCGTATGATGCAGCCCTAGTACTGAGTGGAGGTATGTTCATGAAGGGTTGACCTACATCCCTATGATGCAGTCCTAGTAATGGAATGGGAGTAAGTTCATAAAATGGTCTCAAGACGTTTGTCGTTCAAGCCGAGGTACCGTTGGTTGGTGAATAACATGATCCAACCACTAAAAGAGTCTTGGAAATGTCTCCGGAGCTAACTTGCTATAGTCCAATGACTTGACTAAAGCATGTTTCAGGTATACTCGAATGAAAGTATGATGAGAGTACTTGAATAAAGGAAATGACACAGAAGTTAGCTGAATGTCAATATCTTTGATATTCATGACGTACAAGTTCGGGAAAAATGACCTTGTAAAAAGGTCTTACATCATATCCAGAGAAGATAGTCCTTGACAGCATAAAGACCTAACCAAAAGTACTTACGGTACAAGATAATTTCATAGAAAATGCCACTTCGGGCATAGAAAGAAAAACGATTCCTTTTTAACAAGGAAAATAAAGTAAAGCATCTACTATTGGCGACGGTCATCCCTCTTGTGAACTCTCAGTTCAACCAGTTGACATTCCACATCTAATAGGTGTCTTTCATACACCCTATGGCGTACACGGAGCTCTATGACTTCGGCTCTTGATTTAGCCAGTGCTTGCAGCAGGGTTTCATGGTTTCTCTCTGATCTCTCGCGAGCATCTTCTAGACGAATGGTGCGGAGGGTATGCATTCTCGCATCGGCGACGACCTCAGTGATCTGATGTAGGGCTATCCTGCCTTGAATCTCATTTCAGGCCACTCTACGGACCAAGATTGGCAAGATTCTGTCTGCTGAGCCCCCATTGCGCAGGTCATAAAAGCTTCGGTCGCCATTAAATGACATGGGCTGATCTTGTCCTTGGCTCCATGTTTCCAAGCATTCCACCCACTTAGGCGTCGGGCCATGAAAAGCCGGACGAGGGTTAGGAATTGGAACGGGAGTTGCTTGAGGTATGGTTCTCAACCTCGGGTTCGGAGTTAGCATCGTCCGAACGATATTCATCATGGTGATCATTCAAAGGGATAGGATGATCATTAACTGGTGCTTCTCCAAACCAACCAGCAATGACTTCATTCGGAAGACACTGGTTGCCGTGGGGATGGAGTCCAGCCATGTTATCTACGCGAGAATTGGGGTAAGAAAATAATTATTAGACGAACTATCTAGATAATTATTTAGAAAATATTCACTAGTTACATCGCCATTTGTGAAGTGTATACCTGTTATATTTAATCGAAACAGGATAGGCCTTTGAATAAGTGACCTTAACTCCAAATTCACACAAAATAGGGGTAAAGTAAAATTTTTACAGATTCTAAGTCTATAACATCCTAATTACATATATCCTTAGTGTATCCACTTAGCAACTATCAACTTATTAATGAAGATCCCGTTTTATTTCTCAAGTATAAGGTACTTATAGTAACACCAAATACCCCTATAGTATTTTAAGTTTAATGTTATGTTCTACTGTTCTCATTGTGGTAGGGTTGGTAAGATTTTAGACTTGTTGCAACCACACAACTACACTTAGGCACATGCTAGTCAACCCTCGGATAATATAGTTGATCAAGCTATATCTTCCCAGTTTTGACTATATGTCTCTAAGTCCACCTGTGTTGCCCAACAATCGTAATTCTTTTGTATTGTCCTAGTGACACTGATTTTAGTATGAATGCAGGCACGTATACTTAATTAAATATTTTATTATTTAAAGTATAAACTCTTGGTCAGAGTATTTTTAATCCCATTGTATTTATAGTTAGTATATCTTTTATGGGTTGATATACTTAATTCACTATAAACAATGCTCTGATACCAATCTGTCACACCCCAAAACTAAGAACGGCGGAAACGTTCTGGGGCGGAGGACGTCATGTACAGTATCACAACAATGAAAATGAGTAAACAAGCAACAACATCATCCATTGCATTAATAATATAATTTTAATACAAGTGTTCTGTCAAATTATAATAGACACTAAAGTATAAAAAAAATGAAAGATGAGTCTTGAACGAGCTCCATCTTCTCTAAACCTTGCATCGGTACCTGTCTACTGTTGACCTGAGGATACAAGTTATTTTGAAAGAGAGTATCAGCTTTAAAGCTGGTGAGATCATAAGTATTAATGTGTCTTAATTTGTATGTAAGTATTTGTTTGACATGTAATGAAAGACTGGAAAATGTTTTGAAAGAAAGTTCGTGTAAGTATGAAAATGTTTGTAAAACAACTGTAAACGTTTGAAAAACCCTAGAAATCCCTATAATTTCTACTATATTAAAAGGGAGTCTTCTACCAAGACCCAACTGCTCTAAATGTAGTCTTCTACCAAGACTTAACTGTTTTGTATGTTTGTTTCTTGTAAAAGTGTGTAGTTTTCCCCAAGTGTGACTATCATTAACAAAATATAGTTTGTACATTAATGTTTAAGTGAAATGATCACTAACTATATGTAAAGGGTAAATTAATGTAGTATTGTAGTGTTGTATTATAGGAACTACTGCTGCACTAACTACCTTAAACCGGATTTATATTAAGGTATTATGTGATTAATTGTACCATACGATCGACTAAGTAACACGACAAATGTAGGTCGTAAAAAGGTATGACGTTTGGCACCCGTAGACCTGCAGGTCTGGTTGTAGCTAGCAGCAAGGTGTAGGATAGTCAATCCAGTATAGATCTATACGCAAACTCACGCTCTCCCTCCAAGAGACTCTGGCTACAACTCGGGCCATGGCATTAAAGGCATGCTCCGATACAGTGGATCACAATTATGTTAACGTATTCATTTATCTATAATGTATTGTTAATCGTTCTAGTATCGTTGTATATGTTCTCTTTCTAGTATAGTTGTAAATGTTCTCCTGTAGACATATCTATGTAAATGTATCTATGTAAATGTAAACATGTAAATGTATCTATGTAATAGTATAGTAATGTACTGTGTGTACTACCTGTGACGTGTGTTCTCTCTCTATCTAGCAAGTATTGACTCATGAATGAACTGACTCATTGTATGATATTGTTTTCTAGTAATAGTTCTAGTATCTTCCTAAACTACCCATATGGTAGCTTACTAGTAATTGAACTGGTACGTATGAACATGTATGTATACCCTTGCTACCCGAGGGCATTGGATGAACTGGAAGGACCTTTATGACTATATATGTACATATGATATATAACTAATATTTAAACAACCTTCGGACGGATACCCGATGTCCCACCGGACCACATCTCAAGCGCGAAAAGGAAATAGGGTGGATAGCCTTCCTAAGTCTTTTAAACAAGTCTTATATATCTATACATATATATGCATGCAATTGATAATATAAAAGCATAAAATAAGTTTTGTAAAACCTTTGAACATAATTATTATCTAAGAAAAGATCGACTTGATGTCAATCTATAAAACGGTTTCAAGGCATGGGTTTGATAGAACAGTTTAAGTATAAAGAGACATTTGTTTGAAACACAGTTGTAAATGAGTTTGAAATGAAATATACAGAGTAAAATGTACAGTTTAATAAGGAGTTTTAAACATATAAAGTGTTTATGAAAAACATTTGAAGGAAACTGTTTGGTAAAACGGCTAATGAGTAGCAAATCATTTGAATGTTGCTTATTAATCACATATGATTGATATAATAACTAGCATGATTCTACTTGTATCCCCCCATAAAGTATTTAAAAATATTTAAAACATTGATTAAGGGGTATGAACTCACCTGTTGCGAGTGGGTCGGAAGGAAGTGTCGGATAAGTGCTTGGTGTCAAGTGAAGACTTAGACATGCACAAAGATCCTAATTACATATGAGGACATATGTATATAAACAATTAGTCTTTAAACAACTAATAAAAAAGTCAAGACACTCTAGGACATGACAAACACTTTGTATAAGTGTTATAAGTGTTCAGGAGTGCATCTAAGTGTTTGTAGGGAAAGGCTAGTGTGTTTGGGGTTCAAGGAACACTCCTAAAATGAGTTTACTCCCTAAAGACCAACACCCTTTGAGTTTACGGTCGTAAACTCCTAACCTTTTGACAATTTGTTGATTTGAAGTCTTCTAAGCTATTCCAAGCATTCCTACTTCATGATTTAACCTTAGGAAGTGTTGTGTGGCATCAAAACACTGCTAAATGGAGTTTACGGTCTAAGGACCATTTCTTCATGAGTTTACTACCTTAAGCTCATGAGTTTACTATCTTAAACTCATGAGTTTACTACCTTAAACCCATAAGTTTGGTATTTGGCGGTTTTCAAGTCCTTAGCTCAAACATGGCAATAGTCTAGGTTAGATTTAGACATAAGGAACAACCGTGGGACATTTATGGGACTTTTACACATAATTTGGGGTGTTTACGGTTTTGGGAGATTCCCAAACCGTAAACACATAAAAATGTATGATTTTGGTGCTTTTTGTGTGATAAACTCTTCAAGGATGAATCTAGACAAGTCCCTAAGGCATTGTGAAGCATCTAGGCACCTTAACACACCATTTTGGCCCTATTCTTGGTGTTTACGGTTTTGGGACCTCCCAAAACCGAGAACACCTTTATATTGGTGTTCTTGGGACATTTCTTTGGTATAAACATGTATAGCTAGCTTTAAATGACTCTAGGATAGAAGTACTTACACTGTGGAAGCTTGAAATGAACTTTAAGTCCAAGAACACACACGTGTGTTCTTGGTGTTTTTGGAAAACTAATCAAAACACAAAAATGGATGGATTAGAGGATGTATAATCACAAGATTAAGTGATATACTAACTTGAAAGGGCTAGAAACACTTACTAGATTGAAGATTTTGAATAAAAACTTGGATGATACTTGAGAGGATATTTTGGAGTTTACTCTTTTGGTGTGTGGGGATTAAACACAAGAATGACTAGTCTTGTGGAGTAAACTCATGCTTATGCATGAGTTTACGATTTTTGGATGATTTTTCGGCCCAAACTTAAAAGTTTGGCCACGAACTTCTAAGACATGAGATGTTTGCGGTTTTTAAATTTCAAAACCCGTACCCGTTCGTTTAAAGAATAATATTAAAATAATCAATTGAACTTATTTTTCCCAAAAACAAGTAAAAGTGAACTTGACTTATAATATGGAGTGATTGACTTTTAGGGTTTGATCGAATGAAAATTTCGAGTTGTCACAATGCAGTTAATGGTCACTAAGCTACACAGAACGTGAATTTAAGCAACTAAAGAAACAAACGTAAGCATGTTAGGTAATGATAAATCAACACATGCAATTCACCAACTAAATAAATCCATGTAAAATTAAGCTATTCATAAGTTAAAAGCTTCATCTAGCTAGACAAGAGTAGCTAGATTCAGCTGCTCATATAGCAACTAACAAACAAACACAAACTAAATAGGCAAACATGTTCATAAGTATCAAATAAGTAAACTAAATTTTGAACCTCTACTCCTTTGGTGTTGAAAACCTTTTTCCAGAACTTCTCCTCTGCTAAAAATCGTCTTCTGGAAACCCTCCAATCAGCCAAAAGTCTCTCAATTCATAATGGCCAAGAGTCTTTATAATATCTGAATTTTCACATGCCAAGTCATGACAAGCGATTCACGACGTGATCCGTAAGTTATCTGTATTCGCCAATGACTCTTTCTTCGCGTACTTATCTTCTGGAAAGATCGAGACCACATCGTGGTCTTGTATATCACGTCGTGAATTCGGTTAAATCCGTAAATTTCTTCATCTTTTGTGCTTCAAGTCTCCAATGTTACATATATTGTCACTTCTGGTCCCTCTCTTCGAAAATGCTTTATTTGGGCTGCAAATAACATTTTATCCTTATCAGTACCATAATTCTATGCAAATAACCAAAATATTAATAAAAATGTAGATAAATATTGCCTAAAAATATGTATAAATATGGCAATATCAAAATACCCCACACTTGGGATTTGCTTGCCCTCAAGCAAATCTACTTATTTAACTTAAACCTTCATCACTAATATCGCATAGAATAATCCAATTCCAATTCAGCCATTATGTCAAGACCTCAACGCATGCATTTGTGTCTAAATTTTTCCTAAAGGACCTCCCCATACTCTATATACTCACAATTTTCATAAACACTCACCCACTTCTTTCGAACAATGCTTATTTTATGTAACCCTCCGAATCCATCTCCAGAAATCTTACTTAACCTCAAAGTATTTTTGTAAAGCTACCCAAGCATACATAAACTAGAGAATTACAACTTTAAGATACCATCACTTGGAGCTCTTAAATTCTTCACTTTGCTTGATATTTGATCTTTAACTTCTTTGAACTCAATTTTTTCATGATTTTTAGCATCTTCAACTTTTGATTCTTAAGAATTTTGATCTATTGATCTTCAAACTTGATAGCTCCAAAATTCTTCAATTTTTTCACTTTTCGGTAATTTCTCTCTCTTTTTTTTTTTTGCATGTATAACTCATTTTTTTCACTCAAAACCAGACATGCTTAAGGTGCATAGCTACATATATATTTTACATAATATCTTAATACTTTTAGCTATAATTATGCTTATTATAGAACAAAATGTACTTATTAAGTGTAATATTTGTTATGTAGTGTAAAAGACATGCTCGAAAGCAATATGGAAGCTGGAAGCAAGAAAATACGAGCTTAGGTAAGAAGAAGACACAAAAAGAATTTTGCTGGACGGCTTGACCCTTCGTCAGTATTTTGACCACATCTCATGACTCTTAACACTGATTGACGAGATTCAAAATGTTTTTAAAACTAGACACAATTTCGGATGACTTTCGTGTTTTGAGAAAAGTCTGATTTCCAATCACCACGACGTGGTGAATGGAATCTTCGCGATTCTTACTGTTAGCTTGGGGAATACGGGCTAAACATGAGGACCACGTCGTGGTGGCCAGATTTTAGGTAAGCATATATATCCGAACATTATGATGAATTGAGGGACTTGGAGGTGACTTTCTGGAGAAATATTGCGACAAAAAACCTTCTAAGAACCCTTTGGGGCCAATTTTGGAAGCTAAGAAGTCGATTGGAGCAAGGATTCGCATCTACACATTCGGTTTGCTTAGTTTAATGATGTTTAGCTTAGTTTACCTTATGTTTATGTGTTCATCAGCTTTGATTATTGGCTAAAAACCCTTGCTTTCGTTTAGTTGGATGAAACCTAAAACTATGAGTTAGTTTCTTACTTTATGGATTATATGAATTTGGTTTATGCATATGTTTGATTATCATTACCTAGCATATTAAAGTTTGTAACTTTGTTGCTTAATTTCAAGTGTAGTGTAGCTTAGTGACCATTAAATTACATGAACTTGATTACCTAGTGATTTAGTGACCATTAAATTGCTAGAGCTAGAATCGACCAAATCTTAGATAAGTAATAAATGTAACAAATTTAGTTATGTTGGAGAACATAATTGTGACCATAATTGTTTTTGCTTAGATAAATATTACATAGCCGTCTATAATGAATAACTAATTTTGTGATTTGCATGTGTATGATCATACAAAGTAGTTCATGAATTGGTGAAAAGATTAGTAGATTTGACGAATATCACTAATTACATATAAATTGGTAACCAACTTAAGTAATACATAAATGAGAACTAACCATAGGAAAAAGGTGGATTTGAAACTAAACGAAAGCGTTTTAGTATATTCATTATAATCATTTTTAGTTGAGTGCTTAAGTTTTTATGAACTTGTAAAATCAGATAAAACCCCTACTTTTAGTTGTTTTTCGTAGTTTAGCTTTTAGTAATTATTTTATTAATTAAATACCGTTTCCTGTGATCGACACCCGACTTACCCAATCTATACTATAATCTGACTAGGTACACTACATATAGGTGCATAGTTAGTATAAATTTGGTAGGTTATAAATTTAAAAGTTGATAAGTATATTTTGTGCACATCAAGTTTTTGGCGCTGTTGTCGGGGAACGGTTTTCAATTAATTTAGTTTTTTTGATTATTCGTTATTTGTTTTTAATTTTTAGTTTTATTTCTATTTTCGGTTATATCATGTCAATTGTCGGGAAGGTTTTTGTTTTTATGTGCAGGAATTTGTGATCATATGCATTGCTTGGTTTTACTTTTTGCATGGGGTTCGAGATTGCAAGCGATTAGAGAATTCTTGACTTGTTTAGTCTACTACTTTGGTGATTTGTCCGACTCAATCCATGAGGCGTAATATAGCAAGGCGTATCGTGGTGGTTAAGTAGAAGACTGAGCTCTTGTTGTTCTTGACTAGTTTGGTCAACTCTTGTTCTACTTATTAGTTAATGGTGCGAAGAAAACAAAGAAATAGTCTGACAGGTCCCGAAAGTTTTTGTTTTCACAAACCACCTCTTGCATGCAAGGGATTTAATCAACAATTGTTGCTTAATTTCGACGAAGACGAGTGATCGTGATATCCTTTTTAGTTATTTTGGTTTGCTATTTTTTTGTTATTTTAGTGAGTTTTTAGTTTTATTTTTATTTTTAGTTTATTTAAATTTTGTTTTCCATGTTGATGCTATTGATGTTTCAGATCTTCGCAGAATTTTTGCCCTTTGGATGCTTTCAGAAATTTCAACAATTGGGGTCGAATGTTGATTTGTCATGAGAGAACAAGTCATGTGAGAGTTTGAAGTTTACAATCGAGAGTCACGACTTTTAATAAGTGTGGGGTTCCCACATAATGAAGAGAAAAGCATTTTGAAGCATATTTACTAAAAAGAAGACAACACGACGTGGACATCATCAACACGTCGTGGCAGTGGTTCAACACATTTTTTTTTTCATGAATGGTTCTTTAATTTCATTCGATCCGGCACATTTGCATTCACAAGAAGCTTTCCAAGTATTATATTTAGAGTCCGAGTGAGGGTATTGTTGAAAAAAGAAGGTTCTCTATAGAGAAAGATTAGAAAACGACGAGAGAAGCGAGATTTGAGCAATTTTCGGGTGTTTGTTTGCGTCAATAAGTGAGGAGTCTTGCATAACAGCTTTGTACATTCATTGGTGCCACATATATTCTAGAAATAAGCTTATTCTGGCACCGATTATTGCAATTTCAAGACCAACATGTCGTGGTAATCCCCGCCATGTCGTGTTGTCGCAGTCTGAATACCAGAAAAATAATCTGTTTGAGCCACCACGAGGTGGTGCTTTTCAAGTCCGTTTTTCGAGTCTGATCCCGTACTTTCAGTAGTCTAAGTGTTCAGGAGTGGCGTTTCCAATTCTATATTGAATTCCATGGTATGGATGAGCAGTTCCCACAACATCGAATTTTATTTTTACGCCATGCTGAAGTAATGTCCCGGTTGCCACGACATGGTTGACACTTTCCTATGTCATGGGGGAGTTTTTCATCACATCAGGAGACTTCCATTCTACTTTCCAATTCCGTTTCCACACTTTAGAGCAAGCTAGAGATCCTACACACGATTCGAGATGCATCTTCTATCCCAGGGGGGTCTGTTCCTTTTTCTCCCTCTTTTTTATTATATGTTTTGCATAGCATACAATGAGGGCATTATATGTAATAAGTGTGGGGTAGGGGGTTGAAAAAGTAAATTTAAAATTTTTTAATAGGTTTAAAATAATAATCTAAAAAATTAATCTAGTAATAGTTTGAACTTAAGTTGCTGGTGTTATATGGGATGATCCGATGAAAGCTCAAATGTTTAACCGAGTCAATACATGTTATAGTATATTTGTGGCTTCCCAAGTCTTAGTGAAAAGCCATGAGTTATGAAAAGGTAATCTTGTAGTTTATATGGCATAATATGATTTGCACCCTGAACCTGAAATCTATCCAGGAAAGCTTATGTAGTCATTGCACATAGACTAATACCTTTAACCAATACAGGTTGAAGTTAAGTACCCTTGCTTAAGCATGTAGGATTTGAGTGAAAAAGAAAAAAAAGTGATATATATATATTAAAAAAAAGAGAGAAATTACCAAAAAGTTGAATAATTTTGGAGTTATCAAAGTATGAAGATCAAATGATAAAAATTCCAAAGAATCAAAAGTTGAAGATACCAAAATCAAACAAAAAGGTGGTGTATTCAAAGAAATCAAAGATCAATTATTCAAAGAAGTGAAGAATTTCAAGAGCTCCAATTTGGTATCTAAAGTTGTAATTTCTAGATTATGTATGTTTGGGTTGCTTAACCAAAAATACCTTGAGGTTAAGAAAGAGTTCTGATGATTGATTCAGAAGGTTGCAAAAATGAGTGTCCTATAAGCTAAGGGGTGAAGGTTAATAAGGATTGTGAGTATTTATGATTTGGGAAGTTGTTAGGATTTTCGACACAAATATGCGCATTGAGGTCTTGGTATAATGGCTGAATTCAAAATGGATTGTTCTATATGATGGTGGTGATGAATGTTTGAATTAAAATTAATTAGTTTTGCTTGAGGTCAAACAAAAGATAAGTGTGGGGTATTTTGATATGTGCATATCTACATATATATTTTACATCATATCTTAATACTTTTATCTATAATTATGCTTATTATAGAACAAAATGTACTTATTATGTTTAATATTTGTTATGTAGTGTAAAAGACATGCTCGGAAGCAATATGGAAGCTGGAAGCAAGAAAATACGAGCTTAGGCAAGAAGAAGACACAAAAAGAATTTTGTTGGACAGCTTGACCCCTCATCAGTATTTTGACCATATCTCATGACTCTTAACTCTAATTAACAAGATTCAAAATGTTCTGAAAACTAGACACAATTTCGGACGACTTTCGTGTTTTAAGTAAAGTCTGATTTCCAATCACCACGACGTGGTGATCCCACCATGATGTGGTGAATGGAATCTTCGCGATTCTTACTGTTGTCTTGGGGAATACGGGATAAACACGAGGACCACGACATGGTGCCTTTACCACGTCGTGGTGGCCAGATTTTAGGCAAGTATATATATCCGAACATTATGACGAATTGAGGGACTTGGAGGTGACTTTCTGGAGAAGTATTGCGAGAAAAACCCTTCTAAGAACCCTTTGGGGCCAATTTTGGAAGCTAGGAAGTCGATTGGAGCAAGGATTCGCATCTACACATTCAGTTTTCTTAGTTTAATGATGTTTAGCTTAGTTTACCTTATGTTTATGTGTTCATCAGCTTTGATTATTGGCTAAAAACCCTTGCTTTCGTTTAGTTGGATGAAACCTAAAACTATGAGTTAGTTTCTTACTTTATGGATTATATGAATTTGGTTTATGCATATGTTTGATTATCATTACCTAGCATATTAAAGTTTGTAACTTTGTTGCTTAATTTCAAGTGTAGTGTAGCTTAGTGACCATTAAATTACATGAACTTGATTACCTAGTGATTTAGTGACCATTAAATTGCTAGAGCTAGGATCGACCAAATCTTAGATAAGTAATAAAAGTAACAAATTTAGTTGTGTTGGAGAACATAATTGTGACCATAATTGTTTTTGCTTAGATAAATCTTACATAGCCATCTATAATGAATAACTAATTTTGTGATTTGCTTGTGTATGATCATACAAAGTAGTTCATGAATTGGTGAAAAGATTAGTAGATTTGACGAATATCACTAATTACATATAAATTGGTGGATTTGAAACTAAATGAAAGTGTTTTAGTATATTCATTATAATCATTTTTAGTTGAGTGCTTAAGTTTTTCTGAACTTGTAAAATCAAATAAAACCCCCACTTTAAGTTGTTTTTCGTAGTTTAGCTTTTAGTAATTATTTTATTAATTAAATACCGTTCTCTGTGATCGACACCCGACTTACCCAAGCTATACTATAATCTGACTAGGTACATTGCCTATAGGTGCATAGTTAGTATAAGTTTGTTAGGTTATAAATTTAAAAGTTGATACGTATATTTTGTGCACATCAGCTTGCTTGTTATTGCTAATTGAACGTGTTTATAGTGAAAAGTAAATTATATATTTTTTTGAATCTTTATTATATTTGTCTGTAAGGGGCCCTTTCTTTTGTTTTCGTCCCGGGCCCTATATACATTTGGACCGGCCCTGCCCGTCACCACGGTTCATCTTTTCTTCTATTTTCTTCAAAATTGTCTTCACATACCATTTCAAACCACAAAAAACAAATCATCCATCATCCCTCTCCATCGTTCTCTATACTCAATGTGAAACAAAGTCGCTGCCACCTCCATCTTGCAACAGATTTCTTCATTTGAAATCCGTCTCTTAGGTTTAAAATCAATGTTTTCTAGATATTGACGAAGTTTGTGAAACCATTGTGTTCCAGAAATTGTTTCATGAAATCAGTGCGTTCAAGTAATCGATTGTCGCTTGGGAACCCCACTTATGATTTTGGTTTTCACAAATTGATTGCAGGTGGAGAACCGTGTCCGCCAAAATCCTCCGACCACCACATCTCGCCTTCATTAAGTTTCCCTTTAACCCTATTCTTTTGGAAACGTATTTGATTTATGGGGGTTCATCAATTTTTTCTTTCATCATCGATTTCATGTTAGGTTTTGTGTTTTGGATTTTGATTTCCATATCTGGTTTTCATTTCAACTTACGTTCTGATTTGATCGATTTGATCTCGTTATGGTTTTGATTTCTTTTTTTAAGTTTGACTTTTGGGATTTGATCTTGGGTTGTGACCTGATGAAATCGATTATGTAGTTGTAGTGGAGCTAGAATTAGTGTATGGTGGTGATTTTGGAATCAATGGGTAGCAGTTGTTGATGGTTGGTTAGTGGCCAGTAGTGGTATTTAATGGACTGTAGTGGTTATCGATGGTATGTGGTGTTAATGGTGCGTGAGAGAATGAGTGGGCCCCACATGCCTATAAATTGATTATCTTTAATTAATAAATAATAAAGAAAATAATAAAGAAAAAAAGAAAAAAAATAATACAAAGGGTAATATAGTGTTTTCATCTCGTGGAGGGACGAAACACCTAACAAGATCATACTATGAGGATGGTCCGAGTGCAAAACAAAAGTTAGGGACCAAACACGCAGATTTGACCAAATCATAGGGACAATTTCAGGAATTTGTTCAAGAAAAAAAAACATAATAATAATAATAATAATAATAATAATAATAATAATAATAATAATAATAATAATAATAATAACAACACACTAACCTTCATATGCGTAAATGATTTGAAAACATATGCTAGAGGCCTTATTCCTTTTAACACATTCTCATTCTCGAATAAGTGAGCACCGTATAAAAGGAGAGGGTTGTCGTTGGTGGGTTAGATTAGAGTTGACGACGGAAGAAGCCTCTAGTGGAACTAGGTTTAGAAGAGGAGGGTACAGAATATTCATTTGGGTGTGAGATTTTTAGGTATTTTAATGTGAATAATAATAATCATAAAAAAGAGAGGACAAAAATCTGGCTAATTTTTAGGGGTGTTCGTTTGGATGGATCGGTTTGATCCGATCCAATCAAGTAAATCCAAATTGATTTCGGTTTCCAAAACATGGATCCAAATTGTCCAAACTAAATTCCAATCTGATCCGATCCGATCCAATTACAATTCGGTTGGATCGGTTTATATAATTCGGTTTTTAAAAACCGAAACATTTTAAAACAACATATAATTATAATATTACCCAACTTTACATAAGAAGCATAAACAAATAATTTAGTTGTGATTTGAAATTTATAAACAACTAATAAGAAGATATATTATAGTTAAATATTTTATAGATACAAAACTTTTGAGAGAAAATGTATATTAATGTTTTTTTATCGGGTAAAACTTTATGAACCTATTTGAAAAAATAAATTACAAAATTAATAAATAATTATAGATATATATATTATAAATAGATAAATAATAAATGTTTATTCCGTTTTTTTGGACTATTCGGTCTTATTTTATAAACCAAAACTAATCCGAAATCCAAAATAATAATTCGGTTTTGTTGAAAACCAATCCAAAAATCCGAATATCCGAACCAAATAGTCCAATCCAAATTGTTCAATTGGGTAATTCGGTTTTATCCGAATAGTGAACATTCCTACTAATTTTTAGGCATTATGAATTTTTTTCCTAATTAACCTACTACTAATAAATTAAATAATGTTTAATCTTTATTATACTCTTTTTGTATGTGATTCCATGGATAAAGGTGTATAGTTTATGGTGCATCTTTTTTAATCTAATTCATTCATTTAATAATCATAGGTTTATAAGTGTGGTTCTATATATAAGTTAATGTTGATTCTATATTAATCCATCTATCCTAATAAATAAAGATAATTTTGTCAAATGTCATTTTCTTATTAAATTTGTCACATGTCATTTTCTAAGATTTATTGATTTATTGTTTTTCCACTTGTCATTTTATTGTTTTTTTCTATTTTATTAAATTACACATAATATTGAATGTAATAATTGTAATAAATGTAATAATAAATGTATATCTATTTAATTAATTCAAGTTTCCTTTTAATTTCTATGTTTCTAAATTTAATCAAATTATTTCATTTGTTTATTTATTTCTATTATTTATTTAAATTTAAAATAGAAATGAAAAAAAAAACAAGTTAAAAATAACAATTAAACATTACATTTTAATAATTCAATATTTTTTCTTCTTTTTTATAAATTCAAACTTCATAAATTTATAAATATTAATATTTTTATAATAAACCCGTGTAGTACACGGGTATCACAACTAGTTGTCAATATATATTTGAAAACACATTCACATTCACCAACACGATTGAAATCCAATTTCTTTTTTTGAAGTCTACTTTAAAAATTCCACTAACAAACGAAAATATCCAAATGTATTATCTGATTATTTGAATACAAAAATGAAGTTAGTTGTTTGTTTCATTGATTGGCGTTTGGTTGTCCCACGAGGTGACTACCAACATGGCCTTATAGAAAGAAAAGAGATGAGGCTATGTTCTATAAAAGGGTTTGAGAGGATACATAAATGAAGTTAGTCGTTTGCTTCATTGATTGACATTTGGTTGTCCCAATGGCGACGACCAACACGGGCTTATAGAAAAAAAGAAGAAGATGAGACTCTGTTCTATAAAATGTTTGAGAGGCAAT
The DNA here is from genome assembly GCF_002870075.4 of Lactuca sativa. Lineage (NCBI taxonomy): Eukaryota > Viridiplantae > Streptophyta > Magnoliopsida > Asterales > Asteraceae > Lactuca > Lactuca sativa. The sequence goes on along the minus strand of NC_056630.2, from coordinate 142,404,771 downwards.
GTAGAAACTTGGGCATTTGCTTGGTAGCCTACCTTTATAGACTTGTGAGTTTTTGTTTTAAGCCTATAACAGATTTGGGTTAGAGCTTTGTTGGATTAACGTTCATATATTTCATTTGGCCAAGTTAAAAAGTTTTTGGGTTTGGATTGAACCACACAAAATCCAAAATCCATGATGTTAAAAACGGAACTTTAATAAAAGTTAAATACATAAAAAATAACAGAATGGTTGAAATTCAAAAATAACCGCACCATTCTGTTTCGTAAATAGAACTGCAGTTCGGTTTTGGCCAATAACAACAATAAACTACACCTAGGGCCAGTGGCAGAACCTCTATGGGGGCCAGGGGGGCCATGGCCACCCCGTTTTTTTGCCTTATTAATACCATTTATACATGGAAATAGAATGACCAATCTCATGGCCCCTGAGGTTTTGAAATACATGTATCCAAGAAAATCAAATATATTAGGAATTAAATCAATAAATAACAAAAAACCATAAATTACGGAAACAATCAAGGGTTCAAGACCAATTTTACTAAAAAAATTGGATATTAACCTCTTCGAAAATCAAATATAAAATTGATTCCTTGAATCTTCCTAAATAATACAAAAACTCGTCAGTAGATATCCCTATCACCGTAAAAAAAAATACAAAATCATGAGAAATTATCCCTACCACAGCAAGATATCTTCGAAGACAAAGTGCATACTTCCGTTTGTAAACCAAACTAGAAACCTCTATGCATGCTCTCTCTATTCTCCGTCTTGCTGCTTACCTCCATGTAGTCTCCACCCCCTGCCGAACTGCTCACCATCTCCGACCATCGACCTTCGTGCACATCTTAATCTCCTCTTCGTTGAACTTGTACGTGAATATATTTTTTTTCTTTTTCTGAGACTCTCACAAATGAAGATAAGAATAGACTCTAAACATAGACATGTGAAAGTGAATTCTGAAAAAGGTTAAAGCTTTTCTGACAACTTTTATGTATTTATTATTTGTTTGCCTATTCATTTTTTTTATAAATTGAAGACACATGTTATTTTATTTCATGTAATGAATATATAACAAAAAGTTAAATAAAGTTTAGAATCACTATCTTTTTAATAATTTCTATTTATTTGGTGTTATTTTATACATGTCGACTATAAGAGGGTTAAAAATCAGGACCATATAAAAAAAAGACAAAACTTTAAAAATGGTCCTTATGATTTCCAAAAATATCAAGTTTAGTCTTTAAGTTCAAAAAACTTCACAGATGGTTTCTGTGGTTTCAAAACTTTTAACAAATGGTCCTTTCGGCTCACTCCGTTAGCATTTCACCGTTAACTCATTTTTTAATAAAATATTACAGGGTGCAACGGTCGAGCAACAGTGGAAAGGAGGAGAGATGACGACTGATAAAGCTAAAGGATTTGCCCAAAAATCTGATATGCAATTTCTTTTAAAGAGAGAATGTTACAACTGAAATGATGAAATTACCCCTGTAATATTTTATTAAAAAATGAGTTAACGGTGAAATGCTAACGGAGTGAGCCGGAATGACCATTTGTTAAAAGTTTTGAAACCATAGGGACCATCTGTGAGGTTTTTTGAACTTAGGGACTAAACTTGATATTTTTGGAAACCATATGGACCATTTTTGAAGTTTTGTCTAAAAAAAAATATTTTCTTATATGGGGTGTTAGTTATCTTTATTATTGTCTATTAATTAATAAATATAATTAATTTTTTTAAAGTAATCTTACTAATGTCCACATAATTCGTTGTCAAATATTTTGTTAACTTGAGAATTAAGCAACATTTTTTTCAGAAAAAACATCATAAATGGTCCCTGTGTTTTTCCATATTCTGAAGTTTAGTCCCCGTGGTTTAAAAATCTCATAAATGGTCCCTGTGCTTTCAAAACTTTTGACGATTGGTCCTTATTGCTAACTCCGTTAAGTTATGTCCGTTAACTGAATGGCATTTTTATCATTTCACAACCACAGGGACCATTTATGATGTTTTCTTATATTTTTTTTTAAAAAAGAAAAAATTAAATATAATCCCTACTCTTCTCTCTCCTCTCTCTCTCTCTCTCTCTCTCTCTCTCTATATATATATATATATATATATATATATATATATATATATATATATATATATATATATAGATCAAAGTTCATCTCCCCCCCCCCCCCCCCCCGCTCTCTCTCTCTCTCTCTCTAAGATCTTTACCCACCTTCACCATGAACACACATAAATATAAAAACATATATACACCTTATCTAGATCAAAGTTCATATATATTGGGCTCTTGACTCATCTTCACCATCGGATGGGTTTTTTTTTCTTTAGACACACACATAGACATATATCTACAGACCTAAGTCGATTTTTTGGATAAAACAGACATGTTTGTTCTTCAGGCACATGAACAAATACACATGTTGTACAAAACAAACAAAAATATTCAAAACCAAGATGTTCGATTTCAATTATAAAATTGTCAAATCCAAAAATCAAATGTAAACCTTACATACTTTGTTTCAACGCTCAAAGGTTGAAATTGTAAATCATTTAATTAAACTGTAAATCAATTTTCCTTTATAGTGGGGTTTTGTAGATGTGAAGATATACACGTGGAAGGAAGGATAAACAAAGAGAATGAGAAAGGATAAAGGTTCTTGACAGTTAGGGCAGATGCTTGAAGGGAATCTGAACGCCAGATTTGTGTTTGCCTCATAGAGATGACGACCTTCTTGGTGTTGCAGATCTTGCAAGTATACGACATCTTTCAGATGATGTTGAGGATTATATCGGGTAGAATTGTGAGAGAGAGAGACATAGTAGGAATGGCGATGGTTGCTGGTCTTAAAACTATAGTGGCGATGGTGGTGCTTCGTCACTGGTATGTGAGGGTCTGGCTGACAGGAGAATGAGGATGTGGTTGTTTAGGGATCTAGGTTGTTCCACTATTCGATCATCATCCGTGGGCGGCAGCGATTGTTGGATAACGAGTGCGATTGATCATCATCTTTAGCCACACTTATCCACGGCGGAGCAAATCAGGATGGAGTTTTCCCCTTTGGTTGCGCAGGTGAATGGAAGTAGAGTAGATCGGAGGTGATAAGATGAAAAGTAGGTGAGAGGCAGAGTAGAGGTGAAGAGGCTGTAGACGGTGTTTAATGTCAACAGAGAGAGAGAGAGAGAGAAAGAGAGAGAGAGAGAGAGAGAGAGAGAGAGAGAGGGAGGGGAGAGAAGAGTAGGGATTATATTTAATTTTTTCTTTTTTTAAAAAAATATAAGAAAACATCATAAATGGTCCCTGTGGTTGTGAAATGACAAAAATGCCCTTCAGTTAACGGACATAACTTAACGGAGTTAGCAATAAGGACCAATCGTCAAAAGTTTTGAAAGCACAGGGACCATTTATGAGATTTTTAAACCACGGGGACTAAACTTCAGAATCTGGGAAAACACAGGGACCATTTATGATGTTTTTTCTTTTTTTTCAAGTTTTAGTTTCGGCCCCCCTATGTTTTATGTTTGTGTTCCGCCCCTACCTAGGGCTGTAAACGAACCAAACGAACACGAACAAGGTCTTGTTCATATTCGTTCGTTTAAGTTAGCCGGACAAAAACGAACACGAACGGATAAACGAACGAGATTTTCTTGTTCATATTCATTCGTTTAACAAATTACTTTGTTCATGTTTGTTCATTTATGTTCGTGAACATGCTAAACGAACAAACATAAAAAAAAAAAAAAAAAAAAAAAAAAAAAAAAAAAAAACACACACACACACAATTGAACATATATGAATATAAACGAACATATAATATAGCAATATAATAAAAAATAATTGAATATTGATAAATATAAATAAACTTAAACGAACCAACATAAACGAACGTAAACAAACATCATAAACGAACGTTCACGAACATAAATGAACGAACGAGACCATTATTCATGTTCGTTCATTTAACTAAACGAACGATAATTTTTGTTCATGTTCATTCATTTATTAAATAAACGAACATAAACGAACTTTCCGTCGAACAGTTCACGAACGGTTCGCCGAACGTTCAGTTCGTTTAGAGCCCTAACTAAACCACTTTCACCATAGTCAACATATAACTTTTAGAGACGAATTTGAGCCCAATTTACTGAAAGACATATCGACATATATATACATCTTTAGGTTGTCTCTACAATAAGCTTACAAACCTTAAAAACACATAATGGAAAAACTAACAAACCCAAATGGCTACGATCTTCGAGCCGTTATTTCCTGAACTAAAAGATCGGCTCGGAACCTAGAAATAAACTCCTCGGCCCTCTCATTAATCCCTTCCATTTGAGGCGACCCCATCACCAACGACTCCCACATCTCATCCGCCAACCCTCCGCCACACTTGTCGCTCGTCCCCTCCACCGTGTTAACGGTTATTCCCTCAACCACCGGAATCCCCACCTCCTTCTTCTCTAAAAACAACTGGTCAACATAAACTGTCTTCGTTTTCTTCCATGGATATCTATGAACCTCCTTCCTTTTCCGTTTGAATCGAGACTGAAACGATAAAGAGAGGCAACCACTGCCGCCTTTCGTGGTAGTGCTGCGTTTCTTGATTATCCGGTGTTTGGTTTTGGATGCTTGGAGCTTGTGGAGGCGGAGCTTGGTGCCGAGTAGTCTTAGGACCTTTTTAGCACCGATAAGGCTCTTGATCTTCTTCAAGTACGCCATTGAAATACAGAAGGTGGGTTTGCATGGAGATTTTATAGAGATAGGGTTTCACATGTGAAATTAGGAGTCTTTGACTTAGTTTCTAAGCTACAAAAAGCTTTAAAAAATATTCGATTTTTGTGGATGATTTTAGCCAACTGGAGATTCTCATATACTTTTAAAGTTCCACTTACAGGCAAGATTCGATTCTTGAGGTAGCTTCAACATTAAGTTGTAGGCATCTGGCATCATGGTGACGACGACGGGGAATTTTATTGGCACCCAAAATTATCATCATTAACCTATTTGATGTGAATTATAACCTATTTTGTCGTTGATATCCATATTTAAAAATTCATATTATAATAAATAAAATGATATCCAAGTTATATTTCGACGTTACATTTGAATATCACTTATTAGCCCTCTAAGTAGTATAGATGCTCCAAGTTATATCCAGGTTTTATTTTAACATCTTCTTTTAGCCCTTTAATTTATATAAATGTGCCAAATTATATCAATATTTTATTTTATATAAATAGCGTTAAATTAGTAAGACTTTTAGCTTTTTATTTTTTTATTGTATATACATATCATTTATAAAAATAATTTCAAATTACATCCTATTTTTTTTTTAAAATTTATTATATATCTTAATTACCTTATAAAGCATTTTTGGTCAAATGTTGAATTTTAAGTCGTACAAACATACAATGCATTTGTACAATTAATTTATGCATTACAAAAAGGGCAAAGTACATATGGTCAACAGTTGAAAATGTTAAATCTCTTATCCCCTATTCTTAGGCTATTTTGACCCGGTTCATTTCTTATCTCCGTATTTCCCCAAATCTCGCAATTTTTGTTCACAAATCTTGGATATATATCGCTGACGTTTTCATTTCTAGGGTTTAATTCATCTTTCAGCATTCAATCATCATTGTCACACCCGTCGCTTGGCGCGGGTAACGGCTAGTATATATATATATATATATATATATATATATATATATATATATATATATATATATATATATATCGTTAGTTTATATAAATATAAAATAAAATTATTTTATTATTTATATATCTACAATTTGACCAATAAAAATATAAAAATACAACAAATCGATTTCTAATTTTTTTCAAACAAATTATTTTTATTATTAAGTATCAGATAGATCAACTATTTAGTATTTATAAGTAGATATTAATGATGTATATGCAAGCCCAAGTAAAATATATGCATTATCATTGGTAACTTAGATTTAAATTTTTTTCACCTTCTTCTGTCTTGTAATGTATATTATTTTATTTTGCTTTCTTAATGTAAATAAAATATTTCATTGCCTCATAGTTAACTTTTGCTTATTTTTTATTTATTTATATTTTTTTTCATATTTACATTATTTTAAATATATTAACAAAATTTGTTAAATTATCATGTTAAAAATTTATATTTGGTTTTATTTATTAAACTGAATCTAATTAAGATTTTATTAGAATTGGCAACATGCGGAAAAAAAATTTAACACCAAAAAAAGAAATTTATTTTTCTAAGAAGTCACTGTAATTGTGCTCAACGTGCGACTACAAATTATAATTTTAAATATTTATTTTAATCCCTTTTGTTTATATAAAAGTTACACTTTATAATTCTAAACTTTAATTTACGACTACAAATTATTATTTAAATAAAATAAGAAACTATCAATATGTTGTACAAAAGCCTTTAATAAACCAGCCTAAAATAGATCATAAAAATATACAAATTTAATAAGAAACTATCATATCTATTAGTAATGAAAATCGGTTTGTTTTTAATATTACTGTTTTTTCAGAAACATGTGTATACATCCAAAAATAAATAAAAATTAGTTTTCAACAAACCTTTTAAATGTAAAAATTATGACTAGTTAGTATTGATCCTTTATTTGAAAAAAACAATTTATATGTTTTTTTGAAGTTATATTTGAGTTTCAAATATTATATCGAAAGAGTTTAAAGTAAAATTTAAAAGTTATACTACTAGAAAAAAAAAGCTTTTCTTGACAAACAATATGTGTCGCAAATGTCTATAGATAATAGACAAATATCTGTCATTGAAAGCCTATGTCATAAAGCAAAATGACAGGCATTTGGTCTGTTATAAAATTTACGACAGACCTTTATGACCAACAATTAAGACATACATACACGACATGCTTTTTCGACATACATTTACAATAGACTTTGTATGTCATAATTCGTAACATTTTTATAATTATGACAGACATTTACGACTTTAAATTACGATATATGTTCTGTACAACATGATATTTTACGACATACTTTGTATGTCATTGTTATATATATATATATATATATATATATATATATATATATATATATATATATATATATATATATATATATAGAAACTTAGGTTATTCTATTATAACTAATTATTGTGCGGATATCGTATGTTATGAGAATGATAAAGAAAATATGTTGTTTGATAATATAAATATGTTCAACCTTACATAACTATTGTCATTAACACGTATTCTCACTAATTAAATCGTTTATAAGGTTATTATACACTTATTATTACTATTCTCATTTCTGTCAGAATGTTTATAGGGTCTTATTCTGTCAGAATGAAAATGAGTGAAAAACGATTTGTGAGAACAAAAATAAATAATAATTAGCGAGGATGCATAAAAATGACGATATTTTTGTAAGGTTGAAAGTATTCGCATTGATAAACAACTTATTCTCTTAGTAATTGTCATGACATACGATATCCGCACAATAATTAGTTAGAATACTTGAACCTAGCTCTCTCTCTCTCTCTCTCTATATATATATATATATATATATATATATATATATATATATATATATATATATATATATATATATATATATATATATATATATATATATATATATATACAAAATCTTAATCAAACTAAATTACACATTTAATATCTAGTAATGCAAAATAAAATATCATACATATATAAAGAGTCTTACATCAACTATAGTGTCAAATTCAAAATTCGTTTCAAATTCATCAAAAAGTAATTGTTAAATACATATCGCTGGTAAATAAAGTTTATGACCAAAGTAGTTCATTCTTCACGCACCCAATCAAGCTCGACGTTTGTATATTCATTCTTCCCCCAAAAACCGAGACAAAAATTAATATATTAGAAAAAACCCATTAAACAATTATTTATGTATATATTCTACAACACTACAAGTCCATCAATTAACTAATAGATTTACCTACTTTGTTATTCAACACTTCAAGTCTTTCATCAACAACCGCTTTCATGAACTTAAGAACATAATACTCGCATTCTGTGTAACTAGGCTGAAAGGGACACTATACAATTATATAATAAACTGATCAGTCAAAAACAATAATATATTATAGTCAAATCCAATTGCAGTTTGTGCTAACCATAACATTTATCTCGTTAACATTAACCTTTTTATTTGACCCACTTTGTCTTGTGTGTAAAGACAATGCTCTACAAAAAATGGATGAAATATATAAAAGGAAATAGCTTAATGTTTCAATAACTTATAATACTTACAATTCAATTATCTACTTCAAGTTTGTATTAACATCAATGGGCCTTAGAGAATCAAGGTAATAACATGTTCTTATTCGCATGTCTAGTACTGCTAGCGCCCAATGGCCTCTATAAATCCAAAAACCAAAAAAACGTACATTATGTTAAAGGAAGCTTAAATACAAGAAATGGAAGCTTACTTTCTACTTATTTATAGTAAAGGAAACTTCAATGCAAGAAATAGCAAAGTACATTGTTATTTCCTACACTTAGGTACATAAGGACAAGGAAACCTAAATGCATGAAATAGCAAAGTGCATTGTTATTTTCTGTACTTGGGTGCATATAAGGACTTATGTAGTAAAAAGATTAAGTTATGTTTTTCTTAAGTCAAATCAATTAAAGTATGTTGTAACGCCTGTGTTTCGGGCTTGCCATTTGTAGCAATGTAATAGTCTAGGTTGACCTTTGTAACCCGTTTTGAAATAATAAAAGTGTATTATTTGAGTATTATGTGTTTTGTGCTTAATTGCTTAATTATGTGGTTTGATTAATTAAGAATAAAAATAAGCGTCAAAATTTAAGTGTAAAATAAACTTAATATCTTTGGTTAATGTTGTAGTAATTGAAACGAGGTTTCCGAATATATATAGAACGCCCAAATCTGACTTCGTATGAGGAAGTTATGATTTATCGAAGTTCCGGCTTAGCGATATACAGCCTGTTTTACTCGATTTGAGATCGAGCGGTTGTTAGCCGAAGCAATCTAAATGAGAATCGAAGATCTCATTGTTGGTATTGAAACGATAAAAGTTAGGCGAGAACGGACGTCAAACGAAGAAGTTATGAATTTATAACGAAGTTTTTCTGTCGCGGCCTATTAAAAATAAATAATAAAAATAAAGTCGAAATTAGCCGACGGAGTCTAAACGAAAGTTGTAGAGCATGGTCTCACCTTTCCGTGGATATAAAGAACGTCGAAAACGGAGTTCGTATGAAGAAGTTATGAATTTCCGAAGTTTATTAATCATTTTGTATTTATTTTTAAATCAAAATTCGGAAGCATTATCCGAAGGAGTCACCGATCTGATCCGAGGTACGCCCCGCATACTCGAGTACGCCCCGCGTACTCCGAGGGATGTCGACACTCGCACTCGAGCACTTCGGATACGTAAGCAATGACGTTTTGGGCAGTACGCCCCGCGTAACGCAGTACGCCCCGCGTACTCCGAGGCTCCAGCCTCCTATAAATAGGATGCGAGGGTTCCGGGTATTTTTGCCAATTCCCTCTCGTTTTCGTGTCGAAGCTCTGCGCAAAAACCCCCGAAGCCACCCCGAAGCCCCGGTATCATACTCTAGCCCCGAGGCAAGTCCCGAGATCCCGAAGATCCCGAAAAGTGCGGTTCCCGAGTCGAAGCTCTGCCCGCGAGAAGTTCGATTTTCGAGGAGATCTTCCAGATCTGCTGAGGAATACTACTTTTATAAGCCGTAGTGCTGTCCGATCATCTTCTGATCAAGTGAGTGTGTAGTTATTTCTTCTAATACAATAATACGAAGTATTTTATATAAAAATACGTGCTATGTGTATATATTTGGTGGTGTTATGTGTGAATGAGTATTCACTCTCTTCTATCTTATAGATCTGCTTATTTCTTTATGAGATACGTGTTATGTGTGTGTGTGCCTCATCTGTTATGTGATATATGTGTTGATTAAAGCATGCTATACAGGTTTTCTTTAAACTATGTATACAAATGTATATTTTTATCTACTAATATGTTGGGTAGAACATGGGTAGACCGTTGGTGTGTAATAAACAGATGAGAGGCCTCGTTGTTGTTTGATTGAGTCATCTAGCGGAGTTTAGATGACGACCACTGGCTATTCTAGACAGTCTTGTGGAAACATTAGCAGGTTCGCCACCTGTAGGTGTTAATGAACTTGGGTGTTCATTCGCTGTACTCCATCCCCCTCATGGTTGCCTTATTTGACTTATATTGCTGAGGTACCCCCGAAGCATGTGTTGTCGCCCCGATGAAATATTCTTAGACTAGGTCCCTTATGTTAGTTGTTTTAGGGACATTAAAGTGAGAATAACGGGAATGGGTAATTGGGTTATTGTTGGTTGGTGAAAATTAAATATGATATTTATTGTGGGTTGAAAACCCTATATGCTCACTAGGCTCCCAAGCCTGACCCACTCAGTTTTAAATTGTATTACAGGTAGTGGCGGAAGGGCATGAGATGGATGAACCATCAAGTTGTTTTGTTTACAAGTCTGCATATGTTTATATTTGTTATATGACTTGTAATGTATTCGTTTATGCTTATTGGTCTGTATCGGAACATGACACCCCGAGTTTTGATTATAATGAAAATACATTTCTTTTATGAAATGCTTCGGTAAACAATGTTTTATCATGTTTTGTTTTTGGGAACAAATTCCGCAACTCTTTCAAATCAAAAGGATTTACTCTGAAAATATTTAAAAGCATAAATGAAAATCGGTCTTTTTTGGCCGAGATTTTGGGGATGTCACATATGTTGCTATTTCTTGCACTTTAACAAAGACGCATAAATGCATGAAATAACAACTTACTTCTATTTATTTATGGTAATGGAAACTTAAATGTAAGAAATAGCAAAGTACATTGTTATTTCCTGCACTTCGGACATAAAAAGACTAGTGTAATAAAAAGAGTAAATTATGAATTTTTTTGCTAAGTGGAATCAACTAAAGTATGTTGTGATTTATATCATAGTAGATTCCTATTATAACATCATGTTATTATTTTCATATTATAATTTTAGCCAAACAGCAACCAAATGCAATGATCTTTTTTTACTTAACCCATTAAAATTTTCTATTTAGATTAAGTCAATCAAATGGAAAATCTTACCCGAGATTGTAAGGCATTAAGATGATGTGGTCGTCCTTTCTTGTTAGCTAAAAGGTACAAAAGTTTTTTCCTCCATTCTTGCTTTTCTTCATACAAGTACTTGTTAAGATATAAAAGATACAAAATTTTAGTAAATTGGTTAAATACACAAAATAAAGTAAAATGAGCACTTACATCATACAACTAGTTATTATAGCACCGATCAACTTATCCATTATAAACACCATTTCAAAATCATCCCAAGTTATATAAGTGTAGCACTCAGACAAATCAAACAAACCGCCTTCACATTGGATTTTTGTGGATATTTCCCTTGAAAGTTGTGTATCAACTATACGTGAAGTCAATTGCAAAACATGCCTAATTTTAGTTCTTGTCAACCTATAAAATTATGAAGTATCACAAATAGATCATTTTACCTGTTAAATCTAATAACAATAACATAAAAGCATAAACCTAATGAGTTGCTAAAGGCTTGAGAACCTAGCCTCTCCCAAGGAGAAATTCCTAGATTTCAACAGAGAATACGAAATTTATTTATATATGTATTTATAAGGTCATTTGATTAGATGGTATAAAAGTTTTGGGGTAGAAGTAAAATAGTTAAGAACCTAAAGTGAAGATGATGAATCATATTTGACTTGTCCCAAGAGCAGCATAAGTTGTATCTTGTTTTGGGTTTGTTAAAATAAGCTCCTAGAAAAGGCTAGTCTTTATGAAATTAGCTTTACTAATTCTGTTTGACATGTGAAACCTACACTTACACAAAAATAAAAGATTAAATACATTTGAATTGACCAATTGTGTAACATGTAGGAAAGAAATTAATTTTTATGGGGTAGTTGTTAACTTATATGCATATATAACACTTGATATGCAACACACACAAACAGATTATGTACATATATACATCTTATCATTCTACTTCAGCTTCTTTCTGTTACATCATTACACTTCCAGGTTGTTCCTAATATTTAAGGCATCATACTTTGAAAAATATACTTGAAAAATGAAAACAGGTAAATCACTCATTTTATTTTCAATTACATACCTGAACGAGAAGATACATTAGACACATATTTATTTACTTATACTCTAATAATGATACTTCATTAGATTTTAATGAAATGAGCTAACATAAAAATAAATTTGGGACGAAAGGGATAGAGAATGAATAATGTGATAAACAAAACATTGACATCTCAACCCTTATTGATGAATTGTGGTATATAATTCGATTAATATTGGACAAGGATGATGTAGTTTATATGAATTGTAGTTTAATCAAGAGTACAACTACTTTTAGAGTTCACGTTAAGAGTCATTAAAAATGAAGTATGGACCAGTCGTAAATTTAAAATCATCAGTACATTTTACTCATTCTCAAAATTCTTATTAAAACTCAATGATATCTTCTATTGTATGGTATTCATCCTTGTAAAACCCTAGGTTTCAATCACTAAAAGTTTGCTAGGCTATCACACAAATCAAGTCCGCTTTACTCCAAAAAACACACAAGGGGTTAACAACAGGGCAATTAAAAAAAACAACACTCAAGAACAACTTCCACTAGGTGCACAATGTATAAGCACAAAGGATTAGATAAAATACATCATGATTTGCATATATTTCAATCAAAATCTTCCCAGCAACCAACCAACCAACCAGATGTCAATAGCTTAATTTTAAACCTAGAATTGAAATAGAATCTTCAAAACTTCAAACCCTATTCATTCGGTGTTAAGTTCAAAAAATCTTGTATGTAATAGTAACTAGCAATTTTGGTTAGAGTTCAGATTGTACAAAAACGAGTAAGAAACTTCCTTTCACATGCTAATTGTCAATGATAAATTAATCTACCAGCTTAACTTGATAGAATCAATTCTATGTTTCCACACACACACGATAGATCCTCAATAACTCAGCTAAATAAATAGTAAGAATCAATACATCATATACTAAGGTGAAAACTAACAGGAGTAGATAGAGAAAAGAGCATTTCTTACTACTACAATGGTGTCATGTATAACTAGAGTAATAGTCCATTCTCCTTTATCCTAATCTAGTCAGAAATAATGAATGATTCAACAAGTAAATGAAAAAGAAGAAACAACAACAAATACCTTAATAATGAACTCCGATTGGAGAGGTTGAATTTACCGCTTTAGGTTTACTATCTTACGCTCTGTCAATTTGCAAGCTCGTATTAGGTTTTTGAAATTACACGGGTCGATGAAAAGAAAACAATCGTAATTTTTAACGAGGTGTAGATTGAATTGCATACCTCTTTGAGATTTTTTCTGAAATGATGAAGGAGAATCACATCACGAATCGATGTAAAAGCAATAAAAATGGAGTGGCCGGTGGCGGCAGACCAGCAATGCCTAGTCGGCGAGTCGATTTCACGAATCGATTGACGTTTGCACTTCGTTTGATTTTCGTTGTGTTGACGATTTTGAAGGAACAAGGTATATGGGGGCTTTAAGGAATAAAGGAAAGATGGCTAATATTGTGAGGAATAAAATACGAACTAACACTGAACTACTGAAGTTATTTTGGAGACAAATGCATAAGTTAAAAATCACAAGTTTTTTTATCGATTATTTCATAGTTATATTATTGTTTTAATTGTTTTAGTTTTTTAATGAGTATAAAATATTGGCGTGGATGAAGAATAACATGAAGGAAATTGGATGAAAGGGAGGGGTACTTTGGGTAATAAATTTGTAATAAATTTGATGAGGGAAATTGTTACACTATTAAGCATCATTTATCCATAAAATCTCATTTTGGTCCCTTTAAATTGAAATATTGATACACTGGAAAATATTTATTTAGATTTTCATGGTGAAATATCTATTTACATTTTCATGGTGAAACCTTGAGACAAATTCACTCATCAAAAACTTAGTTTAGACAATAAAATACCCCGTGTTTTTCTTTTCAAATTTTTAGACATTAAAATACGAAATTACTTTGTGACAAACATTTTTATCTATTGTAAATCATTGATATTTTACGCAATATGACATTTTTATTCCTGTCATTAAAGTGATGTACGTCTAATTCGCCTATCAAGGAAAGCCTATTTTCTAGTAGTGTTATGGGTTTGTTTTGTAAATAATAAATATCTCGGTATCTTATCGCTAGTAATTAGAAAAGAGAAAAATAATATAAACTAAAGTAATGAGGATTTATTTGTGTGATATTATGTCACACTTTTTTTAGGTCAATGGGTGTCGTTAACAACACCCGACGACCACATGAAGGGATTGTTTGGTGGGATCGTCCCCTTTGATACTTGTAATTAATATCAAATAGGTATATTTAAGTTTTTATATTTTAATCTTAACTATCTTATAAAACATATTTAACTTTTATTGAAATTTAAGAGATAATAACTTAATGTACAAATATGTTATACACAAACCACTCATCGAACAAAAATAATTATGATAAAGAATAAATAATGAAAATATTTAAGGAATGAACATAAATTAATTTTGTTTCTTTTTAATGTAGGCATGATGTTTGTCCAAAGGTTGGACATGATTTTTTTTAACATATCAACTAGAAAAATTTGTAGTCATTGAATTGGTCAAATAACAGAGTCTGGAAAAAAACCATTCATCGAAAAAGTAATAATTGTTGTTGCCGCTTTAGGCGGGTGCACACCTAGTTAAATTATAAAGTTCAACAAACATTCGTCCGCTAAAAGTAAAAGAAATTAAATATCTTCCTACTTTTGTTCATATTTTTTTCTTATCTATTTAAGACGACGACAAATATAAAATTTTAACATCCCAATCAAATTTAAATTAAAATGAATAACATTTGTAACCATCTAAAATAAGTAGGAAAATAGTAGAAACAAAAAGAATAATGAGTTTTCTAACCCTTTTAAGACAAAATTGTAAAAATATCTGTGGTGGTTGTAAAAAATATGTGATTTTAGTAGAAAATTTCTTATGTCCATATGATTTTTTTCCAATTTTTTAATTGTTATAATACATAAATTAATTAAAAAAAATAAAAATTAAAAGTCAGGCCCACCTACCACATGCATCACTGTCCTATCTCTCCCTACCTAAACCATTATCGCCGAGAACCACCCATTCCTTTTAAATCAATCAGAAAAGCACCACCTCTGCCACCTGAGTAAAGCATCGTCACCTTTGTCACCAGAAAAAAAAACTCTTCAAAACCAATCAAACCCATAAATGCATTCAAACCAATAATAAAATCAAAAAACCCAAACCAAAATTCATACTACAAATCCAAGAAAATAGAGTGTGTTTTTGTCCGTGGGTGTGGATGCGATGACGAAATTCTACTATGGACAAACAATGACGTATAAACACTTGCATAAAGCACCTTACATACACCTTATAAGGCATGTGGATGCAACGATGAAAGTCTGGTAGGGACAAACTAAGGCGAAGTGGAAATTGTTTTCTCTCCAAAAGACTTATACCAAAACATGAAAATCTCCAACATATGTACTAAGTACTAATAGTCATAACTGATATAAAACTGATACATAGGGTTTTCAACCCATAATAATCTATTTAATATGTTTAATTATCAAACAATTAACCCAATTACTCATCCCCGTTTACTTCTTTATTCTTCCCTAAGGATCTATCCTAAGGGTTATCATAGTCATCATAGTTGCCAGTACTGTTACATGGATTTCTCCGCAACACATGTCAGTAGGTTTTGTTTCTATTTGCATTCCTAAGGATTTGTTCTAAGGATTATTTTAATCATCGATGCTGACAGTACTGTTCCATGGATTTCTCTGCAATACATGTCAGTAGGAAGTAGAGTACATCAAATAGGCACGAAGTCCACCGCTTCTTGTGTTCCACGGGACTGTCATCAAATAGTCAGGTGGTTGTCATCTATACGTCGTTAGACGACTACATCGCTTAGTACAGTAGTACTAGCAAGTTAATGCCTTTTATTATTATTTTCATCCCTCATCACCCATCCCCCTCGTTATTTCATCCCTCATTACCTATCACTACCCAATATACTATAGGTATGAAAATACATCTGTATAAAAATTATCTTATATTATTTCAACTAGATTAAATTACTGAATTCGTCCTTGTGGTTAGGTGAAAATTGCACGTTTGGTCCCTAACTTTTTTTTTGCACTCGGATCGTCCCTATGGTTTATTTTGTTGCGTTTTTCGTCCCTATGGTTTGGTAAAAGTTGCATGTTTGGTCCCTAACTTTATGTATGTAAGGGACAAAAAATGCAACAAAATCAAACCACAGGGACGAAAAACGCAACAAAATCAAACCACAGGGACGATTCGAGTGCAAAAAAAAAAATTTAGGGACCAAACGTGCAATTTTGACCAAACCACAGAGACGATTTCAGTAATTTACTCTTTCATCTAAAACAGGATATTTTTGCACATAAGCTCATATAGAATTTAGTTATCTAAATACTTCATATCTATGTGTAAGATAAAAGTAACTGTACACTTCCTTGATAAAAGTGGGTGCCTCGGAATTTGGGCAAAACTACGCCTTGGTACTTTATCTTTTCCACTTACGTGACCTAAGTTCACATTAATAATTTGGGTAGAACTTCTCCTTGGTACTTTATCTTTTCCTCTAACGTGACCTAGGTTCACATTACTAACTCTTAGTTTTACATTCCTTGCAACTTGTAACATCCATAAATTTCACAAAAATTTTAAACTTTTTCAAACATCCAAAAATCATTATTTATTACATAATGTTTCCAAAATAGTTTCATATCATAGTATCCAAGAAATCAAAATCATAATATGTGAGGAGGTGCACGATCACGCCTTCGCCTTCCCGAGATCATCCGAAGTACCTGAAACAAAATCCAAAACTGTAAGCCTGAAGCTTAGTGAGTTCCCCCAAAATACCGATACATAACAAATAGCACACATAATAACATCATGTAATGGATCCACAACTTCGTAGACTGGATTACTCCTGAGCCCACAGTATGAGTCTAGCTTGCCTTTCAGACCCACAACTCACATCTGGCTTGCTCCCGAGCCCATAACATAAGTCTAGCTTGCTCTCGAGCCCACATCTTATGACTGGCTTGCCCCTAAGCTCAGAAATGAGATTTCATCATAAGGGTCCCATCTTGGGACCCAAAATGACTCCAAAACTAGATATATGTATCCTTAAGTAAATTCAAGAACTTTATACCTCCAAAGAGTCCTAAATGTTGATTTTATTCCAAATCTATGAGCTCCAACTTCGAAAGTTCTTCCTTGCCAACTTCTTCTTTTCCTTCTTCCAAGTTTACACCACCAAAATAAGCTTCTTAAGGAGAAAATCACTCAAGAATGAGGGGATGAGGCGTTCTAGGGTTATCTGAGGGTAAGGTAACAAATAAGGAGGCCAGGGCTTGAACCAATATGTTCTTTATATAGTGGCAAACCTTAAAATTAGGGTTTCTGGACATTGGACATACGCGGGATGTACATCCTATACGCCGGGCGTACGCCAGAAGGCACCCACGATCTTTTCCTAACATACGTTGGGCGTACCCACACGCGTTCCAATTTGCATGCATGGTCCTCCATGCCAACTTTTCTCCATAAGGGACCATTTATGCCAATAACTTGAAAGTGCCATAACTCCCTCACCCGATGTTCGTTTCCGACGCACTTTATATCCTAGAAACTCTACACTTCTATCAACTTTATTCCTCCAGCGTCTTTAACAATACATTTGGCTCTAAAGCACAAACCGGACTCTTTTATCACACAACCCACCTTACCCATATCCCAAAAAGGCCTAAACCTTTATCCCTCAAAGCCTCAAAGCCTTATCATAATCGGACTAAGGCCCATATGCCTTAATTCACAAAAAAATCTGGAACAGGATGTTACATGGATTTTATCATGAGTGATTGTGAGATTATAATATCTTATATTCTTGAAACGGAGACATGTGAGTTGTAGTTGCAAGTCGGTTGCATATTGACATATGTAAACGCACTAGTAACTTGGTGTTATAAAACATATTGTTGTGTGTAATTTGATGAGTAATTACAAAAAAGAATTTGAGTCAAAGTTTATCCGTTCCTTTTACCCCATGTGGATAAAAGCGATATCTATGGGCCCCTCGATGATTTAGTGATGACACCTCTAAGTGCTTGGCCAAGTCAGGACTGATTTGATTTGTTCAATTAGTTGGTCGTCATAAATCAGAAATCGGGAAACAACACATGAACAAAGAGAATGATTATAATCCATGTCTCAGTTCATACGATATTTAGAATTGAGGAATATATGATCCCTTATCTAATGGATGCGTCATTGACTAGGTCAGAGTTCGATAGCGGCTTTTAAGAGCTACGACTGCTAGTCGGGATTTTGGAGTCGTACTTGCAATAATAGTTATTAGACTTATCCAAGTGGGAGACTGTTGGATTAGGTGTCTAAGACCATAACTATAATTGGTATTGACTTGACCCAAGAGTAGCATGATCCATTTGGGTTGCATATCACCTGGAAAATTTGATAGGATGGACTTTTAAGAAGAGGTTATTTATGATTTGTGAATATAGTATAAGTTCTAATATATTAATATGAAATCATATGATTTAATTAGTATTGATCAAGAAGTAATTTGGAATTAATTTTGTGATCAAAAGAGACTAATTAAATATATGGGGATTGATTTGGAAAGTCAATGATTGTTATAGTTTTGGGCAATTGTTATATAGGATGGGCTAAACCAATATGGTAGTCCATGGATAGTCCATGGAGGTTTAACCCATGGATCCTTGGTAATATGAGGAGTCATAAGCATTAGGGTTTACATGGTGCTAACCCTAATCTTGCCACACTATATAAGAAGCACCTTAGCATCCAAAATCGGGCACTAGATGTTCTAAGAGTTCATGAGTCGATTTGAGTGTAAGAATATTCTCTTAAAAGTCATCCTTTGTCCAAATGTGTGTAGTGATTCCATTTGAGGTGCAAAACTTGGGGCACTAAGTTCTTAAGTTCAAACACAACAAGTTCAACAAGCCACAACCAAGAGGTATCTCCATAACTCAATTTTATGTTTTTTATATCATTATTTTATGATAGTTGTAGGCTTAATGCTTTGGAAACAATATTGCATGTATAATTAGAGAAAACATAGATCCAAAGCATTTAGGTTTGTATGTGCACCATAGGATGTTGTAGTATACTAAAACCCATCAATCGCTACCACTTTGGGTAAAAGGAAATGATAAACTTCGACTCATATGCTTGTACTATTTACTCATCAAATCACACACAACAATGTATTTTATAACATCAAGTTACTGATGCGTTTACGTATTATCAATGCACAACGACTCATAAATAACAACTCATATGTCTCCATTTCAAGAATATAGGATATTATCGACTCACAATCACTCGTGATAAAATCCATGAAGTGGTTCACGTGAGCGTGGGTTTAATCCAATACTCAAATCTTATTTTAGGAGTACTCATGAACACTACAGCAACCATTTTCTATGTCTAAACACTTAGACAATCTACATTCGAATTCATGACAGTCTTACCTCATTACTTACTTCCAAAGTATGATTGACTGTGGATGTTTGGATAATCTTATTATTCGGGAAGTAAAACATGCAAAGTGAAACACAAGAATAACCTAATCCAATATAGTCTCAAACTTTTGAGTATAAATAAAACACTTATTATTTAATCACCGTATTAATTAGACCTTACTCATTGTATATTGATTCGATCAATCAACTCGACACTCAAATTAAAACAATAGTCATCCCATGCTCCAAGCATGCACACTATGTTCATCTATGGTCCTTACTTTGTGAAATAGATCAATTGAACACATTTCCAATGATGCTCATTTCACAATTTCCTAATCCTTGTTATAAGTGTAAGAGTGTCAAATTCTTGTAACTACTAGAATCTTGTTAGATCTAAACTTACGTGCAATATTCCTTTTGTAATGTCAAGGCACCAAAGTCACAGAGACTTTGCCAATGATATTACAAAACATTCTACTGCAGATTTGTTACAGAACAATTCCATAGATGTGACATCCCCATTTTTACGGCCAGAAAAGACCGATTTTGTTCATGCTTTATAAAAATCAGAGTACCTCTTTTAATAAAAAAAATGTTGCGGAATTTGTTCCCAGTAAAACATGATAATACGTTATCAAAGAATTTCTGAAGAAAAGTATTTTTATTCATTTTAAAACATTTGGGATGTCATTGTCAATACCGAAACATAAGCATAAACAGAACTTACATTCATTATCACTAGTGATTTATATCTCCTTAATCTCTCAGTGTAATGTGATTTCATAACAACACCTGTGATATAAATAAACTGAGTGGGTCAGGTTGGGAACCTGGTGAGTACATAGGGTTTTCAAACTATAATAATATAATTATTATGTTTAAACAATCAAGCAATCAACCCAATTACCCATCCCCATTATCTTCTTTATTCTTAAGGATCTACCCTAAGAATCAACTATTTCTCCTTTATTCATTCCTAAGGAATAGGTACGAATTCCATCGTTGTCAATGACACATCTGTTAAACACAACTGCTAGTTCTGTCACTTAGGCGCAACTACCAAAATTGTGACATTCTCTACGAGGCGCATCAGTTGGTATAGTCCTTTTAGGCGCATCTGTCGGGGTTATGAGGTTCTCTATTAGGCGCTTCTGCCGGTAGAGTCCTTTAGGAGCATCTGCCAGGGTTTTATTGACAGTATCGTTTTCAAGAGTCCACTCGCAATACATGTCAATGGGTTTTTAGAGTACACCGGTGAACACACCGTTCATAACACCTACAGTTGTGAGCCTGCTAGTGTTCCACTGGACTATCTAGAATAGTCCGTGGTTGTCATCTATACTCTGCTAGATGATGGGGCCAGCATTTGGGTATAAGGCTTCTCATATCGTCCACCTCTCACCCTCACCTCATGGTCTATTTCGCCTCTCACCTCATCATCCAACTCATATTTCATCTATTACATCTACCCATGTTTTACCCTAACATTTTCGTAGATATAAAATACATATACAGTTTAAATCATTTAAAAGGTGTATAAAATCATTCATCTAACATAGACAGCAAGTAACAGACAATATGCACACATAGCATGTAATTTATATTAAATACTTCATATCTATGTGTAAGATGAAAGGGACTATGCACTCACTCGATAAGGTGGTGACTCTGAATTCAGACAGCGCTTCGTTACTCTTAAAACAATTTCCCTCGACAAAACCTAGTATCATTACCACTAGGGTTTAGTTTAATATTCACCGAGACTAATTAATAGTCCAGCTATTATTACTATTATATAAGCGTTAAACAATACTTATATATTCCATAATAATAACCCAAGTATTTATTATAAGTTCCTAATAACGTTACTATAATTAAATAAAAGTTATATTAAAAATAGCGTAGGTGTAGCTCACTTACAGCGAGTTTTTCTCAAAACCGGGCACCGCTGGAGCAGCGTTCCCGATCCGAAAGGCTCTTCTTATCAGATCCGTCAGGCACTCCGGGGTTTCCGCCTTGTGCTAGGGAGGTTCCCTAGGCTTTTCGGGGGGTTTCGGGACTAGAGAGAAGTTCTAGAGAGAGGGGGAGTGAGGGGAGGTGTGAGGAATGAAGAGGGCTTCACCTCTTATTTATAGGAGGCTGTAGGGTCACTCATGTCGTGAGTTTTAAGGTTCTCATGTCGTGAGCCAGGTTGGCTACAGCCAGGTACAGCCTGGTGCTGACACGTAGCATCGCACATAGGGTGGAAATCAGCCGATTTTCAAAAACTCATAAATTTCGCATACGAGCTCTGTTTTTTACGTTCTTTATATCCTCACGTAGGTAAAAACAAGATCTACAACTTTCATTTAGACTCCTTCGGCTAATTGTCGACCGATCTTAAATTTAACAGTAGGAGGAGTTTAGACTGTTAAATGACCGCGAAGAATTCGTAACTCCTTCATATGGACTCCGTTTTCGTCTGTCTTTTTACTGTTGAGTTCCTATTAATGAGATCTTCAACTCTCATTTAGTTCATGTAAGACAAAAATTGCTCGAATCAAAATTCGAGTTTCGGGTCGTGCACTACTAAGCCGAATTTTAGAAAAATCATAACTTCCTCATACGGAGTCAGATTTGGGCGTTCTTTTTATGGATGTTCTTGGTTTAACGTATAATACAAATTTGGTTTATATTACAAAGGCCAAAAATTCTTCTATCATAAATTCATTATTTTACGTCTCCCGGTGCCGTGTTGGTTTTGCCGAAAATCTTCGACGGGCCATAACTTCTTCGTTATAACTTGGATTTCGGCGATCTTTATATGTACGGAACCCTTGAGACATATTCTACAACTTGGTTAAGATTATTTATTCTAAATAACCTTTTGTCAAAAAGTCTTTTTCGACCCCTATTATCTCTAAATTAACTAGCCCGGATCTACGGGCATTATAATGGAGATGAAGTCTCACATTCACGGTACATTCCTTGAAAATCCTTCTTGCATAAAAGTTTCTAACTTACACATTCAACTCCCATTATGGAAATATTTCCATAATTTCCATATGACTATTTGTAACACCCGGATTCCCAGGTATGACATTTTGTTCCTTTATTTTTGGGTTTTGTGGGGGAACTCGGCGAGTTGGCGTCTAGACTCGCCGAGTATGGTCGCGGTTTTGTACGTGAGTTCATAGCTGGACTCGGCGAGTTCATGAGTGGACTCGGCGAGTCCATGCTGTTTAATGAAACCCTAATTTCCAGGGTTTGAGACCTATTTAAAGGCCCTTATGGCCGTCCATTGCGGCTACCACACCCCAGAGAGAGTCCTAGATCGCTTGTGAGGAGAAGAGAGGCCATTGTTGATCTTTTGTTGGTGAAATTTGAAGGAGAAGGTGACCAAGGCAAAAGAAGGCTGAAGGAAGTGCAAATCTAGTGTCTTCAGAGATCAAAGGCTTCATATTAAGGTATTCCTTCGGACCTTCTCCAGTTTTGGGTGTTGATTCATAGAGTTAGGGTTTTAAACCCTTTAGAAGAAGAATATGTAGAGCATTTAGTCCCCTTTCGATTTTGTGCTTTGGATCTGGACTCCAAGAGGTCCAGACACTTTAAACCATGGAGCTTTATGAGTCATTTTGGGGTTATTGGACTTAGGTTGCCATTTTTGGGACTAAATCACCCTTTGATGCCATTATGTTAATATATAAGCATCAAGTTTCAAGCTTTACGTGACTTTCGTGCTTGGGAAGGTCAGATCTGTGGATTAGGGGCACAGATCTGACCCCAGGAGGTCAATAGAGTTGGTGCATGGCTTGAACTCGCCGAGTTGTTCTTGAGACTCGGCGAGAAGGGTGAGGGTTTCACGCGAATAACTCTGTGAGTAGACTTGCCGAGTTGGGGGATAACTCAGTGAGTCAAAAGGGGATTAGAGGACTGGGGTTCAGGGTGGTACTCGCCGAGTTGTTCTTGAGACTCAGCGAGTTGAGTCGGGGTGGCCCCGCGATTCATGCCAGGTGGAACTCGTCGAGTCCAGGGAAGTGCTCGATGTGCCAAGAGAGGGTCTAAGAGAGTCAGTGGACACGTGTAGACTCGCCGAGTCGCCCTTGTGCACTCGTCGAGTCGGTTCAAGTTGACCGTTGACCTTGTTGACTTTTAGGGTTGAGTATAGTTGTATTTATGAGAGTATTACTTTGTGTGATTAGGCGGAGGCTAGAGCATACTTCTTCCGAGTCAGATATTTCCAAGACATCGAGGTGAGTCTTCTCACTATACGTTACCTAGAGTGGTACTATGTGATGACCAGAGGGTTTTATGTGTTATGTATGACATTATGTGCTATGTGATATTTGTATGTTGTATGATGATATAGACCGGACCGAAGGGTCCAACGAGCTATGACCGGACCTAAGAGTCCAACGAGCTATGGGACTGGAGGGTCCCGCTGAGACACATTGACCAGAGGGTCGTATTATAGCCTTGGGTAGCGTATGTGGTATTTTGGGGAACTCACTAAGCATTTATGCTTACAGTTGTTGTGTTATGTGTTTCAGGTACTAATGATGAGCGTGGGAAGGCGCCGACATGATTCGTACACACACGCATTGGAGTTTTTGTAGAGATTCTGGGGAAAAGTTTTGTGATATTATCATTTGAAACAATGTGTTTGACATTATTTATGAATGAATGAATGAATGTTTTAAAATGAAAAATTATTTTGAAAATTTTGCGTTGTTACACTATCCATTCTAAATAGAATCCTATCTATTCAGAATTTTATTAATATGGTCCATCCATTACTATACTTCCAATTGTCCCAAGCAACCAATATTTGGTAAACCTTAGATTGTCCTTAACAGTTGTTTAATAATTTTAGTCATATCCGGTTCCGATCCTTTTTACTTCTTAATTCCATAGGCATTTGGAAAATCAGAGCGAGTGAATATTATAAGTAACATATGTGATCAATCCTATATCCGAAGCATATGGTATTCGACACATAATGTCTTACATAAAGACATGATACTTGATCAGTTGTTTGCTATAATATTTTCGTATATAGAATTTCCTATGTTGAAGCATTTCAACATGACATTCATATACGTTCTTGACTAAGCTCTATTAAAATTTCAATCTAAACTTTTATATTCGAAATGAAGTATTGATGCCCTCTCCCTTAAGTCTTACTATAGTGAAACAATTTCCAAATTTTGTGACTTCACAAATTTAGAATTTTGTTTCATATAAATAGCATTACTAACTTGCAACACTTAACATAATAACCACGCTCCCTCCAGCATAACGATTATGTTGTTACCAACATAACGATTATTCTCTCACAATCCGAACTATGAAAAGGGATGTCGTAATCATACTTAAATTTGAGAATGCAATTACCATAGCTGCTTACTCCAATCCTTTAAAATCTACTTGTGAAAGTGTTTCCTCACAATCATTTTCATGAAGTAGAGAGAAACCTCTTACCTATTAGATTTTATGCTGTATGTGTTCCTATCCATGTGAATTCATCACTTCCAACCACCATCATAAAGACAAGGTTTATGACAAATTCAAAATTTTATGGACTTAACTCGCTCAATTTCTGGCCATCCGGCAGCACAAGGGCCTACCAGTGCTTCCAAGTTATTGAGCAGCTCACCCATACTGATCAATGTACTTTCATTGATCAAGGTGCTTTGTCTTATGCAATCAAATGAGAACTTATAGAACTCACATGCATAGTCAAAATAAATGGAATGGCACAGAAACAAGAATATGTCAACAAAATAGGTTACAAACCTCAAGTCATGTGCTAGTGATAAAAAATAGATTTATTCTTTGATTAGTTCTTGAAACTATTCAAGATCATTAAGACTCCCACTAACCTCTTGACATATAAGATTCTCTGTCAAGGAACATTTCTCTAAAAACAAACATTCAAGAGTTAGTGCAGATTCTTATCAAGAAAAACACTTCATATAATTGTTCTTAGTTGGTCTTTGTTTTATCTAAAACATCACAACTTACCAATTTCAAATGTGCAAGAGTAAGGAACATTTATACTCCACAATTCATGAGGTGTTATAAACCTACTTAGAATATGTTACTCAAGGTATAACTTGGAGTAACTAGAGTATAACTCTAAGACTCGATTTTGGAACGAAGTATGACTCATCATTTTGATTTTAACCATTTCAGTAATTCCCGATGCCTCTTCTTAGCCATACGAATGCACTAAGGTGTCCTTAGAGGATTAATTGTGACATGGTTTCATAATCATTAGTATGATCATATAACACGATACTAAAGTACTCTCCTTTCCTTTTAGATTAGAGAAACTTTTATCGTTCTGCCTAATTGATTCTTCTTATTCGTTCTGCTTATACTTTGAACCTTCTCAAGGTATTAGAAT
Source organism: Lactuca sativa (assembly GCF_002870075.4). NCBI lineage: Eukaryota > Viridiplantae > Streptophyta > Magnoliopsida > Asterales > Asteraceae > Lactuca > Lactuca sativa. The sequence goes on along the minus strand of NC_056630.2, from coordinate 142,378,637 downwards.
TATACTTAAACTTGTAAGCATAACCATATTTACTGAACCATTAGTAAATCATGGCGAATAGCCTTTATCATTCTTTGTGGTGGATATGACATGTACACATCAATGTTCACTAGATCTTTCGGTCTTTCACTCAACTCACATACATATGTGAACAAGGAATTAGTCTCTTAATTTCCCAAAGATGAAGGTTCTCATTCATCACACAATACAATTCGCATGATTCCAAGTTTCTGTCCAATTGAAACTTGGGTGATGAGAACCCTTTCTTATTTGGTAGATCTCGACACTACCACAAACGATATAACCAAGAATCAAATTTTATTTCCAACATTGCTAATAATATATAAACACCAATTTTCACTAATGCCATTGCAAGGATATCATAAAATAAGACAAAAATAAAAAAAAAAATTATTTATAAAAATGCGGAAAAGTTGTCCTTACAATGCAAATACATATGAAGACTATGTTTCTAAATATTCCTAAGCAATCTATCATAACTCCTAAGTAGTAGCTCAAAAATTTGATCATCGAACCATGCGATCGAAGTCCATTTCTTCACGATCAAGTTCATTTTGCTTCTTCTTTAAGCTTCCTTCCTTTTCTTCGATCCTACAAAACATCAAAATGAAATCTTATCACATCATATATTAAGAATCTATAAATAGGCACTTAATAGAGTTAGATAGTGGATTTACCTAAAGTAGAGTCATATAGTTTGACTTTACTATCCTTCCGATCTTTCAGGTATACACGGCAGCTTCGCATCCAATGCCCTTTCTCTTGGAAATAGAAAAAAACAGAATCTTTCAGAATGGTGCATGGTAGGGATGAAAGTGGGTCCAAACCCGGACCGGATGGACTCGGACCCAGAAAACATGGAACCGATTAACGGGATTTTGTAGAACCGGAAACCGGACCGGTATATAGGAACTGATTCCGATTCGGTTCCGGGTAAAGTGGGTCTAGAACCGAAAAACCCGGAAACATCAAAGTGGGTAGGTTAGAACCGGATAAAGTGGGTTTAGAACCGGCAAACCTGGAAAAACTAGAACTTTTTGGTAATTACTTACTATTTAGTGGGTTGAACTTTGAAAATTTTCATATTGATATCCCGACTTTAGGGACAGTAACTCATTGAATATGAAACCAAAATTGAAAAAATTATAGTCTAAAATCATGTACAAAATCTAAACTACACTTTGGAAAAAACCGCATGTCAATCCAACTTTAAACGAATGAGATATGCATGTGTTAACATTTTCATAGAATACAAAGTACAAAAACAAATAGTTGAAAAGTTGAAAATTTTCAGTTTTGATATCCCGACTTCATGGGACTGTAAATCATTGAATATTAAACCAAAAATGAAAAAATTATAGTCTAAAATCATGTACAAACTGTAAGCTACAATTTGGGAAAAACCACATGTCAATCTGACTTCAAACAAATTAGTTATGCATGTTTTAAAACTTTCACAGAATACAAAAAAACCGAAAAACTAAAAACTTTCGGCTTTGATATCTCGACTTTGGGGGACTGCAAGTCAATGAATATAAAACTAAAAATGGTAAATTTATAGTCTAAAATCATGTACAAACTCTAAACTACAGTTTGGAAAAAACCGCATCTCAATTGGAGTTGAAACGGATGAGATATGCATCTTTTAAACGTTTCACAAAAATCGGTTCTGGCCCTAAAAGTGGTTCCGGCTCCTAACACTGGTTCTAGTTTTTAGACCCGATTTACCCGGACCCGATGGACCCATACCCGGATTACCTGGAACCCGAATAAAGGTAATTTTTAAACCCGGAATCGGAACTAGTTCTATATATTCTGGTTCTAACGGTTCCGGTTCCGGTTCCGGTCCGGTTTTCCGGTTCTAAATCTCATCCCTAGTGCATGGGACTATCTCAGACTTAGTCTTTCTCTTTACCATTTGGTCAAACGGTTTGACCTTGGTCGACCCCTTTCCATTGGAAAGAGAAAACTTTTCTGAACTTCTAATGTCGCCATTGTCAATGTCCATGGAATTTTGGGAGGTAGATCTTTCATTCAAATTTTCTTTACCAGTGTGCCAAATCATTGTTGATTCGGTATCAATTAGCAAATATATTAGACCAATAAAGGTCACGTCGTGATCTGTCATATAGTAGTCTCTAGCAAACTGACTATAGAACTCGGGAAGTGATTGAAGAACCAAGTCAACAGTCAACTTCCTCGGGAAAACGACACCCAACATCCCTAATTTGTCAATGTGTGACTTCATCTCCAAGACATGTGCACACACAGACCTTCCATCATGGTGTTTGCTTGCCAATAGGGCTTGAGTGATCTTGAACATTTCAAGTCGATGAAAACGTGGGTTAGGGAGCATCACTGGAGTAGGTGGAGGAAGAGAAATATGATTTCTAGTTCCACCTTTGCACGAAGAAGGGAATGATCTTTCACCTTCATCAACATGCAGAATATCATCTTCGAATGGAAAGCCTTTTCCAAATGATTGAGGAAGACCATATGTCACACCCTAAAAACCACGAACGACGGAAACGTTCAGGGGTGGAGGACGTCATGTACAGCATCACAACAGTGTAATATAATAAACAAGAAACAACATCATCCATTGCATTATAAGTAAATTTTTAATACATGTGTGTTCTTTCATTGTAATAAGACACCAAAAATATACAATCAAAATAAAAGACGAGACTTGTCTGGTCATCGTACCTGTCTACTGTTGACCAGAGAATACAAGTTATTTTGAAAGAGAGTATCAGCTTTAAAGCTAGTGAGTTCATAAGTATTTAAGTGTCATTGTCTTGCTTACTAAAAGCTGTTTTAAAAGTCATGTAAACCTTTAAATGAAAATGATGATGTAAGTATGAAAAAGCCCTAGAAAATCCCTTATTTTCTATCAGTTTGAGATGTAGTCTTCTACCAAGACCCGAATGTTTTGTTATGACAATGTAGTCTTCTACCAAGACCCGAATGTTTTGTAAGTAAAATGATAGTTTTTCCTTTAATTGTTTAGTACTAAAGTACTTAGTCTAACTCATCGTTTATGTGAAAGTATCACAAAATAAAGTAAACAGGAAAATGTACTACTGTAAGTGTTGTCACTGGGTACTAGGACTAACACAACATCGCATTAAGCGAAATATGTAACCTAATGAACATCCGAAGATTGTCCAGAAAAAGTAATAATGTAAGTGTCATCGCTGGGTACTAGGAGTAACACAACATCGCAATAAGCGAAAAGTATAACCTTATGCACAATCGAAGATTGTCCACTTGTCCTCTGTAGCAGCAGCAGGTGGCTGGAGGGGTTAGCCCCGGCTATCGATCTACCTAGTATAAGTAGTAACATTAGACCTCCGTAGATGGTCATCGACCACTGGTGCTAATCAGTGGGGTTCGGAATGGTAAGTCCCGCCGAGATATCACATTGAACCGGGATAGGAAAGATAATTTACACAGAAAGTACTAATAAATCATCCTCATAGTTCTAAGTACAAGTATCTAGGTAAGTGAATACAGGATAATGCACCTATGTAAAAGTGTTCCTGTATGGTATTCATGTATGTGTGTTCATGTAACGGGTAAGTATATGTAAACATATTCATGTATCAGGTAAGCATCTGTATATGTACTCATATATCAGGCAATGTAATAGTATAGACTCAAGAATGAACTGACTCTTGTGTGATTCCTTGTAATAGAAGTAATGTTTGATATCTTCAAATTATCCCTATGATAATTTACTAAAATATAATTGGTTGATCATGTAGGTTTATACACTCTTACTACTCAAGGGTGTGGGAAACTGAATGAAAGGTGTAAACTATAACATCGATACATATATAAGAATATAAGTGTATATGTATAGTTTAGTTCAAGAATGTAAAATGGTTTTGTAAGACATCTTATTGGTTTTGAACAATAATTAACAATGACTTGATGTCATTTTAATAAACATTTCAAAAGTAAAACATTTGATAACGAAGTATTTTTAAGATGTAAAACCATTTCATGCATCACATTTTGTAGTATGTGAAATCTGTTAAATGACAAACACAGTTATAAAATACATATCAATGATTTAATAACATGTTTGTTTCTACTTGTATTCCCCCCCTTAAAGCATTTAAAATCATTTAAAACATTGATTAGGGGTATGAACTCACCTGTAGTTGGTGATTGGGATAAACTGAACGGTATAGGATTGCTAGGTGTCAAGCGAGGACTTGTACACACACTACGATCCTAATGAACATATAATCACACATATATGCACTCAATTAGTCTCAAATTACTAATTGATAATGTTAAGACATCCTAGACATAATAAACACTTTATATAAGTGTTTTAAGCCCTAAGGATTGCATCTAAGCTATTGTGGGACAAGGAACTTGTGTTTAGGGTTCCAAAGGACCCCATATATGAGTTTACTCCCCATATACCATCACACATGGAGTTTACAGTTTTAAACTCTTGAGTTTACGGCCGTAAACTCCCAACCATGGGTGTATTGTGTGTTTTGAAGTTCCAAATGATTCCTAGAATTATTCCAACTTGGTGGTTAAATTCTTGGAAGGGTTTAAGGCATAGAAACACTCCATTTAGGAGTTTATGGCCCTAAGGCCATTTCCCTTAGAGTTTGCGGCCGTAAACTCTTAAGTATGGGTGTTTTTGATGCTTTCAAGTCTCTTGCACATGTGGTATAGGTTCTAGGCTTTTATTCCAAGCATATGAAGACCCTTGACACACTTTGGTGTCCTTAAATCATGTTTATGGCCCATGAACCATGTCATGGCCTTAAACTCATCTTTACATGTGTTATTGATGTGATTAAGGCCTTAGATTAAATGGGAACAAGTCTAGTTAAAAGTCTAAGGCTTTAGGTGCCTTTAAAGCACCATTTGGAGCTTGAATTTGGAGTTCACGACCTAAGATGCTCTTGGGCCGTAAACTCCCAAACTTGGGTGATTCTTGCTTGATTTCATGTCCCTAATAGACTCCTATACAAGTCCAAGGCAGTAGCATAACACAAGGGTCGGTCTAGGCTTCGTTTCGGGAGTTTACCGCCCAAGAACACCTTGGGGAGTAAACTCCTAAATCTAGTGATTTAGCCTTCTAAAATCATGTTATTAACACATATAAATCTGTCTAACACTACTAGAAAGAGGTACTCACGATTTGGGATAAAAACCCGAAGATCCGTGAGAGAGAAAATGGCTTTTCTCTAGTTGGAAATGCGAATAATGAAGGAATTTGGTTCAGAATTCTATTTATAGTCCTGAGATATTTTTGGCAGAAAATTTTTTTATTCCTGAAATGATCTCTAATATAATAGAGTGTTGGAATAACAGTGTTGCACAAAACCCTAGTGCACCCACTCTCCTGATATTTCGTGAAGTGTAAACCCTGAATTAATCAAACTTACGCGAAAAAGTCTGAAAATTAACTGTGACTGCTATAACTTCTATTGAAGTGATATAGTTTGTACAGGATGGAAATTTCGGGTTGTCACACCATAGTTGTCAAAACTAGACATCTACAAATGGGGAGAAATTCAAGTTAGTTGATTTAATCATTAATATAACAGCCAAATGAAATATTAAGGCTATGACCCAACACAATAATTCACAATTCAGAAGAGCGATGCCGTAATCCAATTGCAAATTATTTGAAGATAGGTAAATGACAATTTACCAATTCCACCATGAAAACAAAATTAAACGAATTAATTTTTTAAATGAAATTCCTAGATCTTTTGAGATTCATTGAACTTTTCAATGGCATGTTTAATCTCGAATATGCCCTTCAAGTTTGTGACTGAGATACTGAGGATCACAAACAAGGTGTGAATAAGCATGCAAATTAGCTTGGTACTCTCGATATCATTTATCATCTAATCGATGTATAAGTCAACCACACATACTCCATCAATCAACGGTAATTTACGAGCTACCCGTTGCCATCTTTCATTAGTCCCGTATTAGTGTGCCGGTTAACCACACAAGCTTCACTAACGACCAATAAGGTGCAATGTGAAATTTCATGGGTTAGCATCAAATTCACATTTTTCCTAAGGTAACTAAGATTGAGAATTTATGAAAGGTTTAGTTACTTTATATGTTCATTAAACTTTTAATGAGAGCTTAGTGTCCTATCCTACCCTTTCGACTAACGACCCTCCACTGGTCAAGGGTGCGGTAGGTAAGAGTGAATACCCAATAACAGTCATTTTATTGGCCGCTTCCTTAAACACCCCTTATAGACCAACTTCGTGAATAAAGCCTACTAACGGTAAGACTGACTTTTATCTTATACATATATAATATTAAACTTTTAATTCTATAATAGTATAAGGGTGTATTTTAAAATTTTAAAATACTAAGCGGTTTAATCTTTTAATAAATCAATCTTTTAACTTTATTAAATTTAAACATATCTATGGATTCATCAATTGATTAATTAATAAAATCCATGAGGTTGTATGTTAAATTATTTAAAATACCAAGGTTCTAAATCTAAGGTTTCAAAATTAATGCTATTTAATCAAATTCTCAAATATAAAACCAAAAGGGTGCATTTTGAAACTCTTAAAATTTTAGGGTTTAACCATTTAAATTTCCAAAATTAAAACTTTTAATTTTAAATTTAAACTATAAAACCAAAAGGGTGTAATTTGAAACTTTTCAAAATCTAGGTTAAATCTTTGAATCAAAATAATATTATATTATCCATATTTAACCAAATCCATTAATTTTGATAAGGATATGATTGTACTAATCAACAAATCGATTTTAAGCATTAAAAGCGAGTTATGGTAATCATCCAAATCAAAATATGATCAAAAATCGAAAAATCAGGGATCTGACAGGCCTACTCGTCGAGTCCGGATAGTGCACTCGTTGAGTAGGGCCTACTCGTCGAGTTCTGGGCACTGCACTCGTCGAGTAGAGCCAACTCGTTGAGTTCCAAAACTGAACTCGTCAAGTCCGTCAGTCAGACAACAAAAAAAAGATTTTTTCAGCTTTGAACAATTCACTCTTGCATCAATTCAACTGAAAAACATCTTAGGCTCTGATACCACTGATGGATTTAGAGCATTACAACATTCCTATGGTGCACAGGCAACCCTAATTGCTTTGGATCTAAGTTTTTCTCTTTTGAACATGCAAATACAAACTCCAAAGCAATAACCCTATGACTAGCATAAAATTTTCGAAATTAACATACAAATTAGGGTTTGATGATTATCTCACTTGTTATATTGTAATAACAAGAACAATCCTAGCTTGATCTTGACTCTTGAAAGCCTAGTGCCCCAAGTGTTGCACCTCTAATGGATTCACAAACACTCAATGCAAAGGATGAATGGAGAGATGTTAGAAATCGGCCACCTTAGGGTTTCTTAAAGCTTAGGTATGATTTCGTCATGTATGAGGGTCTTTATATAGTTGTGGGTGATAGGGTTTTTAGGTGGAAACCCTAATACCTTACTTAGGCACCAAGCAGCCCATGGACTCCTTCCTTAGAGTCCTTGGATGAAATACCTTATGGTCTTACCCATAATTTTGTCCACTCCACTCTATGGAGTCCATCAGCCAATTATGCAACTATCAATGATTTGCACAACAGTCCCTCTATTATTAACCGGTTCCTTTAATCCCAAAATTAATACTAGATTAATTTTTTATTAATTACTAATTAATAATATGATTTCCAAATAATATATTAATAAAAATCATTCTATGTACCAATTTTTCATTTATATAATAAATCCTACTCTCTCTCTCTCTCTCTCTCTCTCTCTCTCTCTCTCCACTTGTCATCCTGTCAAGTTGCATGAGTGAAGGAAACCCGAAAGGACCATGCTCATAATCAAATCAAGTACATACCAAATATATTTATGGTCTTAGACACCTAATCCAACAACGACAAGGTTCAACCGCTACCCATTCCCATGTAGAAGTGGGAAGAGATCACCATGGACTTCATCACGAAGTTACCGAGGACGGCGAGAGGTGTGGAATCCATTTGGGTCATTGTTGATAGATTTACGAAGAGTGCCCATTTTCTTCCGATCCCCGAGAGTGTTTCTGCTGAGAAATTTGCAGATATCTATGTGCGAGAGGTGGTGGTCAGGCACGAAGTGCCAGTATCGGTGGTCTCGTACCGTAATGTTCAATTCACCTTCAGATTTTTTAGGAAGTTCCACGAGGAACTGGGCACACAGTTACATTTCAGCACTGCGTACCACCTCTAGACATATGGACAGAGCAAGCGGAAAATCCATACGCTCGAGAATATGTTGCGGGCATGCGTATTGGATTTCGGAGGGAGTTGGGATATATACCTCCCATTAGCAGAGTTTTCATATAACAATAGTTATCATGGTAGTATCAACCTACCCCTATTTGAGATGTTAAATGGATGGAGGTGTAGGACCCCAGTTTGTTGGGGTGAGGTTGGGCACTGAGTAATGGGAAGCACCGAGGTGGTGCTTAAGACTACCGAGTTGATCCGGCTGGTGCGCGACAGACTGCGAGTTGCGCAAAGCTGTCAGAAAAGTTATGTTGATCGACATCGCTTGGATCTTGAGTTCCAAGTGGGAGATTTCGTATTGCTGAAAGTGTCACCATGGAAGGGTTTCATTAGGTTTCGGAAGAGGGGCAAGTTAGGGCCCCGATATATTGGTCCATTCAGGATTTTCGCCTGGGTGGGCAAGGTGACTTACCGTTTGGATCTGCCGGACGAGCTTAGCCAGATTCATAACACCTTCCATGTTTCTCAGCTTCGGAAGTGTGTCACAGACGGGGTCGTAGTTATTTCTTTGGACGACATTTAGGTGGATGTGAGCCTGAACTACATTGAGAGGAGCGTTGCAGTTTTGGATAAGAAAACTAAGGTTCCTCGTAACAAAGAAGTGAAGCCAGAGAAGGTGTAATGGCAGCACCGAAAAGGCTTGGAATGTACATGGGAGTCGGAGGATGAGATGTGAGAGCAATACCCAGATTTGTTTGCATCAGTAGACTTCAAGGACGAAGTCTAGTTCAAGTGGGTGAGATTTGTAACGCTTGATCCATGTATTATTTATTTCTCAACATTTTAGGGTTTGGGTGAGAACTTGACGAGTTAGGGAGCTCCAACTCGTTGTGTAGGGATCTATGTGGACACGGGATTAAGGTTCTACTCGATGAGTTGATGTTGGGGATTAAAACCCTAATTTTTTGGGCATTTACCCTGTTTAAAGGACTTAACTTCTAGGACTGGCCTCCTTACTAGCATCCCTTGTCCAGAAGAAACACTAGATCGTTTTCCCCACTTGTTCATTGAGTTTTGAGAGTTTTGGAGTGATTCTTGAAGGAAGTCTTGAAGAGAGAAGAAGCAAGCTTGTGTTGGATTAGGTGTCTAAGCCCATAACTATAATTGGTATGTACTGACCGGAGAGTAGCATGGTCCTTTTGGGTTGCATTCACCAGGGCAATTTGATAGGATGGATGTTTGAGAAAGAGGTTATTTGTGATTTACTAATATATTATAAGTATAATAGTTGAGAAATCATATTATTTAATTAGTATTGATCAAGAATTAATTTATTGATCAAAAGAGACTAATTAAATTAACAGGGATTGATTATGTAAATCAGTGATACATATGGTTTGGGATATTGATCCATGATGGACTAAGTTTATGTGAGAGTCCATGAAGAGTTATTCCATATGAGTTATTAGATCATAAGCCTAAGTGTAAGAATTAGGGTTTACATAAGACTCTTGGAATTCTACACTATTTATGTATTCCCTAAACCCTAAAATCGGCACTTGTGGATTCCATGAAGAGTATAGTCAATTTTGGTGTGTCTAAACTCTATCTCAAAGTACTCCATTTGTTCATGGTATGTTGTGATTCCATTAGAGGTGCAACATTTGAGGCACTAAACTCTTGAAAGGCCAATTTCTACAAGCTACAACAAAGACATATTCTTCTAACTAGATTTTATGATGTAAATATCAAGTTGTATGCTAGTTAGGCTTCATGCTTTGGAAAATTGTTTATTGCATGTATAACTAGAGAAAACTTAGATACAAAGCATTAAGGATGTATGTGCACCATAAGGATGTTAGAGTACATAAAACCTAACAGTGGTATCAGTGCCATGGGTTGTTTTTTGTTATATAGACGCATTGGTTATTTGTTCAAAGCAGGAAGATTGAAAAATTGCTCTCTGGACAGTGGACTCGACGAGTCTTATGATCTGAATCGATGAGTCAAGCACAAATCACGCCAACTCAACAAGTCCAGTATCTGACTCGACGAGTTAGATAGGCTTGTTGTAGTTTTTAGGTTTCTTGGCTAGAATTGGATTAGGATCATTACCATGAATTGTTTTATATCATAAAATCTGTTTTTCTGATATGGTAGTGATTAACCTCATCCAATAAAAGATAAATGTCAAATATTAAGATAATTACATGTTATATGATCAGCTAATTAGTTGTATTATTTGATTTATCTTGCTAGATGAATTGTAATTTGGTCAAATTGGTAAATGATAATATGATTATTTTATTGGTTAAAATTTAATCTAAATGTTTTTTAGAGGTTACAAAATTTGCCATCAAGTTTTGGAACTCAAACGTTTTTTTAAGGAGTTACAAAAACTTGTCATCAAGTTTGGAATCCAAAGGTTTTCAAGAGTTACAAAACTTGCCCTCAAGTTTTGGAAATTGAAATGTCTCATTTATGAAACATTGAATTCTAAAAAACCTAGGAATTTGAAAAGGTGCAACTCTAGGGTTCATAACTTAAAAAATTAATTAAATAATTTTAATTTTGAATTTTGTATTTAGAACCTTGATGTTTCATTTGAATAGTTCAAACTAGGCGAATCCTCGCGCGTTGCGCGAGAATAGAATTATATAGTTAAAATAATAACTTTTACCAAATTATTATTTAATATTTCTACTTTGAAACAAAATGTTAATAGTAAAGCAAACATATAGTTAACATATTAGTTTTATTAAACATTATAGTTTAATTTTTAAGTCATTGTGATATATACAATTATTTGATAATTTTATAAACCGTTTAATATTGTGTAAATTATATATCAAATGAATGATAATATAACGGGTAACAAAACGTATGAACAAAAATATGAACGACAACTTTTAGTAACATAAAAATAGAAAAAACATCTATTATAACATTTGTATTAAAAAATATATATCTACAACGAATAATAAAAAATATGAAAAATAAACACTATAACTTTTAATAACATAAAAACACTAAAACATCTATTATAACATTTATATTAACTTTTCATATTTAAATCACAAATCTCTTCAAACACATTAATGTTTTTAATGAGCACCTTATAAAAGAAAGGAAAATAAAAAATTATTAGTGATTACTAATTAATAATCATAAGTTAAAAACTCTTGAGTTGTAACTAATAAATATACATAAATTAGAAAACTCTTGAGTTGTAGTGTGAGTTTCAAATGAATGTGGTACTTGGAAATTTATTATTATTATTATTATTATTATTATTATTATTATTATTATTATTATATAATATTATATTATATTCGTGTAAATAATTGGTTTTGATGCATCATTTTAATCTCTTCAATTGTTAAACATAAAGATATTTAATTATAAATTTATAATATACATAGGTGCATATACATGTTAAACAAATCACATATAATATATATTTTCGTAAATGTCATATGTAATTCTTGTCGTAGTAATATGGATAAATTACTTTCATATGAAGAACATATCATGATAAGTCTATCGTAATTACATATCAAATGTCAAAATTATGTTATCTTTTAAATATTGTCTTTTAAATATGTTGTGTACGATAACCCAACAAAAATATAATAGAAAATAAACATAATCAAAATAGAAAAACTACAATCAAATAAATAAGAGCATTGGGTAGTTGAATATATAAATAAAGATGTTACATAAACATACATTTAAATCAAAAAAAAAAACTAACATTCGTCAACTTACTCAAACAAAAAAAAATTATATCCATTTTATGAATCTTCTTTCTTCATTTAACACCATTTAACCATAGAAACTTGATGACAATTCTTCACTAACCTGCAATCAAAATATTTTTCTTGAAAAGGAAGAATCAGAAAGATATTCCAAGCAAAACATTGATGTTTGGAGAGTCACATTTAAGATTGAGTAATACACACAAATCACATATAAATATTAAATGAGAAACTGAATATAAAGAATGAATAGAAAAGCTTCATTTGTTTTGGTTGAAAGAAAAAAAATCATATTACAATTACCATCGATGCGACATAACCCATTTCTTCAAATCATCATATTTGGATCGACATAACTCATTTCTTCAAATCATCATATTTGGATGTGAATCCTTTAACTACATGGAAATTTTTGAATCATAATATCTTCAAATCCTTCTTACATGTAAGATTTTATATAACACAAAAGACACAAAAGATTTGTCTTTTTATACTAAACTTTTCACTAAATGTTAATTAAACATAATATAAGTTATAAAACTTTTGAGTGTTAAATTATAATTAAGAAAACTTTTGAGTTGCATTAGTTAAAAAAGAGGGTTTCAAATGAATGTGGTTTGAGGAAGTTAAAAAAGGGAGTTTCAAATGCATGAGATTCAAGAAAAAATGCTAGCTTTATAAGTATGAATGATTACACTCTTATGGACTTTATTAAATTGATTACATGTTTAATTAAAAGATAAAGTTAATAAATCCATAATCACATGGTTTAAAGTTAATTAAATTAAAATTTTAATTTATTAATAGATTAAACCACCTAGTATTTTAAGAGTGTAAAAGATACCCTTATACTTTATAAAGTTAAAAGTCTAATATATTATATATGTATAAGTTAAAACTCAGTCTTACCGTTAGTAAGTCTCATTCACGAAGCTGGTCTATAAGGGGTGTTTAAGGAAATTGCCTATAAAATGACGGTTGAATGGGTATCCACTCTTACCCACCACACTCTTGACCAGTGGAGGGTCGTTAGCCAAACGGGTTTGTTAGGATACTTAAATCCTCATTTAAAGTATAATGAAATACAAAGTAACTAAACACTTTATAAATTCATAATCTTAGTTACTTAGGAAAAATATGAATTTGATGTTAACCCATGAAATTGCACATTGCACCTTATTGGTCAGTTAATGGAGCGTGTGTGGTTAACCAACACACTAATATGGACTAATGAAGGATAGAAATGGGTTTCTCATAAATTTTCATTGATCAATGGAGCGTGTGTGGTTAACCGACACATTGATTAGGTGGTTAATGACATCGAGAGTACCAAGCTAATTTGCATGGTTATTCACACCTTGTTTGTGATCCTCGGTATCCCAATCACAAACTTGAAGGGCATAATCGAGATTAAACATGCCATTGACAAGTTCAATGAATCTCAAAAGAATCTAGGAATTTCAATTCATTTAAAACCTAATATTCATTTTCGTTTTCCATGGTGGAAATTGGTAAATCGTCATTTACCTACCTTCATATATTTTGCAATTGGATTACGACATCCCTCTTTCGAATTTCAAAATATTGTGTTGGGTCCTAGCCTTAATATTTCATTTGGGTGTTATATTAAGGATTTAAATCAATTAACTTGAATTTCTCCCTTGTAGATGTCTAGTTCTGACAACTATGGTCTTCCCTAATCTTATGGAAAAAGCTTTCCTCATGAAGATGATGTTCCTAGAAATCATACATCACTTCCTCCACCTCCTCCAATAATTCTCCCTAACCCACATGTTCGTCGAATTGAAAAGTTCAAGGTCACTCAAACCTTATTGGCTAGCAAACACAAATATGGAAAGTCTGTGTGTGCACACGTCTTGGAGACGAAGTCACACATTGAAAAGCTAGGAATGTTAGGTGTCGTTGTCTCGAGGAATTTAGTTGTTTACTTGGTTCCTCATTCACTTCCTAAGTTATATAGTGAGTTCGTTAAAGATTACTATATGATATGACAGACCACAACGTGACCCTTATCGATCTTACCTATTTGCTAATTGTTGCTGAATCAGAAATGATTTGGCGCACTGGTAATGAAAATTTGATTGGAAGATCTACTTCCCAAATTTCAATGGACATTGACAATGAAAACATTGGAAGTCCAAAAAAGTCTTCTCTTCCCAATGGAAAGGGATCGACCATGGTCGAACCATTAGACCCAATGTTAAAGAGAAAGGCTAAGTCTGTGATTGTCCTGTGTACCATTCCAAAAGATTTTGTTTATTACTACCGCCAAGATAAGAGGCATTGGTTGCGAAGCTGACTTATTCACCCGAAGGATCACAAAGATGGTAAAGTCAAAGTGTTTGACTTGGCTTCAGGTAAGTCCACTGTCTAACTTTATTAAGTTCCTATTTGAAGATTCTTAATACATGATGTGATGAGATCACATTTTGATGTTTTGTAGGATCGAAGAAGATAAAGGAAGCTTAAAGGAAAAACATGATGAGTCTGATCACGAAGAGATGGATTTTGATCGCAAGATTCGATGATCAGAATTGTGAGCTATTACTTAGGAGTTACGATAGATTGCTTAGAAATATGTAGTAACATAGTTTTAATTTGTAATTGCATTGTAAGGACAAGATTTTCTACAATTTTACAACTAAAGAAAATTTTGATTTTATCTTGTTTTATATTTCCTTGCAATGGCATTTATGAAAATTGGTGTTTATATATATTGTTAGCAATATTGGAAAATGGATTTGATTCTTTAGATTGTGGCAGTGTCAAAAATTTACCAAATAAGGAAAGATTCTCATCACCCAAGTTTCAATTGGATAGAAACTTGGAATCAGGCGACTTGGATTGTGTGATAAATGAGAACCTTCATCTTTGAGAAATTAATACTAATTCCTTGTTCACATTATATGTGAGTCAAGTGAAGGACTAGGGGATCGGGTACACTTGGTTGTGTACTGGTCATGTCCACCACAAAGAAAGATAAGGCTATTCGTCATGATTTACTAAAAGTTTAGTAAATATGGTTATGCTTACAAGATTAAGTGTAATTTTGAATCATTGAAAAGGTTTCAATGTATGACAGAACGAATAAGAAGAATCAATTAGGCAGAAAGATGAAATTTTCTTCAATCTGAAAGGAAAGAAGAGTACTTGAGTATCGTGTTTTATGATCATCTTAGTGATTATAGAACCACATCACAAATTGATCCTCTAAGGACATCTTAGTGCATTTTATGGCTAAGAAGAGGAATCATGAATTGTTGAAATGGTTAAACCAAGAAGATGAGTCACACTTCGCAAAATCAAGTCTTAAGTCATACTCCAAGATTGTGACTTGAGTGACATAATCTTAAGAAGGTTTATAACACATTTAGAATCGGTAGTTGTGATGTCTTTAAGACAAAGACCAACTAAGACCAATTATATGAAGTGTTTTTCCTTGATAATAATCCGCACTAACTCTTGAATATTTGTTTGTCAAAGAATGTTTCTTGACAAGAGAATCCTATATGTCAGCAGGTCAGTGGGAGTCTTAAAGATCTTGAAAATTTTCAGGAACTAATCAAGAATAAACCTATTGTGTATCACTAGGTCATGACTTGAGGTTTGTAACCGATCGTGTTGACATATTCTTGTTTTTGTGCCCATTCTAGTTAAAGTTGACTATGCATGTGAGTTATATGAGCTCTCATCTGTTTGCATAAGGCAAAGCATCTTGATTAGTGAAAGTTCATTGATCAGTAAGGGTGAGTTGTTGAACAACATGGAAGCAATGGTAGGATATTGGGCTACTAAATGGAAAGAAATTAAGATTGAACAAGTTCAGTCCATATGAGTTTGAATTTGTCATAGACCTTGTCTTATGATAATGGTTGGGAATGACAGATTCACATGGATAGGAACACATACACCATAAAATCTAAGTGACATAAGGTTTCTCACCAATTCATGAAAATGATTGTGAGGAAACACTTTCACTAAGTAAAGTTTGAGAAGATAGCAGTTGTGTTAATTACGTTCTCAAATTCGATTATGATTACGATATCCCTCTTCATAGTTCAAATTGTGAGAAATGGAAAATAGTTTGAACATTTAGGACTTATTGTTGTAAGTTATGAAATAGTTTAGACACACATATGATTTTTCTACTAGAAGGTGTATGAGCTTAAATATAGGCTTATCGAAGCATCTCGTATCAGAAATCTGAATTTTTTTAAGAAAGTCAATAAGTATTGATTTCTAGAAGTCCACCTGATTTCTGTATATATGTCAAAGCTAGTGGGAGCATAATGGTTATGATAGTAAGATAATAATTATTATGCTAGTGGGAGCGTAATTACTATGGTAAGTGTTGCGAGTTAGCAATACTATTTATAGGAAACAAAGTTCTAATTTGCAAAGTTGCAATGGTTGAAAAGTTGTTTCGCTATAGTAATGGAGAGGATAATTATACTTTATTTCAAATATAAAAGTTTAGATTGAAGTATTAATCAAACTTAGTCATGGATATATATGAATACTATGTTGAAATATTTCAACATTGGAAATTCTATATATGGAAATATTATAGCAAAAGACTGGTCAAGTATCATGTCTTTATGTAAGACATTATGAATCGTGACCCATATGCTTCAGATATAGGATTGATTGCATATGGTATAATATTCACGTGTTCTAATTATCCAAATACCTAGGGCATTAAGAGGGAAAAAGTACTAGAACCGGATATGACTAAAGTGGTTAAACAACTATCAAGGACAATCTAAGGTTCGCTAATGATTGGTTGCTTATGGACAGTTGGAAGTATAATAATGGATGGACCATATTGACATTATTATGAATAGATATAATTCTATGAATAATGCATTGTCATATGGAAAATATGGAAAAGTTTTCATAATGGGAGTTGGATATTAAGAATCTATGTGTAGGTTAGAAACCTTTATGCAAGAAGGATGTTCAAAGGAATGTACTTTAAATTTGAGACTTCTCTTCCTTGGAATTGTTTTGTTATCAATCTCTAGTGGAAACTTTTGTAATATCGTTGGCAAAGTCTCTATGACTTTGGTACCTCGACATTACAAAAGATACATTGCATGATAGTTTAGAATCTAACACATTCTTATAGTGTCAATAATTAAGTATTCTTACACTAAGTAATAAGGATTTGGAATTGTGAAATGAGCATCGTTGAAATGTTTTCAATTTATCTATTTCACAAAGTAAGGACCATATATAAACATAGTGTGCATGCTTGGAGCATGGGATAACTATTGTTTTAATTGAAGTATTAAGTTGATTAATCAAAACATTATACAATGAATAATGTGTAATCAATGTGATGATTAAATAAAAGGTGTTTTATTTATATTCAAAAGTTTTGATACCATATTGAATTTGATTATTCTTGTGTTTCAATTTGCATGTTTTGAATTCCCAAATAATAAGATTATTCAAACTATCCACAATCAATCATACTTTGGAAATAGGTATTGAGGTAAGACTGTCATGAATCCGTCTGTAGATTGTCTAAAGTGTTTAGACATATCACAAGTTTGCTACAGTGTTCATGAGTACCCATGTAATAAGATTTGAGTATTGGATTAAACTCACGTTCATTTGAATCACTTCATGGGTTTTATCACGAGAGATTAGTGAGATGATAATATCTTATATTCTTGAAACGGAGACATATAGTTGCATTTTACAAGTCGGTTTCACATTGATGATATGTAAACGCACCAGTAACTTGGTGGTATAAAACATATTGTTGTCTGTCCTTTGATGAGTAAATAGAGCAAGCATATGAGTCGAAGTTTATCCGTTCCTTTTACCCTAAGAGGGATAAAAGCGATATATGTGGGCCCTCGATGATTTAATGATGACACCCTAAGCGCTTGGCCAAGCCTGGACAGATTTGATTTGTTCAATTAGTCGGTCGTCATATATCAGAAATCGGGAAACAACACATGGATAGAGAGAATGATTATAATCCATGTCTCATGTCCATATGATATCTAGAATGGAGGAATAGATGATCCCTTATCTAAAGGACACGTTAGAGTTCGACAGCAGCTTTTAAGAGCTACGATTGCTAGTTGGGTTTTGGAGTCGTACTTGCAGTTATTGTTATTATACTTATCCAAGTGGGAGACTGTTGGATTAGGTGTTTGAGCCCATAACTATAATTGGTATGTACTTGACTCGAGAGTAGCCTGGTCCTTTTAGGTTGCATTCACCAGAGCAATTTGATAGGATGGATGTTTGAGAAAGAGGTTATTTGGTATTTACTAATATATTATAAGTATAATATATTAATTGAGAAATCATATTATTTAATTAGTATTGATCAAAAATTAATTTGGAATTAATTTAGTGATCAAAAGAGACTAATTAAATTAACAGGGACTGATTATGTAAATCAGTGATACATATGGTTTGGGATATTGATCCAGGATGGACTAAGTTTATGTGAGAGTCCATGAAGAGTTAGTCCATATGAGTTACTGGATCGTAAGTCTAAGTGTAAGAATTACGGTTTACATATCACTCTTGGAATTCTACACTATATATGTATTCCCTAAACCCTAAAATCGACACTTATGGATTCCATGAAGAGTATAGCCGATTTTGGTGTGTCTAACCTCTATCTCAAAGTCCTCCATTTGTTCATTTGTGTTGTGATTCCATTAGAGGTGCAACATTTGAGGTACTGAGCTCTTGAAAGGCCAAGTCATACAAGCTACAACAAAGAGGTATTCTTCTAACTAGATTTTATGATGTAAATATCAAGTTGTATGCTAGTTAGGATTCATGCTATGGAAAATTTTTTATTGCATGTATACCTAGAGAAAACATAGATCCAAAGCATTAGGTTTGTATATGCACCATAGGGATGTTAGACTACATAAAACCCAACAGTTTTGAGGAGTGATCTTGGATCTAGAAACTCTACATCAAGGGTTGCATCTTGGAGCGATAAAGTCATAACCTTGACATGTAGCTTATTGGATCTTATCTTTTGTAGTCTAGGGCTTGGTTTTGGGACTTTGGCTTAGATATCCAAAGAAAAGAGGTTTCCAGAGGTTGAGGGTGTAGATCTGGCCTCTATAAGACATCTAGAGGATTAAAGTTGCAAACTTTAATAGCCTCCATGTCCCATTCATGCAATATTTCCATTATGAAGCCTAAAATGGACCTTGGAGAGTGTTTCAAGCATGCATGGACGTAAAGTTAGAAACTTTACGTGATTTGTACACCTTTGGACATCAGATCTGTGTTTTGGGACGATGGGATGAGAGTTTAAGGGCTTAATGAGTCAAGACCTTCCTTAAAGGAACTAGGGTTTGGTTTTAGAGCTTATTATATGATCCTTGGGGGTAAAGTTGTAAACTTTACTCTTTTAGACATCTCTAGGGATAGGGATCTGAAGTTTGGAGCCTTTGGATTCAAGAAAAAGGGCTTAATGCATTAAGTGTGTTGGCAGACTGAAGAACTCGACGAGTTCATAGGTGAACTCGGGGAGTTGGGTTGGGGTTACCCCGACTCTGTTGGAAAACAAAGGAACTCGACGAGTTGTAGGAAAACTCGACGAGTTTGATCGTAATATCGCAATTTTGACTTTTAGGTGGACTCGACGAGTTGATGTGTAACTCAACGAGTTAGGTCAACTCGGAGCCTTGACTTTGACTTTGACCAGGGTTGACTTTTAAAGGTTTGAAGGGTTGTGTTGTATCTAAGGAGTTGTTTATGATTAGGGAATTGACAGAGCTGATACGCAGAGCTTGGACCTATTCAGCTACAGTTCGCATTTGAGGTGAGTCTCTTCACCATACCAATGGGTCAAAGGCACCAAGGCCGGCCCATTCAGTTGAGATGATTATTGTGGAATCATTATTGATATGCCTAGTATGTATGTGAATGTGCTAGTACCTTATTTGTTAGGCATGGAAGGCCCCGAGGAGAGCCCGTGGTAGTTGGATATCAGACCATGGGGGGAGCCCATGGCATTCCAGGTAAAGACCATGGGGGGAGCCCATGTCACATAGGTATAAGACCCTGGGGGGAGCCCAAGACATCCTGGAGTAAGACCCTGGAAGGAGTCCACGACATCCCTATATGTTTATATATGTGTTATGTAGTATGATGGTTATGTTTCTGTGATATGTGGTATGCTTGTTGACTCTGTGTCATTTACATTGAAGACCCTGGGGGAGCCCGTGACAGTTGGATATCAGACCATGAGGGGAACCCATGACATTCCAGGTAAAGACCATGGGGGAGCCCATGGCATGTAAGTATAAGACCCTGGGGGAGCCCACGACATCCTGGAGTAAGACCTTGGATGGTTTCCACGACATCCTTATATGTTTGTGTGCATGACTTATGTGATTGATATGGTTATGTGATTATGTGGATTATGTGGGGTATGCTCTGGGGAACTCACTAAGCATTAGCTTACACTTTGTTGATTGTTTTAGGTACTTCAGGATCTAAGGGAAAGAGTCCAACGTGATGGTGCGGCATGCACTCTCTGCTGTTTCATTTGGGATACTCTGATTTTATGAAAATTTATCTGATGTTATGGATTTTGAAAACAAATGTGTTCGGAATTTTATATCTTATGGAAATGTTTTGGTTATTTAAAGTAAAATTTTTTATTGAAAATGTGGGTTGTTACACCAATGATCGTTTGTTAAAACCCTATAAATAGAATCCATGCAGAGATGCATAAAATAGTAGAGAATGAGTGGTGTGGTAGAGGTGGTGGAGACGGATAGTATGAATGTATGATCGCAAAATAGTAGTGATGGTGGTTTGTAGCATAGAAAGGAAACCATTTTGGGTAGTGAATTAGAGTTTAGGGATAAATGACGACGGATGACAACTTACAAAAAAAATAGTAAAATAAGCTTCATTTAAAAGGATTAATGTAGAATCTTATAAATTTTCAATGGAGAAATTAAATATCCTCCTACCTTTTATTCCTACATATCATCCTACCCAATTAAATGGTGATATGTGTAACATTTAATGCTCATTTAATGAAATTTAAAGATATTTCAGGATACTAATATGACAAATGTCATTATTTAAATGGGTAGGATGATTTGTAGGAATAAAAGGTAGGAGGAGATATATGTTGTTGATAGTAACGAATAAAATGACAAAGACAAAGACAAAGACAATTTTAGGATTCTTTTGGTCGAAGAGATACATGTTGTTGATAGTAACGAATTAAGTGAAAAGTTAGTAAGTAGTTTATTTAATTTATATAGTTGATATATCATATAATTGATAACATGTTAACACAAAGCTATAATCTATATTCAATGTGTATAATTTAAACATCGATGGTGATTATTCGACTCTAATGAATAATATTTTAAATAAATATATTAAATCTTTCCTAATAAATAAAAATAATTTTGTCTAATGTTATTCTTTCCTTCAATTTGCAATGTCAATTTATGGTAATTTAGAGATATTTTTTTGGAAACGTAATTTAGAAATATATATTTTTCACTTCTCACTCGTCATTACTTTATTTTTCATTTTTTTCCAATATATCATTAATTTAGTTTCCATAAATTAAACATATCATAATGATTATATTAATTTCAACTATTGGATGGAAAATTGGTGAGTTGGCAGTCGAAGAAGCAAACTTGTGTTGCTATATCAACTGATGAGGCTGAATACATTTCAGCTGCTGCTTGCACTTCGCAAATCATTTGGATTCAGAGTCAACTTCGTGATTATGCGATAAATATGAAAAAGATTCCCTTGTATTGTGATTCTCAAAGTGCAATTCGCATTTTTCATAATCCAGTACAACACTCAAAGACAAAACACATAGCTCTTCGATATCATTTTATCAAAGATCATGTGGAAGATGGGAATATTGAAATACATTTTGTTAAAACCACTGAACAACTTGTTGATATTTTTACTAAACCTCTTGATGAAAAATCATTTGTAAGAATTTTAGCAGGTTTGGGGATGATTGATGTGAATTCAGTTTCAAAATCAATAACTCAAGAATGAAAGGTCCATTCAGCAACTCTAAGTCAAAATCATTCAGAAGTTACTGTACGTTAAGAGGTTTCGCATTGCTTCGCATTCACACATCTGGTAAATAAGGTTAAAATTTAATTTTTTTTCTTTGTTTTGCGAAAAACTTGAAAAATCAAAAATATTTTCTTTTGTTTTGTTCTTATTTTCGAAAATCCAAAAATCCAAAAAGATTTTATTTTGTGATGTTTTTATTTTCGAAAAACTTCAAAAACCAAAAAAATATTCTTTTAACTTTGTTCTTTAAGTTTTGTGTGTTTTTAGTTTTAGTCAAGAGCAAAATGCGAAGAGGTCATGCTTATATGTTTCTATGGGAAGGTATCATTTCTTTCAACTTTGTACTAGTTAGGATGTCCCTAGAAGCATGCTGCAGCATGTTGACCCAAGTCTCATATGACTCTATGTGTGAGAAATGAAAGCCTTAATGAAATTTTCTCATGAAAATTTCTTCCCAATTAGGCTTATATTCGCATTAGTCAAAAGACCTACCTTACTCTTCTCATATGAGTAAAGAGTTTTCTGTTTGGTCCACAAATAACAAAGGTACATTCGAGCTTATAATCAATCTTTTTCATCACAAAATTCTTAACACAAATCACACACAAAGACGTATGTCCGAGAGGTCTCTGATTAAACCCATCGAGACCTAGATATACAAAAAATTTGTGTTAATGATCTGACATCATGAGTCCGTGATGAAGGTGAAACCCAAACATCTTACAACTTAAGGAATTGACGGGGAAGATTGTTCCAGATATTGACGAAACTTTTGTTTCAGTACCAAAATTCGAAACTCCAAATCATATTCAATTCGCATGCGTGGTCTTGATCAAACATTCGTAACCCACGATGTTTGTTACCCAACAAGATCCAGTACGTCATTTTTTTTAATATGATTTCCATGTGAGTTTCATTTGAATGTCCTGGTCATGATAAATATTTTCAAAGCTAACTTGTCACTGACTACACTGGTCATACAAGTAATTTATGTTACATTTTCTCACCTTATGTTTAGGTTGATATGTAACGAAATTTTAAACCAACCCAAGAATCACTTTTAAAAGAAGCCCTTTGATACTTATCAAAAAGTATTCGATTTTAATTCACGGGAACATACACAAGCTGTTGATCATCTCTCTTGATGATTAATGAAGCAACCTTTGCCTGGGGTTTAACTGCCTTCGTGTCAAATTGCATTTTTGACATCATAGAATTCCAAAAAAAAATTTACTTGCTTCTTATCTTATTTCTTTGGAACACTACACTCACGAAATCCTTGAGGTTCTAAGTAAAACCAACTTAGACTGAAGATTTCGCAAGTCTGGCATATAACTTCGCTTTTCATCCCAAAAGTGAAAGAGCCTTGCCTCCATGCGAAGGGTTCTAATGGTTACAATTCAATAACGAGAATATTGACAGGCTGTGTATACGAGACGTATGGTATTCTGCCTGATTTTCTAGGCGACGTGACAGCTGCTTTTTGAAACATGGCTAACTTTTCGCAGTAATGGTCCGATTTTCAAGGTGCCACGTCGGATATCATTAAATGTATCACGCTTCAAATTCAAATCAATCAGAGTTACGTATAAAAGGGGGTTCAAGAGTGTGTTATACGGTTACGCGATCAAACACAAAAATTCCCAAATTCTTTGATTCTTCATCTTCTTCAAGCCCTAACAATGGCTGCTACCCAATCCAACACCGACGAAGTTGTTTCACAATCTCTTATGAAGATTCAAAGCACAAACTACCAAGTTGATCCTAATGTTTCATCCTACCCAGAAGAATTGAAGATGCTGGTTGTTACACTGAAAAGGTCACCATTATCAACTGCTATGTTCAGTTCTTTTCCTGTTCCTATGACTTGGTTGTCAATGGCGGCATCAACTGCGTCATACAACTATGCAACTAATGTTATCACTTTCAATCTGGTGAATAACAAGAGGGTTCGTCTTACCAAGAACATGTTCATTGACTTTCTAAACATTCCTCATAACCCACTGTTCTTTAAACCCACCAATTCACAGATTATCTTCATGTTCAATGAGATGGGAAATCAACCCACTCTTGAAAAGATAAGTGATTTCAGGAAATCAAGTTTACCATGTATTTGGAATTTCTTATTTGGTATCTTTCTAAGATGTTTGACCGGAAGGAGTGTCGGTCTAGACAGGGGACGAATGGAGGTTTATGCAATGGTTATGGGTCTTTACTATGACTTAAGTGTCGATTATGGAACTCAACTTTGGAAGGAGTTTAACAAAAGCTTAGAAAACACCAATGTTGATAAAGGGATTTCTTGTGCAAGGTACTGGAGTTTGATTTTGGAAAAGATATACGCAAAAGAAGGCATTCAAGTTCCTGAAGAAGGAGAAGTTGCAGAATTTTCTTTGTACCAGTTCCAAAAGTTGTTGAAGATGATGAAAATATCTTCACAAGTGTTGCAAGAATTCCTGATGCAATGCTTCGAAAAGTGTCCTCTACTCACAAGGTGTTAGTTCGTTACATGAAAACGTTTGATCCTAATGTGCGAACTGGAGTGTTGCTTGAAGTCAGTGCTGAGTCCTCAAAGAAAAAGAAGAAAACTCCAAAGAAAGACAAACATGAATCTTCCAAAGTGTCGAAGGCTGAAGGGGTTGAGAAAGATGAGATTTCTCCCAAAAAAAAGAAGGAGACTATACCAACAAAATCAGGGGTATTAAAGTGTAACAGCTCAAATTTTTCAAACAAATTTTTCATTTTAAAGACATGATTGTTTCCAATTTAAACATGGCATAAATAGATTAATTATTCTGTCAAATACAATTATTCAAAATCCCAAGATCATAAAGACAATCTTCAGTGTGTATCGATCATGCCGGCGCCTTCCCACGGTCCTCGCTAGTACCTGAAATACATGCACAACAACTGTAAGCATAAATGCTTAGTGAGTTCCCCAATATACACTTACGCACATACGCCTTTCCAGGCCCTGACCTTCCGGTCCTCATAACATAATCGCCTTCCGGCCCATAACATATTGCCTTCCGGCCCACATATCATACATAGCACACATAACAATTAACTTACCACATATAGCATACATTTCACATAACATATCCGACCTTCCGGTCACACAGTCAAACCCATTCCGGGTACAGTATAGTGAGAAGACTCACCTCGTAAATGCTGAAAGCTAGCAACTCTTGAAATCACTCGGGCACAATCCGACAAGCTACAACCTTCCTATAACATCACATATCTCATTAACACTTATAACTTCTAAGGGTGACTATCCCTAAGAAGTCAGACTTAGATCAACTCTGGTCAACGGTCAACGGTCAGCTCGACCGGACTCGGCGAGTACCAAGACGACTCGGCGAGTCTAGACGTCCTCCAACTTTCTGAGATTCCTTATCTACTCGTCGAGTACCCTCCTCGACCCGACGAGTTACCCTTGAAAGAATCGCGGGGCCACCCCGACTCCACTCGCCGAGTCTAAAGAACAACTCGGCGAGTCCCAGTAAATCTTCAAGCTACTCGCCGAGTCTGAAGAACAACTCGGCGAGTCCATGCCATGCAGACGAGCAACTGCTTCCTGAATTACGTGTGGTCCCGAGATATACAACCATGGGACTTTCTGGACTTCTAAGCATCTCATTACTGGGGGTATAAACGCTTGGGTAATAACATAATAACCCATCTAATCACTAAATGGGTTTCATAAACCCTAACTTCATAAACACAACAAACAACAGAAGGAAATCCGAAATATTACCTGGGATATGCTTTCTCTGTGTTTCCAAACCGCAGGACTCGAATCCTTTGCTGTTCCCTTAGCCAAAACCTTTCTTCTCTTTGTCCCACAACCTCTTCAAGCCCTAATACCCTCCAATCTTGCTCTAGATGCCCACAACCGATTAGGGTTCCTCTCAATCGACTAAAAACGAACAATGACGGCACATAAGAGCATTATATACGATCCCAAACCGAACGGTTAGGGTTTCTGCTGAACAGCGTCGACTCGCCGAGTCCATACCTGGACTCGTCGAGTCCAGTCGCGATCCCGCGACCAAGTCTGCGATCCTACTCGGCGAGTCTAGGCTCCAACTCGCCGAGCCCCCCCCCTTAAATCACCCAAAAACATAATTTAAACAATACCTGAGATTTCGGGCTGTTACAACTCTCCCCCACTTGGATTAGACTTCGCCCTCGAAGTCTCACTCCGCAAATAGTTCCGGATGCTGCTCCCGCATCTCGCGTTCCGGTTCCCAAGTCATTTCCGATCCCTTACGGTGTTGCCATTGGACCAACACCAAGGGTACCTCCTTGTTCCTCAGAACCTTGATCTTCCGATCCCTGATCGCCACTGGTCTCTCTGCGTAATTCAGGCTCGCGTCCACCTGAATATCCCCCAATGGAACCACTGCCGACTCATCGGCTATGCACTTCCTCAGCTGCGACACATGAAAGGTGTCATGGATCTGACCCAATTCTGCCGGTAACTCCAACCGATAGGCTACCCGACCTATCCTTGCAATCACACGAAATGGCCCAATATACCGGGGCCCCAACTTGCCTCTCTTCCTGAACCGAATCACTCCTTTCCAAGGAGAGACCTTCAGGAGAACGAAGTCGCCGACCTGAAATTCAAGCTCGGATCGGCGCCTGTCTGCATAACTCTTCTGTCGGCTCTGGGCAGTCAATAACCTTTGTCTCACGCGCTGAATCTGTTCTGTCGTCTGGAGCACGATTTCCGTGCTGCCCAACACTCTCTGTCCCACCTCTCCCCAGCAAATGGGGGTCCGACACCTCCTACCATACAACAGCTCGAAAGGTGGCATGCCAATGCTCGAATGATGGCTGTTGTTGTAGGAGAACTCTGCCAATGATAAATACGCATCCCAACTACCCCCGAAGTCTAACACACACGCTCGGAGCATGTCCTCCAGCGTCTGAATCGTCCGCTCGCTCTGACCGTCTGTCTGGGGATGGTATGCGGTACTAAAATGCAATTTAGTACCCAGCTCCTCATGGAATTTCTTCCAGAACCTGGAAGTGAAGCGCACATCGCGGTCTGACACAATCGAGATCGGCACCCCGTGCCGAGACACCACCTCTTTCACGTATATCTCCGCCAACTTTTCCGCTGAAGAACTCTCACTGATGGCAAGGAAGTGTGCACTCTTCGTCAACCTATCCACAATCACCCAAATTGCGTCAACTCCCCTAGCAGTCTTTGGCAATTTGGTGATAAAATCCATAGTGATCTGTTCCCACTTCCACTCGGGAATCTCCAATGGCTGCAACTTGCCATGCGGTCTCTGGTGCTCGGCCTTAACCCTACGGCAGGTCAAGCACCTCTCAACGAACCATGCTACGTCCCTCTTCATACAGGGCCACCAATATTCCTTCCTTAAATCCAAATACATCTTTGTAGCTCCGGGATGGATCGAAAATTTCGATTTATGAGCCTCTTCCATCAACATAATACGCGTACCGCCCACGAACGGTACCCAAATCCGACCCCGAAACGTCATAAGGCCTCGACTATCCTTGACAAACTCTGAGATTAACCCCACAACCCGCTCTTTCCTCCGCATTTCTGGTCGCACAGCCTCTGCCTGGGCTCCACGAATAGTGTCCAATACTGGAGTCATCACGGTCAGTCTCAAACATACGTCTCGCAATGGAGTGCTCTCCGCCCTGCGGCTCAATGCATCGGCTACCACATTAGCCTTGCCTGGGTGGTACAGGATCTCACAATCATAATCCTTGACCACATCCAACCACCTCCTCTGACGCATATTTAGGTTGGGTTGATCCATCAAATACTTCAGACTCTTATGGTCCGTGTATATCGTACATCGAACCCCGTACAAGTAGTGACGCCAAATTTTGAGAGCGAACACTACTGCCCCCAACTCTAAATCATGTGTGGGATATCTCGTCTCATGAGGCTTCAGCTGCCTCGACGCATAAGCTATCACATGACCCCTCTGCATCAACACTGCACCCAATCCCGAAATCGATGCGTCGCAATATACCACGAAATCTTCCATCCCTTCTGGGAGGGCTAATACCGGGGCTTCGCACAATCTCTGGCGAAGTGTCTCAAAGGAGGTCTGCTGCTCAGGCCCCCATGAGAATGCAACACCCTTCCGGGTCAATCTGGTGAGTGGCACTGCGATCTTGGAAAAATCCTTGATAAATCTCCGATAATACCCTGCCAACCCAAGGAAACTCCTGACCTCAGAGGGTGACTTCGGCACTTCCCAACTCATCACCGCCTCAACCTTGGCCGGATCGACCAATATCCCTTTCTGATTAACCACATGTCCCAGAAACTGGACCTCCCGCAGCCAGAAGTCACATTTGGAGAACTTTGCATAAAGCTTCTCCGACCTCAATACCTCAAGGACCTCCCTCAAATGCTCCTCATGCTGCTCTCTAGATCTCGAATACACCAGAATGTCGTCGATAAATACAATCACTGACCGATCCAACATCGGCCTGCATACCCTGTTCATGAGATCCATGAACACAGCCGGGGCATTGGTGAGTCCAAAAGGCATCACCACAAACTCATAATGCCCATATCGCGTCCTAAACGCTGTCTTCTGGACGTCCTCTTCCCGTACCCTCACCTGATGGTATCCTGATCTCAGATCGATCTTGGAAAACCAGGATGCTCCCTGCAACTGATCGAATAAATCATCGATCCTAGGCAACGGGTAACGGTTCTTGACCGTTAGCTTGTTCAACTCCCGGTAATCAATGCACATCCGGTGTGAACCATCCTTCTTCTTGACGAACAGAATGGGTGCTCCCCATGGCGAGCTGCTCGGCCGAATGAATCCCTTTCCCAGCAACTCCTGGAGTTGCGAGGACAACTCTTGCATCTCTGGAGGTGCAAGACGATAGGGCACTTTAGCAATAGGCGCGGCCCCCGGAACCAGATCGATACCAAACTCTACTTGCCTCACAGGAGGTACTCCCGGCAGTTCCTCGGGAAAAACATCTGAAAACTCACGCACCACAGGGACCTCCTCAACTGACTTCGGTCTCTCGGAAACCTCCCGCGTATCCGTCACATACGCCACAAAACCCTTACAGCCCTGCTGTAGACACTGCCTCGCCCTAGCGGCCGAACAAAAAGCTGTTCCTGAACGGGTACCCTCACCGTACACCGAAAGAATTCCCCCACTATGATCTCGTATGGTCACCAACTGACGCTCACAGTCGATGACAGCGCCGAATCGGCTCAACCAGTCCATGCCCACGATAACACAGACATCCCCCATCGCAATAGGAATCAGGTCAATCGGGAATTCAACCCCGAAAATCTCTAGTACACATCCCCGAAGAACCTCCGAAGCACGAATCACTTTCTCGTCAGCTATAGAAACTCGTAAAGGTCGACTCAACGACTCACGACTAACGCCGATCTGCTGACTAAAGGCTAAGGACACAAAGGACCTACTCGCACCCGAATCAAATAACACTAAGGCAGGCACAGAGTTCACAAGGAAAGTACCTACGCGCATAATAACATAAGCATAATATATCGACATTAAAATAATTACACAAATTACAACATACCTGCCACAACATCGGGCGCAGCGCGGACCTCCTCCGCAGTCAGCTGAAAGGCTCTCCCACGAGCCCTCGGGGCCTCGACCTTCACCGGTCGAGTCTCAGTAGTCCTGGCAACAGGTGCAGATCCCTGACGAAGCTGCGGACACTCGGCCCTCCGATGGCCGGTCTGGTTGCAATGGAAGCAAACCATAAACCCCTTGGGGCACTCCCTAGCAATGTGCCCCTCCTTGCCGCACTTGTAGCAGGCACCGGCTCGACACGCCCCATCGTGACCCTTGCCGCACTTTACACAAGTGCGGTTCTTCGAACCTCCCGCCCTCGAATCGGCGGACTTGATCCGCTTGGCTGCCGGCTGAGATTGAGCCGGCCGCCGGTCTGCCTGCTGAGACTCGGCCTCCTCCCTGGCCTGAGTCTCTAACTCGATCTCACGCTTCCTGGCATTCGCCTGAAGCTCAGTAAAAGTATGGTAAGTGGAGTTTGACACAAACTCCCGGATCTCCCTCCTCAGAACACCCAAGTACCGGCTCATCCGAGCCTGCTCTGTGGCCACCAGCTCGGGGCAAAACATCGCCCTTTCATGGAACTTCCGCGTGATCGCCGCCACCGAATCAGTACCCTGCTTGAGGGTTAAGAACTCCTGAACCAATCGTTCCCGCTCCACCGGGGGAACGTACTCCTCCCTGAACATGGTAGTGAACCCCTCCCATGACACCGCCGCAGTCTCTGCCAAAGTGAAGTTCGCCGTCACGAACTTCCACCAGTCCTTTGCTCCCAGACGGAGCTGGTTCAAAGCGAACCGTACCCTCAGGTGCTCCGGGCATGAACAAGTGTAGAAGCACCCCTCTATATCTGCGATCCACCTCATCGCAGCAATCGGATCCTGCGTCCCATCGAACTCTGGTGGCTTCGTGTTGCTGAACTCTCGGAACAGCAATGAATCACCCCCCTGTGGCCTAGCAGCGGCCACAGCTGCGGTAGCTGCAGCGGTTGCAGCCTCAGTCAATGCGGCGTACCGCTCGTCGAACGTCTCCATCAGGGTGGTCTTGATAGACCCAAACATCTCCGGGATCTCAGCCCGAGCACTCTCTGTCCCACCTCTCCCCAGCAAATGGGGGTCCGACACCTCCTACCATACAACAGCTCGAAAGGTGGCATGCCAATGCTCGAATGATGGCTGTTGTTGTAGGAGAACTCTGCCAATGATAAATACGCATCCCAACTACCCCCGAAGTCTAACACACACGCTCGGAGCATGTCCTCCAGCGTCTGAATCGTCCGCTCGCTCTGACCGTCTGTCTGGGGATGGTATGCGGTACTAAAATGCAATTTAGTACCCAGCTCCTCATGGAATTTCTTCCAGAACCTGGAAGTGAAGCGCACATCGCGGTCTGACACAATCGAGATCGGCACCCCGTGCCGAGACACCACCTCTTTCACGTATATCTCCGCCAACTTTTCCGCTGAAGAACTCTCACTGATGGCAAGGAAGTGTGCACTCTTCGTCAACCTATCCACAATCACCCAAATTGCGTCAACTCCCCTAGCAGTCTTTGGCAATTTGGTGATAAAATCCATAGTGATCTGTTCCCACTTCCACTCGGGAATCTCCAATGGCTGCAACTTGCCATGCGGTCTCTGGTGCTCGGCCTTAACCCTACGGCAGGTCAAGCACCTCTCAACGAACCATGCTACGTCCCTCTTCATACAGGGCCACCAATATTCCTTCCTTAAATCCAAATACATCTTTGTAGCTCCGGGATGGATCGAAAATTTCGATTTATGAGCCTCTTCCATCAACATAATACGCGTACCGCCCACGAACGGTACCCAAATCCGACCCCGAAACGTCATAAGGCCTCGACTATCCTTGACAAACTCTGAGATTAACCCCACAACCCGCTCTTTCCTCCGCATTTCTGGTCGCACAGCCTCTGCCTGGGCTCCACGAATAGTGTCCAATACTGGAGTCATCACGGTCAGTCTCAAACATACGTCTCGCAATGGAGTGCTCTCCGCCCTGCGGCTCAATGCATCGGCTACCACATTAGCCTTGCCTGGGTGGTACAGGATCTCACAATCATAATCCTTGACCACATCCAACCACCTCCTCTGACGCATATTTAGGTTGGGTTGATCCATCAAATACTTCAGACTCTTATGGTCCGTGTATATCGTACATCGAACCCCGTACAAGTAGTGACGCCAAATTTTGAGAGCGAACACTACTGCCCCCAACTCTAAATCATGTGTGGGATATCTCGTCTCATGAGGCTTCAGCTGCCTCGACGCATAAATAGATTAATTATTCTGTCAAATACAATTATTCAAAATCCCAAGATCATAAAGACAATCTTCAGTGTGTATCGATCATGCCGGCGCCTTCCCACGGTCCTCGCTAGTACCTGAAATACATGCACAACAACTGTAAGCATAAATGCTTAGTGAGTTCCCCAATATACACTTACGCACATACGCCTTTCCAGGCCCTGACCTTCCGGTCCTCATAACATAATCGCCTTCCGGCCCATAACATATTGCCTTCCGGCCCACATATCATACATAGCACACATAACAATTAACTTACCACATATAGCATACATTTCACATAACATATCCGACCTTCCGGTCACACAGTCAAACCCATTCCGGGTACAGTATAGTGAGAAGACTCACCTCGTAAATGCTGAAAGCTAGCAACTCTTGAAATCACTCGGGCACAATCCGACAAGCTACAACCTTCCTATAACATCACATATCTCATTAACACTTATAACTTCTAAGGGTGACTATCCCTAAGAAGTCAGACTTAGATCAACTCTGGTCAACGGTCAACGGTCAGCTCGACCGGACTCGGCGAGTACCAAGACGACTCGGCGAGTCTAGACGTCCTCCAACTTTCTGAGATTCCTTATCTACTCGTCGAGTACCCTCCTCGACCCGACGAGTTACCCTTGAAAGAATCGCGGGGCCACCCCGACTCCACTCGCCGAGTCTAAAGAACAACTCGGCGAGTCCCAGTAAATCTTCAAGCTACTCGCCGAGTCTGAAGAACAACTCGGCGAGTCCATGCCATGCAGACGAGCAACTGCTTCCTGAATTACGTGTGGTCCCGAGATATACAACCATGGGACTTTCTGGACTTCTAAGCATCTCATTACTGGGGGTATAAACGCTTGGGTAATAACATAATAACCCATCTAATCACTAAATGGGTTTCATAAACCCTAACTTCATAAACACAACAAACAACAGAAGGAAATCCGAAATATTACCTGGGATATGCTTTCTCTGTGTTTCCAAACCGCAGGACTCGAATCCTTTGCTGTTCCCTTAGCCAAAACCTTTCTTCTCTTTGTCCCACAACCTCTTCAAGCCCTAATACCCTCCAATCTTGCTCTAGATGCCCACAACCGATTAGGGTTCCTCTCAATCGACTAAAAACGAACAATGACGGCACATAAGAGCATTATATACGATCCCAAACCGAACGGTTAGGGTTTCTGCTGAACAGCGTCGACTCGCCGAGTCCATACCTGGACTCGTCGAGTCCAGTCGCGATCCCGCGACCAAGTCTGCGATCCTACTCGGCGAGTCTAGGCTCCAACTCGCCGAGTCCCCCCCTTAAATCACCCAAAAACATAATTTAAACAATACCTGAGATTTCGGGCTGTTACATAAAGAAGTTTTGCAAGTCATCACATATGACGACTACTTCTCCTACTATTCGCAAAACTGAGGTGAGTAGTAAGGGGGCTATGTTTAGAGACGTTCCGGCTCCTGTTTCTCCTGGTTCAAAGAGAAGAAGAGCTCAAGAGGTTGCGAAGCATATTACTCAAAAGCTCTACAAGAAATGAAAGATGATTATTCACAATGAATCATCAGATGATGAAGTGGTTCCAAAGACTCCACCTGTTTCTCTTTCCATAATGGTAAATGTTTCTCTTCCAATTACTTCGCAAATTTCCACTACCACATCCAATCCGCTTGAAGTTGTTACAAACAACTCAGTTCATGAGGAAGAACTTATTTCTGATAAGGTTGTTAACGTATCTGATACGGGGTCACCTATCACGAATATTGAACTCACAGAGCAAATTATCTTATCTACTTCATTACCACCATTTTCTCTTCTAAATACACATACAATCACATCATCCATATTTTACCATCCTTTAAAACATCCATTTACTACATTGTTTCCATCTCACTCACCTAAAATATCACAACCTATACCTTCGTAAGTTCCGTCTGATGAAGAAACTGAAGGAGGAGGTTTTGGAGGAATGTTTGAAGCCATACACTTTGATTCAGAGGAGGAGGAGATACCTAATCATATGCTTATATTAGGAAAGCAATTCAAAATCCTGAATCGAAAGTTAAATGCTATTATTCAATCACAAGCAGATTCGGGCACTAAGTCTTCCATTTCGAGTTTAGAGGTTGAGTCAATGATTAAAGCTGCTGAGAAATGAATAATTGACAAAGTTGATCATTCTGAAAAGAACAATGAGCTTTGCATTCAAGCTCAAGGGAAATCATTTGATAGTGTTGTTAATGAATTGAAAAGTGTTACAAAAGAACACCATGTTCTTTTTGTACAGGATGTCAAAAAGGTTCGAGAAGATGTTAATTTTAAAGTTGAAGAGTTAAAGTAGGAGATTGCAAAAGAGCTTAAAGATCTTAATTCTCAAAATTTGGAGGTGCAAAAGAGGGTTGATGTGGTTGCTGAAGCTCTTAACAAAACTGTCACTGATAATCAACCATCTACTCAAATTATCGAAGCCAAACATAAGGAAAACAAGGAGCAGTTTGATAAACTAATTCAGTTGGTGACTTAATTAAAAACTTTTGTTTCACAATCTTCTCACCAATCCATCCTTACTCCTGAATTCTTAACTCTTAAAGTCAACACTTTGGAGCAAGCTATTCAGAAGGCATTGGCTCCAATCACGAGCTTTACTTCCATATTACCGAAGACTGTCCCACCTGTTTTCACAGGGGTGCAAGGGGGAGAAAGAAAAGGAAGTAAAGAAGAAGATGCGAAAACAGTAGGAAAGCTTATTTCTACCCAACTTAAAACATCTTTTCCAGTGCTCACAAAGCCAATTTCTTCAACAATAACTACAACAAAACCAATTACCAAAGGAATTACAATTGGTTCAAAAGAAGGAGGAAGTTTAAGTGCGAAACCTCAAACTGAGGATATTGGAAAAAAAAGGGGTAGCCTATGAAAAATCAAAAGAAGAAAAGAAAGCAGAGGCAGAAGCTGAAATGGAAAGATTAAGACAAGTACAGAGTATTATGAGGCAAAGAGCAAACGACCCACCAACAATGAACGAGGGTGATCCTGCGAAGTTGTACTCATATGAAACCATTGAATCTAAAGTTTTGGGGAGTCATTTGTACGAGTTTGAGAAAAATCCTAGAAGGAGTTATGATGTTGCAAACTCAGACAGAAGCCAACTTGATTTTCCAATAAACGAAATGATGTTTATTACGACGTAGTACGAGATAAGTGAAAATATTGAAAATGCTGATCAATACACTTATTTGAAGACCAGATTTCATTCTGTACTTGCGAAGGATCAAGAGGAAGTTTGGTCTTTAATGAAAATCAAGAAAGTTCTGACAATTAAGAAGGATGTTATGTTCGAGAACATGCTTCAAAACTTTCGATATTTCTTAGTTCGTGCAGACAACAAGGCATTTGATTTTACCATAGCCGATTTTCCCTTGATGAATCTAAATGATCTCATTCAATTGGCATCTATTCTTAAAGACATGGAAGAAAACAAGCTGAAAGGATATGATACTGATGTGTTCAGATTCGGTTTTGCACATATCAAGATATTCATAGATAACTACTATGATTGCTTGGCATTGGCTGATGAAGAACTTGCATAAGGTCTTGGAAGAAAAGTTACAGTTTCTTGGGAATCAAACTTGCCTCAAACAGAGTTAAAGAAGTATGCGGATGGAGAAATATGCCTTAAACCTTTTGGCATGGTTTTCGCAGGAAAAGATACGAAGGGGAAGCCTAAGAAGTTTTTGTTCAAAGTCTTAGAGATTGAAAGATACACCACTTCGCAATATATGAATTTCACTGTTCGTATGAATAATTACACGAAGAATAATGATGGAGACAGGAAAGAGCTTAAAAAGATAATCACTTGGTATTCAGAAATTAGAAGAACAATGCACTCAGCTATTCAGCATCTCACAAACTGAATAGTTTTGACTGTTTACAAAGGGGGAGATTGTAGAGACTAGATGTTGTAAAAGTCGAAATGTTTGTTTCTTTAGTTTCGCATGTTAGTTATTTTACTAAGTCTTCATTTGTGCGAAGCGTATAGTTCAGGACTTAGTATATTTTTTGTACACTCAGGTTTCCTATAAATAGGGACCGAGGTTAGAAGTAGAGAAATCGAATGCACGAGTGATTCATTAATCATTCGCAATTTCTCTCTGCTTATTTTGTAATCAGTTCTTCATCAATATAAGATCTGATTAATATTTACTTTCTGTGTTCTTACTTTTTATTCATATAATCATGATTGCATTCTAAATCTCGATAACAATTCTCTTTAAATTTCAAATTTCAAATTTTCAATTTCAATTTCTAATAAATTACAATTTAAACATTCGTATTTAACATTTTGTTATAATTAACCTGTTTAGTAGACAGGTCTGACAACTAAACACATAATTTTTATTTTTTTATTTTTCGCATGTTTATTTATTTATAATTTTTTCTCATAATTTTCATTTTGTTTCAAATTTTAAAAACAAATAAACTTCACGTTTAATCCTATGTATTTAACACTGTGTTTTAATCAATCAGTATAATATACGAGTCTCAAACCTAATATGAATACTAAAACAAATGACCATACAAAAAATGTCAAATTAATAACTTACCAAAAATAAAACAATTAATATATATATATATATATATATATATATATATATATATATATATATATAAAATGTCCTAACTTATGAATAGTAAACTAGGTGGTGTTTTAGCACAACTGGTCCCTGTTTATGGGTTTGGTTACAATTATGTGTTCTTTATTTAGGGGGTCATATTTTGCCATTATGTATATTCTTGATGGATACGTGTTTGTTTTCTATAAAGTTTTTGTCCATGTGTTTGTCGTATGTTTTCTTCTCCGTTTTCATTCCTTCCACCGCCCCGGTATCCAATCAACTTTTTTTTATTTCCACCACCTCATATCTCTCGATTCTTCTTCTTTGATTCTACCACTATTCCTTTTCTCTAAACAAACCTCCTCAATTCCTCTAATAAACCCTATTACTTTCAAACACCGTCTCCTTCCCCTTCAACCACTTATATCACACCACTCACCATCCGGTTTAGTTGGATAATTGACACAACTGATTACTTCCCATCGACAGAGTCCTCCAAAATAGCAACGATACAACCTCAATCTCCATTGAAGACACCACCATTGATGCTATTTGAGGAAGTTCCTCCCCCACCCAGTTACATCAGAGGAGCCCTAAATCCTCCCTACCACCATACAGTTTTGGTTTCAATATTTCCATGTAACTTTTGTGTGTTCACTAATTCATTGCCATCTTCTAATTTCTGCAATTAAAGTGTCTTCCATGCTCTTTCTGGGCAGCAGGAGGGCAACCCAATGTATTTCTCTCCAAAGGTCGAACACAAGGTTCTTGAGGAGAAGCAAGAGGGAACATAAATCATTAATATCTTAAATTACTTTCACTGACTCAGGTATGGAGTATGAAAGGAACAAATTTGAAAGTACCATGGCAGAATGCATCTGAACGACCACTAAAAAGAAGGTATCAAAATTTTCACTGATAGCATCTACTCAACAACTAAAATGATGAATCTTCTGTAGTTTGAACAAGATCCACAATCATAACAGATAAGACCAAGACATCTGCAAAGAAAGTGAAATACAAGTGTTATGGGTGAGAATTTACTAAACTAACTTCTTATTTCATTAAATCCTTTACTAAAAAAGAAAAGCATCTTTGTAATATAATTGATCACTAAATTCTTTGACTTTGAATGTTTATAATGCTTTAATCATGTAGGTTTAAATTTTTAGGATGATAAGCCTATGATATTTACAAACTATACCTAGGCAAAAGAATTTACCTTATGCATATTGGAAAGGTAACCCATATGTTAACTCTCATATTCCAAAAAAATTGCTCCTATGTAATGACACAAGTAAGTGGGGAGCTCAAATATAGCGTCACATGTGTATATTTCAAACATCTAACACTAATTTAATGATTCCAAAGCAATAATATTAACATTATACTACAAAATTGGGCACATGAGTATCAATTCCATTCAAACATTCCAAATTATCCAACCAATACAATAATCATTGGTAAATTCCAGATGTCTTCAAGGCTATTTAGTCTTTTTTTACTAATGGGAAAACTTTATATGAAACCATGTATTTGTTTATACAGGTATAGGATCACTATAAATCCATAAAACCACAAAATGGTTTTATCTGATCATTCATTGGATGAATTGGAGGTGGAAAAATAAAACATCAATAATACCACTCAACATTTACGAAGCAAGATATGCATGGAAAATAACGAATGGAAGAAGAGTAAAAAGAACAGAAGTAGCAACACTCAACATGCATCACCTAATGCTTTGTTGGATGGTAATTCAGTTTTACGAGGTAAAAAAAGGGTTGTTGTTATGTCCCTTATGTTATGAAGCCTAGAAATTATATTCTTATCATGCTTTTTTTGAACAATTATGAATCGCAGTTTTCTGCACTCTGTTTGCAAGAAATGTGGAGTAATTTGGAGAACAAAACACAGAGAAGGAGTTATTCGAGTTATGAAGACATTTCTACAAATTGAAAATGACATTTGGGGAACAGAACATAGAGAAAGAGGTTAACAAAATGCTTTCTTATGCAATCGAACTTCTTAAAGGGGTATATTTTTCATTTTCCGTATGCTATCTCATTCTCCTTTATTTATACATTCCATCATATGAGTTTGAAGCTAAGGTGGGTTTTTTTATTGAGCAAGAGGATGCAAATTCTAGAAGAGAGGCAGATCAACAGAGGTAACATTTTCATTTTCATTATATCTTTCATCAACCACTTATTTAGCTATTGTAATATAAAACTATTGAATGCTTTTTTATTTTATTAACTTTTACTTAAAAAAAGTTATTGATTTTGGAGGACATGGGTATTAGTTAATAAAAAGAAAAAAAAAATAAATGATGATGCCTTTAAGCATTGAAAATTGAAAAACATTGTATTGAAAGCTTAGATGATTTGTTGTCTTATGTATAGTATAGTAGAGTAGGAAAGAATTGAAGCAAATAAATTCAGACCAGGCCCTTTTCCAGATTCCAAGCAATAGATGCTAAACACTATATTATTGATATATAAAAATTAATTGGATAGATAGATAGATTTCCCTCCCATTAACACGGCAACCTAAATTTCAAATAACCTATTATGAATGCCAAGAAATTAGAAATTAAATATAATATATATACAACTATTTTTTTTCCAGTTTGTTATACATAAAACTACATTAAAAAACAATGATTTTGACTATTTTAAGTTTTTACAATTAAAAATTTCAAAAGTCTTTATTTTCATTATACCTTTTATCAACCACTTATTTATCTTTTGTAATGTAAAGTTTTTATTTTATATTTCTAAATTAGAGTGACTTTTTGTTGTATTAACCTTTTACTTTTTGTTGAACAGGAAAGGGCTTGCATAGGCTACAATTTTTAACCAGATTACAAGAATCGGTAAACGTTTTGATATTCAAGAGTTCAACTTTCTATTGTCGGTTTTGAAGTTGTCATGGGAATGACGGTTATACCCCTGTTTTTTCATGTAGATTTTATAGAACTACAATATTTGGAAAATTTTGGTGGAGGAATAACGGATGCTGGCGTGAAGAATATAGAGGATCTTCGATGTCCGGTGCTTTTGAACCTAACACAAAATAAATAGCTCACAGATGCATCCTTAAAATCCATTACTGGTATTATTATTATTATTATTGTTATCATTATTATTATCATTATTATCTCCTTAAAATTGATAAAACAAACAACTCACAAATTTGTGTTTTAAAGAAACAGACAAAGTTAGATGAAAGAGGCTTTATAAAATATTTTAAGATAGATAATGGTAAATGTGTAATTGTTGTGTTTTTATGCAGGTTCGACACAATTGGTGTCTCTAAACTTATTAACTTCTCAAGTAACAAGTGAAGGATTGCAGCATCTAAAGTCGTGAAAGAATTTAAAATCTCTGACATTAGAGTCCACTAAAATGACTGCAAATGATATAAAACAACTCCAGGAATTTGACCTTCAAATTTGCTAACCTTTTGTCCTGAGTAAGCATTCATGGATTTACTTGATTTATGGTAAAATTCTCATTTGCAATCATAATTTGCTAGACCTTACAATTAATAATAGTTACCAATTCTCATCATGCAAATTGTTAATTGTACACC
This sequence comes from Lactuca sativa, assembly GCF_002870075.4. Classification (NCBI taxonomy): domain Eukaryota; kingdom Viridiplantae; phylum Streptophyta; class Magnoliopsida; order Asterales; family Asteraceae; genus Lactuca; species Lactuca sativa. The sequence goes on along the minus strand of NC_056630.2, from coordinate 142,338,404 downwards.
ATATAATTAACAATAATATATTTGTGTTATTAAGTGGATGATTATCAAAATAATTAAAGCATTCATACCATGCTGAATAATACTAAGCACTTAAAATCAACATTTTACCTTATGATTTTCATTTGAGGGTTGTGTGATGATTGTCTGATTCGTTAGTACTTTCACCAACATTATCACGGTCATTACATTCTACCTCAAGTAATTTCGTTTTAAAATAATTTTTGTGATTCGTCGTTTTTATTTGAACTTCTAATTTTTTTACTTTTATTATTGATAATCACATGGAGTACAAATTTCTTGGTGAATTTATCGAAACTGTTAATAGTGGTACTCATATGTTGTATAGTTTTTTTAATCAATAAGTTGAAATTACCTTTTTTATTATTGTTAATTGTATTGTGCATAATTTTCTTTATGGATTTACTTGATTAGCTTATTATTGAGCTATTTATGGTAAAATTATCTACTTCTGGAGCACAAGTGCATAGCTATATATTTGTAAATGTACATATATGTATAAATGTAAGCGTATATGTGCATATTTGTTAATTTGTTATTTTGTATTTGGGGTTAGACTATTTTCCTTGAAATACAAGAATGAAAGATGAAGATTTGTTTTATTCAGTTATCATGTTGTATGTGCTTCTTAACCGTTTGTTTTTATTAGATTAAAATAAATATTAATCTTTGACCTAACAAAAAATTAAAATAAGTTTATAGTTTATCAGTCTCGGTTTTTCATATCTACTCAATATCCAAATGTTATTGAGTTGAAAGAACGTATGGCAAAGTTACAATACCAAAAGCAACTACTTTTCTGTCAGGTTAGTTAGAATTTAGAAAGAAAGTAAGTTTTTACTGAAATTCCAAAAATGTCCTTCGTAAAATTACTGTTTTGGTTTGAGCAGGTGTTGGAGGTAGAGGAAGTAAACGATGGTGGTGGTGGTGGGGCCACTGATGAGACAGATTTGGTGGAGGAAATGGAATATCATATCATGCCACGTCATCTTGTGTTATCTTAGGTACCTATGGAACAACATTAAGATGAATAAGGTTTTTGCAAAAGCTATAGAGTAACATTTTTTTTTTATTTTCTTTAGATGAAAAGGAAACGAAATTCAATTTAAGCTTAAGAATGTAGTCTTCTCCCAAATGATTTATGGGCAAATAGTTATTTTTTTGGTAAAAAAAATATTGATTTTAACAGCATTTGACAAAGATGCCCCTGCATACTTTTTTTTTTTTTTTTTGTAAAAAAGAATGTTGATTTAACATTTTTTTTACTAAAATGCCTGTGTATACGGTTTGTTTAACAACAAAGCAGGGGATAAACCAAGCCAAAAAAGGACCCACACTCAAAACCATCCAAAACAATCCATAATAGCAACATACTTGCATTTCTTTAATGTACCATTTTATATTTATCCCGAATAATGATATGTTTTGGGTTCGAGACAATATTTTGTTTTTACTATGGGTTTTATTTTATTAAATGTGTTTGTTGTTGTTTGTTGATGAAGTTCCTATTGCAAAATCTCCTTAATAGCGGATGAACATGTGTATATATTTTTTTGTTTTTTACCATTCCAACTAATTAAAACAAAAAGAAACTGTCCCGTGGTTCACCATGAACACAATTAGGAATATTTGAATATATAACATTTAAATTCAATGTTTGGGTGGTACCATCCTATAATTGGATGTTGATCATATGACAATGACATTGGTTTTTATTTGACTTGCACTTTATAAGCGTTGACCAATTGTGCTGATCGTCCTATCGTCTTTATTGCAAAGCCAGTCGACTTTACACTTTAAACATTTTTTCTCCCGAATAATCAATAAACTATGTAGTGCATGTGAACTCCTTTTGGAAATAGTTTGATCGAAATCCGACCCCGCAACGCGGGGTCACTTTTCTAGTTTCTATAAAAGTGATATGACAAATTGCGGTCTAAAAATAATAGATGTTAATTTTAGGATAAAAAAATAGAATAGATAGATATATAGTTGATTAGGTTATCTGGGGTGGATAACTCTCTACGCGTGAAGGACTGAGCTGGAGAGGCTAAGGACAAGTGAACACTGCCCCCAACTCTAGTGGTTTGGGTGTGACGTGGCCATGGAGACGGCCGAAGACGCTGCATTTGATTGGTTCCCTCACCCTCTCTTCTTTTTGCACCTTCACTACCTAAACACTGGTGAACACCGCCCCCAGTCCCGGTGGTTTGGGTGTGGAATGATGAAATATATACGTGACATCACCTTTATTCACAAACCATGTTTGACTATTGCCGATACATTTATATATTAAATAAATAAATAAAATGAGAAATTAAATTGTCTCCTAACTTTTATGTCTACAAATATTCATATCCACTAATATTATGACACGTGACATCATTTCATCATTCAATTTAATTTTATTTGATATATTTCTAATATACTTTTAATAAGATAGTTAAGTAAATATAGAATTGTTACACGTTATCATAATATTAATGGGTAGAAATATTTGTAAGCTGTAGTAAAAAATTTAATTTCTCAAATAAAAAACTTTGTATTTGAATTATATATTATAATCATGTATTAATTTTTTATTCAAAATCGAAAACAGGATTCCTCTTAACTTTTGTGGCTGGTACTTGCACAGTTGTCCAAATAAAGAGAAAAATCTTGCCAAGTCTGTGTACACGTCATGCCATGCACCACCACGTTGAAGTCACCGCCACCAAACACCTCCATCACCACCAGTCCAGGTGAAGTTTATCGGTGCACAGCATAACCATTGCGCCACACCGTCACGCACTCCCCCTATAAATCCACCCCACCACCCTCCCCTGAAACAACAACTCAACAACCCATTCACCATGGCTTCTCGAAAACTCGTCTTAGGCTTCTTCCTCTGCCTCCTTGGCACCACCGCTCTTGCCACCACACGCTCCCCACGCCTCGGCGGCCCTGAGCTCTGCAACCTTCAGCGACTCTCGGCTACCCAACCTGCTCAACGCCTTGAGTTCGAAGGTGGTTCCATCGAAACATGGGATGTAAATGACGACCAGTTTCAGTGCGTTGGAGTTGCTCCGATGAGAAAGACAATCCAACCGAACTCTCTTTCGCTTCCTAGCTTCCATCCATTCCCTAGAATTGTCTTCATCGAAGAAGGTATTCTTTAACTGAAAAATAATTAACCCCTCAATCGTGGAAGTGCTAATTATAGCAATATGAATCTACGATGCATGCATGCAGGTGAAGGGATTATCGGAGTACACTTTCCGGGATGTGCCGAAACATTCGACACCGGAGTAGGGCAACAACAGCAAGAATGGCCGCGTAAAATGGGCCAACAAGGACAAGAAGAACCACAAGGTTTTGATATATCAGCAGACTCCCACCAGAAAGTGCGCCGATTCCGTCGTGGAGACATCATTGCCATTCCCGCCGGTGCCGTCCACTGGACCTACAACGACCGGAACCAAGAAGTGGTGGCAATCTCCATCAATGACATCAACAACCCCGCCAACCAACTCGACATGCAACCTAGGGTACGTACATGATAACCATTAAAGGAAGCCAAAGTTTTGCTTTTTGTTAACAAGCAGCTAACCATTTTTTGGTGTTTCTTTTCTGGCAGTCATTTTTCCTTGCCGGAGGGACTACAAGCCAAAGTGTTCAAGGACAGAGGCACCCGACACGCAAGCAGCAGCAACAGGGTGGGAACTTCGATTTCCTGAATATTTTCGCCGGCTTCGACACAGAATTACTAGCGGAGGCATTCAACACTGACCCAGAAATTGTAAGGTCGATGCAGGAGCCAGGTAACCGTGGGTTAATCGTTAAAGTCCAGCAACCCATGCGATTTGTCACCCCCGACGAACAACAAGGAGAACAAACTCCATTTGAACGACGACAAGGCGGAGGAGCCGCCGCATCTAACGGTCTTGAAGAAACCATATGCAGTGCCAAAATCGTGTACAATTTGGACAACCAGAGAGAGGCCGACCTCTTTTCTCGGCAAGCCGGAAAACTGAACAGCGTCAACGAGCACAAACTGCCGATTCTTTCTTTGTTGGACCTGAGTGCTGAGAAAGGACACCTTCAACAGAATGCGTTATTCTCGCCACACTGGTCGATAAACAGCCACACCATCTTATACGTTCTTAGTGGCGATGCACATATCCAGATCGTGTCCAACAATGGTGAAGCAGTGTTTGACGAGCAGGTGAACAGAGGCAACATAGTCGTCGTCCCACAGTTCTTTGCGGCCATAGCTCAAGCTGGACAAAACGGGTTCGAGTGGGTGGCATTCAAGACGAACAAGTCTCCAATGAAGAGCCCAGTAGCAGGATACACGTCGGTGTTCCGAGCCATGCCGCTTGAAGTGATCACGAACTCATACGATATCTCGCCAAGCCAGGCTCAGAGCTTAAAAACCAACAGGGAAACTGAAAGTATGCTGTTCTCACCACAGAGAACCAGCCAAAGCTAAACTTTAATAATGGATTATTAAATCAAACGTTAATAAGGCAGTGTACTGGTGAGAGACGCAATGGTGTGTTTTTCTGAAGTTTGTGTGTACGAGAATAAACGTGTATGAGTTTTGATACATCAATAAACTTATCTCTTAACTTTCATTTTTCGAATTATTAAGTTAGCCCTTAAGATTGTTTATCCTATATGAGAGCGTAGTTAAAATGCTTGGATTAATTTATTCAATTATTTTTTATATAGCATTTGCTTTTTTCATAATTTATAATGTATTTTCAACAAAAAAAAAAGATTATATTAATAACTACTAATTGACTCCGGGCTGGATAACATCTTTATTGAGGATGGGAGATCAAGAAGGCTGGAGAGATCAAGAGGGCTGGAGTCAAGTTCGCCGGAGAAAAAATTATGGGAGAGACTTCATAGTTAATGGGAAGGCTGTATCCTTCTATATACAGAACTTCCCTCCAGATTGGGATGAATCTGCACTGTGGCGGATGTTCAGTAGATTTGGGACCGTTGTCGACGTCTACATAGCAAAAAAGTTGAACCGGCTCAAAAGAAATTTCGGGTTTGTCCGATTTATTCGGGTCCAAGACTGTGTTTCATTCGAAAAACGTCTCAACGAGATCTTCATTGGAGCTCAGAAACTGGAAGCAAACGTTGCACGATATCAAAGGGCTGACAATTTGAACCGAGTAAGAAACTACCATCCCACAAGAAGACAACAACCAGACCTAGTTCCAGATTCAGCAAAGAACACACGAAGACAAGGTAGATCGTTTGCCGAGGTGGTCAAGGGGGCAACGTCAAGTGCAGATATCGAAACGGGGGAGTCAAGTAAAGCAGTGGGTGGTTCGACCCAGACGAGAAAAACAATAAAGATGTTATCCAGCCCGGAGTTAATAGATGCCATGCAGAACACCTTGGTGGGGACAGTTGAAAGCTTCCAAGACCTAATGAACGTGAAAGCTTTCCAAGAGGTAGAGGGATGCCTGTCAATGAATCTGAGGTACTTGGGGGGTCTAAAGATGTTGCTCGAATTCGTGAATGAACAGGAAAAAGATGAGTTCTTGAATAATGGGAAAGAGATATGGAAGTCGTGGTTTAAAGAGGTCTCTAATTGGGAAGCAGGAGAAAATTTTAATGAAAGAATTGCTTCAATAATCATTCAAGGAGTGCCACAACATGCATGGTGTGAGGAAGCTTTCAGCATCATTGCTAGAACATGGGGGACGGTGGTAATTCTGGAAGAATGCAATACAGATTCCCCTAATCTGGCTTTTGGTAGAGTCGGAATCCTCACAGCCCATCCTGGAATCATCAGTTCTTCCATAAAAATCACGGTGGACGGAAATCCTTATTTGATTAATATCATGGAGGATATTTTCGAATCCCTGAAACTTAGTCCGGTTCTTGCTGCAAATGATTTCTACCAAAGGATGTCTTGGTGTGATGAAGCCAGTAAAAGTGAAAATGGTAGCCTCAACAGTGAAACTTCGAACCGCTCTGAAGCCAGCCTCCAATCTCCGCGAGCATCGCCGGCAAAGACCCAGCAAGAGCCGGACGTCTCTCCGATGTTGTATGGGAAAGCGTGGAATCAGAATGTGAATGGGGAAGTGGAAGTGTCGCACAGTATGGCGGCCGATGAAATTCCTCGATCCTTTAAACCTGTGGAAAAAAGCAATGAAGCTGGTTCGCCACTGTTCCCGGGTGTAGGCCAGGTCTCATCCGGATCCGGTGCTTCGAAGACCCGACATAAGGTCCAGGCCCAATTTCCTCCCACTTCTATTTCCCCCCAGCCCAAGACCAATTTCCCCCTCGACCTTAATATAGCCCCATCACTTTCAAACCCATCTGGAAACATTGACTTATGCTCTGAGCGTAATCAATTTAGAATATCCCCCTCTCCCGATCGGACCCCCCTGGCAGATCGCTCCCCCGGCGGCTCACAATCCACTCAAGACATTTTGATCCGGTCCCAGCAGCCTGAAAATTCGCAGAACCAACCGGTGGAGTCGAATGCTACTTCAGTGGAGGTTTTCAAGACCATCAATGTCGGAGAATCGGTGGGTTTTCAAGTAGGTAATCATTCAGACCAAATTAGACAGCTGATTAAAGCTCGTGGCGTGACTATCATTGAACAATGAATATCTTCTCCAACAATGTTCGTGGAATCGGGTGCGAGGTCAAACGGGGCTGGCTCAGAGATTGTCGCATTAAATACCACTCTTTTTTTATGGGGCTTCAGGAAACTAAATCCAGGGACATAATAAACAACCTGGATAGGCAAATATGGGGCTCTCCAAATTTCAGATGTGAGGTTATCGATCCAGATGGACTCTCTGGTGGTATTGCCTCATTTTGGGACCCATCTCTCTTTCAAGCCTCTGAAGCAATTAAAGGTGAAGGCTTTCTTGCAATCAAAGGTGTTTGGCTGGGATTGAGGAAGTCTTGCTGTTTTGTCAATGTGTATGCTCCCCAAGAGCCTATAAGGAAAAGATCTTTATGGAATAACCTGGTCGGGTTGGTCAACTCAGATTCGGACGCTTGCTGGTTCATCTTTGGAGATTTTAATGTTGTCAGGCTACCGGAGGAAAGGCTGGGTTCCGGGTTCTGCCAAAGTAGTGCCTATTACTTCAATGATTTTATTCATACTCTAGGTCTATTAGAAATCAAAATGGGGGGGGGGGCGCAGATTCACGTATATGAACTCTGCTGGTGACAAGCATAGCAAGCTGGACAGATTTCTTGTTTCTTTAAACTCCTTAAATTCTTGGCCGAATTTAAATGTCACTGCCTTGCCTAGAGTACATTCAGATCATTGTGCAATTCTCCTTTCAGCTTCCCAGTTAGATTTCGGCCCCACTCCTTTCAGGTTCTATAACTCATGGCTCGAGGATCCGGACTTTGCGAAAATACTAAGTAATGGCTGGTCAGTCAGTAATTGCCCCAGGCGTTAGCTATATCTATCTCCTCTCTCCCTGGTGGCAAATAAATTAAAGAACCTAAAGGAGCATATCAAAATTTGGAGGAAGGAGGTGATCGGGAGATCGAAAAAGGAATTGGATGAGCTTACAACCCAAATAAATGACATTGATCTCTTGGCTGAGAAGGGGCTGATAAACAATGAAATGCTCAAAGCCCGTCAGAACGCTCAACAAAAAATCATTGAAATCGAGTCCGGGCGCATTAAGGACCTGAAGCAAAAGTCTAGAGTTAAATGGGCTCTAGAAGGTGATGAGAATACTGCTTTTTTTCATGGACTAATTAACAAACATAAAAGATCTCAGCGTATAAATGGTATTAAGGAAAACGGTTTCTGGATCACTGATCCGGTAGATATCAAGGAGAGAGTTCTAAAGCACTTTGCCGATAGATTTGCGGAACCTATTAGATCGCGCCCTAAGTTCATCAACTCCAATTTCAAGAAATTGCCCCCCTGTGCTATTGAGTCCTTGGAAGACCCTATCTCCATCGATGAGATCAAATCAACAATTTGGGCGTGCGGCTCAGATAGGGCCCCCGGGCCTGATGGATTCTCTTTCGCTTTTCTAAAGAAGCATTGGGAGGAAATTGGTAGTGATTTCTACCTAGCAGTCAAGCATTTTGAAGCCTCAGGGCTTATTGATGAAGGATGCAATTCATCTTTTATCACCCTAATTCCAAAGATCCAGGACCCGATCACGTTAAACGATTTCCGACCTATCAGCCTAATCGGATGTCTATACAAAACGATTTCAAAGGTCCTTGCTGAACGGCTGAAAAAAGTGATCCACCATGTGGTAAGTAAAGAGCAAACAGCTTTCATTAAAGATAGGAACATCCTAGATGGGCCTCTAATCCTCAATGAAGTTATTAGCTGGTTGAAGAAGAACAAAAAGAAAGCGTTCATTTTCAAAGTTGATTTTGAAAAAGCTTTTGATTGTATTAGTTGGGATTTCTTGGACTCAATCATGCAACAAATGGAATTTGGGGATAAATGGCGAGCCTGGATTCGTGGATGTTTAACTTCAGCAAGGATCTCGGTTCTTATTAATGGTGCAGCAACAAAGGAATTCAGAATGGAGCGGGGTGTGAGGCAGGGGGACCCGCTGTCTCCTTTTTTGTTTATCTTAGCCGCTGAAGGTCTCCATGTAGCTCTAGAATCGGCAAGAGAAAATGGTGTTTATAGTGGCGTTCAGCTCCCTCGCTGTGGTCCATCAATCTCGCATCTACAGTATGCTGACGACGTGATTTTTTTGGGTTCATGGTCGCTGGAAAACACGAAAAATCTGATCAGAATATTACGGTGTTATGAGTTGGCTTCAGGGCTCAAGGTTAATATGTCAAAGAGCAAAATTTACGGACTTGGTGTCCAGTCCTGTGAATTGGAGTTGGTGGTGCGCAGCTTTAACTGCTCGATCGGTTCATTCCCGATTACCTACTTAGGTCTCCCAGTTGGCGTGTCGATGGTTCGTGAAACTCATTGGAAGCCCATAATCGAAAAATTTCGAGCAAAACTCTCGAGATGGAAAGCCTCCACCCTGTCGTTTGGGGGTAGATTGACCCTTTGCAAATCCGTTTTAGGTAGCCTCGGCTCATATTATTTTTCGCTATATAAGGCCCCTTCAAAAGTACTTAAATCTCTGGAACGAACTCGGATGAATTTTTTCTGGGGTGGGAGTTTGGAAGCAAGTAAAATGGCCTGGGTTGCTTGGGAAAAAATTCTAGCTTCCAAAGAAAGAGGGGGTCTTGGGATTGGCAGTTTGAAAGCGCAGAATCTTGCTCTTATGGGTAAATGGTGGTGGCGTTTCAGAACCCAACAGGACAACATTTGGGCCATGGTAATTCAAGCCATTCATGGTTCAGAGCGTGGTGTGGCTCGTCCAAAGGCTGTTAGAAGAAAAAGCAGTTGCTGGGGCTCGATAGCTTGCCTACCATCATTTTTAGACAAAGACCAGGTGCCTTTCCTTTCCTTCTTTCAAAGCTCATTAAATCTCGATGGTTCATTCAAATGGTTATGGTCTCTTGATCACTCGGGTGTTTATACTGTATCATCACTGCGGAAGCATATTGATAACCGGTCCCTGCCTTATAGTAATGCTGGTTGGAAATGGAACCCGCTTGTGCCGGGTAAGGTAAACATATTAGCCTGGAGAGTCAGCCACTATCGGCTTCCATGCATGGAGAATTTAAATAAGCTTGGTATCAGTTCTTCAGACTTATGTCAAATGTGTCATGAAGCCACAAAATCAGTAGATCACATCTTTGTGGGATGTCCGATAGCAAAGGAAGCATGGGCGCAGGTATGTAGCTGGTGGCGTCTACTGGGGAACTATCCAAATAATTGTAGGGAGCTGTTAAACTGTAAAGAATCATTAAGGGGACATAATAGACTGGAAATGATACATGAGGCTATAATGCTGGTGTTCTTATGGGTAATGTGGAGATTCAGGAACAACAAGGCTCACTGCTCAAACCTAAACTCCGGCTCAAGATTGGCTTTGGCTCTCGAGGTACAAACATTTTCGCATCTATGGATCAATGCGAGGAATCGGAAGGGAAGGAAGCTTAGATGGCTCGAGTGGTGCTGTGATCCAATCTTGGAGTGCTATGGCAGGATGTAGATATTTTAGTTTATTTCCCTTTCCAGTTTTTATTTCTTTCTTTTGTTTGTCTTCTGTTTTTTGTTTGCTTCTTTTGGTCTTTCCTTTGTTGTTGTGTTGGCTTCTTGAGACCTTTGTACCTCCTAGCTCCTGGCTAGCTTTTTCGTTTTTTATATATGCCTGCCGTTCTAAAAAAAAATAAATATAAAGACGATATTGCTATAAATGGTATTTTTTTAAATTAGAGATACGGAAATAGATAAGATCCAATGATCAAATTGGAAAAAAAAGGGAAAATGACGTATAGGCCCTATAATGTTCCTAGGGTTGACCATTTAGCCACTTATTTTATTTTATGGCTTAATAAGGGATCGAATTATTTGTTACCTAACAATATAGTCCTTTTTACCTATTGTAGTCGGTTAACGTTGCCACATAAACCTAGCCTAACACGTAAGCGATGACATGGCAAGAAGTTAAATCGTCCAACAACCACAACGACGTCGTATTGAAGGCGAATCGTAAGGAGCAAGGATCGACAGTTCTAGCGCCTCCATATAAAATGAAGACTTCCTTGACCTAAAAGGGCACATCTGCAAACTTCATTACCCCAATCTCGTCTCTAAGTTTACTCCAAAATGGCTTCGAGCGGACGTGCAGAACACAGCTGGTCTCCAAATTACGCCCGTCACATGGATGAGAATCATTCGAATGGTGTAACGAACAAAGACATAGCCATCAGTCTACTGCAAACCCAGACGGAACTGTCTCTTATACGGGAGGACTTCTAAGACCAGTTGCGTGAGCTCCGTCTTGCAGTTAATCGACACTTAGATGCCATGAACCTTGAGGTCGATGACGTTCGCGCTGGTCAGATGGATATCTCACATATGGTTGCTGATCTTAAAAATCATTTCGTTTCTCTGCAAGGAGCATATGTGAAGATGGTCTTTAAGGACAACAAACGTAAGAAGCTGATGTCTTGTGTTGGGATTTTTGGTGTTGTTTGTGCATCTGTGGTGACGTATTTGGTGTTTAAGTAAAAAAATGTTGTGTAGGTTGAAGCATTTCACTCCTGGGTTTGTGTTTTGGTGTGTTGCCTATGTTGTTTAGTGTCAATATTAGTAGTAGATTTTGTGTGGGTTGTTGGTATTAGTTTGTGATGTTGGTCTGTAGATTTGGTGGTGGTGTTGCTGGGCTGCTGATTGTCATCGTTTTTGATGAAGTTTTTTGTCGATGATCTCTATAATAGGTTATTGAATAGCAGAAAGCGATGTAAACAAACCCATGGGTGAATTGTGTTTTAATATGTTATTATTAAAAAAAAAATTGTCTTTCACCTGTATCTGTATGTGTGCATGAAAGAAAGAAACATTTGGGTATTATATATGTTTCATCGACTGGGACGGCACCACAAGACAAAGCAAAATGAATTTACCTTCTTTATGCGCATAGACAGGGACCACAAATGGTGCAGTTTGGGAAAAGGGACAAAACAACCTTTGCACACGATTGAACCATATCTGCTTGTCTGCAAACCTTTGTTGGAAAAAAAAGGGAATAAAGTTTTCTAAAGATAGCCTTTTCATGTTGAATGGATTAAGTCACAAGTCCTCTGTTTTTTACAATGACTTAATTACCCCTGCATGAAAAATGGTCAATTTACTTTGTAATGACTTAATTACCCCTACATCCAAAATGGCCAATTTACTTTGTAATGACTTAATTACCCCCACATCCAAAAATGGTTTTAATTTCTAATGACTAAAATGCCCTCACATCCAAAATGTTAAATTTAATTTATAATGACTAAAATGCCCCCACAACCAAAATGGTCAATTTAAATAGTAATAACTCAAATACCCCCACATCATAAATGGTCAGTTTACTTTGTTTTGGCTAAAATGCCCATAATACCCCTTAAAATTCGTAGTACACCATAAAAGAACATACAAAGATTATTTGTTTACTGCAACACACATTCACTACAAATAACAAACAACTACTTAATCCAATTCCATGGCCGTTGCAACACTGCTACCTTCACCTCCCACATTTTTTGCAAGCTTCAGTTTAATGATTCGTTTTGACTTCTTTCGCATTTTAGGTGGTTTAACATGCTTAACTCGAGCATTGACATTCACCCTTTCATCCCGTCCATTGACTCCCACCATTCGCTCTTCATCTCTAGGCCTATCCAAAGCATCAGTAGCATCTACGATTACCTCATCCTCCCCTACTCCTGTGGTAACGTTTACAGACTCCTGCGTAGGTATCATTTTTTGTTTCTTTGTTCCATTTTGTTTGGATGTTCCTACACCTTTACTACAAGTAGCCTTGTTGTGTCCTTTCTCCTTGCATATGCTACAAGAAACTTTCTTCCCTGCCTTGCAGACGGTATGTTTTCCCATCCGTTCAGAAGCATCTCTTCTTCTCTTTATGATTGGCCTTCCTCGCATACACCTTTTCAATGGAGGCAAAGGGGGTATCAAGTCAGTAGAAGGCCACATATTTTGTCCATTCATCCCATGGATTGGCTGTTTGTAAGTATTATGGTATAATGCAGCCAAGTACATTGAATCTACATATGGACCGTCAGGTGTCAAATTTAAGTAGGCTAAGGTGGCAACTAAGTGTACGCAGCCATATCCATTAAGTTGCCATAGCCTGCAGCTGCATTCCTTTTTTTTCAACATCCACAGTAAACGCCTCGTCCATCTTCCTTGCCTCAAACTTCATCCCCCCACAAGAAATGACATGCCAATGCCTACATATATAGATGAAAACCGCAAATATCATAAGATGTGAAGAGTAAAGTAATAATGTAATTGGATAAATGTACAAACCTTTGCTCAGTTTGGAGCATATTCAACCGTATTCTGATATTTGGACAAACAGAATAAGCATTCCATCCTTGTCCGGTTAGTTTCATAGTCACCATCCTTTGCATCACATATATACGAATGTCCTCTAACATGCTTATTATTGGTTTCTTCCGGGCATCCAAAATCACACTATTAAAACTCTCTGAAAAACCATTCTCTACTGACTCACAAGAATTATGAACTCTGAAAAAAGCCAAAGACCAAGTCTTTGGATCTCTAGACATAAGATGCACAACTGCTTCCGGATTTAATTTTCCAATCTCTTTCATAACTACATTAAATTGTGCTTCAGTTGTTGCCTTGCTTGCTTTCCAAAACAGATTTTCAAACTTGGATCCACTAAATGTCTTTCTAAAATTCGCATAGATATGTCTAGCACACTGCCTATGTTCAGCTGCTGGAAATACTTCCTTTACTGCCTCAATCAAACCCTACATAAGTCACATTAATGTTTGAAATTCGAATAACAATAACTAAATTTAAAACATGCAATAGTTTTGAACCATACCTTGTGTTGATCCGAAATTAGAACCAAACCGTTACCATCATTCCAACATTGCAAATCTTCTGAAAGACTTTCTAAGAACCATTTCCAATTCTCTTTGTTTTCCACAGAAACAACTACCCAAGCAATTGGGAATATTCCATTGTTAGCATCTCTACCCACAGCACAAACCAACTCCCCTTGACAAAAAGTTTTCAGAAAACAACCATCCAGGTTAATGATCCTCTTACATCCTCCCCTCCATCCCTCTTTTACTGAAGCAAAACATATGTATATTTTGCTGAAATAATTCTTACCATCAGGCATTGAATCAACACAAATTTTAACTGTGGATCCAGGATTTGATCTTCTAATCTCCTCACCATATGACCATAATCTTGCATAATTCTCAACTATTGTCCCTTCAACTAGACTCAATGCATACTTCTTGGCTCTCCTATACTGACTCATACTCACGTTAATCCCAAAATCTGTTTTTACCTCCTCTCTAAGCATTCGGACGCTCATCTTTTGATTGTTGTAAAATTGGTGCTTAAAGTGGGTCCCTATCCATTTGTAAGTCACAATTGATCCGAATTTGAAATTCTTTGCACAATTATGCTCACTGATAAGAGATTTTATCTGGAAAGACTTATCTTCACTCATCCAAGAACCCCAAAGCCTAAAAGTACATTTGCCACCACAACATTTGACAAGTAATCGTCTAGTATCATTCTTAACAAAACATAATTGATAACCATTCGCGACAGCATAGTTACAAAGCATGTGTTTCAATTGCTTAGGACTCTCAAACCTCATACCTAAAACAGGTTCCTGCTCCTTCCAATTGAGCTTATCATTGAAAATGTTTGGCAATTCGGGATAAACATCTTCATTGTCACCCATGTCTTCTTCAAAAAACTCACCTGCACCTGCTTTCTCACCCATCTCTTCCTGAATCTCATTACCCTTTATAAAAAAAATGAGGCTTTTGATGGTCATCCTCATCGCCATCGACATCTTCATCCTCGTCGTCATCATCATCGCCATTCTCTACCTCATCGTTCGTGTCACTATCACCCACATCCCGATACCCTGGTGCAACTTCCTTAACCAGTCCTGCACCATCAAGTACTTCTTCCTCAATGTTACTAACAAACTCGTCTTTGTGTTCATCCAACCATTCCTGTATGTTACTATCCCCAAAATGGTCTACATACATAGGGAGTATAACACCACATTCATATGCAATTTCAATGAAGTCGTAATAATCGGGGTCATTGCAAATTAGAGTCAAACCTTTTGGAAAATCAATATCAGGTTGGCAGTAATAGAGCTTCTCACACTTTTCCCCAGTGAACCTTTCGATGAAGGCAACACACCCATCCTTGTCCATTCCTGCGAAATCGATGTCCGAAAACCTCTGAGTAATTCCACCGGTGTAGCGTATGGGGTTTCTGGCGAACATTCCTTGGAAGTGGACATCTACTTGTAAGAATACGGGTTTCATGCTTGAGGATTCAGAAGCAGCTCACAAAAAAGGGTTTACCGATGAAGTATTGAACAGTGGATGTAAAAGGGCTCTTTTATAAAGCATATACCGACATTACGAAGGAGGTGACTAATTAATGACATGACATTAGACGAAAGTCACAGTCAGCATCCGATGTGGTGTTAGTAGAAGGAGGTGGACTTAAAATGACCGGCTAACCCCTTCAAAATTGAAATAAAGACTTAATCGACCCGACAAAGACTAATTCGATCCCTTATTAAGCCACAAAATAAGTTAACTGGCTAAATGGGTCAACCCTAGAAACATTATAGGGCCTATACGTCATTTTCCCAAAACCAAAAGGCAAAAAGTAGACCTGATGAATTTAATAGAAGCATGGTGCTATTATACCAAACAAAAAACCACAAGAAAGGCTGATCATGTTCTCAATCGTGAGGTATGATTAATTTTTTCTTTGGTAGTTTTTCATAAGATGGATTCGAAATCGGATGAGCCATTCTTGAATGAATAAAAGGTGTTTGCTTTGTGTTAACTGAATGGAGCGAGCCATTCTATAAGGAATGTGATTCAAAGGTGAGTTAGTTTCTTTGGCAAGATGAGTAACTTTTTAAGGTTTCACAGTTCGTATTTTCTATCAAGTGTTTAACATCAAACAATTATGTTATCACCTTTAAAAGGATATTAGAGTAATTTCCTTGAATATCTGTCACTTTTGTATATATAGAATTGAAATATAAGTTATAAAAAGATGGGGTATATGTCGTATGTGGTAGAATAACTTTCAAATGTTTTGTCTTTGTTCTTTAAAGGATAAATTGAGTTGAGCAGCCAATTGATGAGAATGAGATATGAAGTAGCAGGCTAGGAACGATGCAGGACCTATGATGCATGGAAACGCCATCCAGGGTGCCGTACCCGTATCCGATACTTGGAGGAAACAGAAACGCATAGGAAACGGCCAGGACACGTTTCCCGGACGTATCGCCAAACTCGAAACGTATCAGGTAAGTTTCCAAGAAGTTTTCCAATTTTTTTTTTTGCATGGGCTTTCTAGTCCAAATAAGCTAATGGATAATTGGTCTATCGAAATTACCCTACAACTATCAATATTACCGATCGGTGCCTCCCTAATTCGTTGGTTAATTTTAATTTACTATCCTTTAGACGTTTACCTTTACTGCTTGGCTGCTTGCAGCTTGTTGCACTTATTGTCTTACTGTCGACGATCACCTTGGTGACTGAGAAATCAAAAATCGATTATGGCTTCTAGATCTAGTTCTCAAGAATAAGAAACACAAGGATCAAGTACATCAATAGATCAACCTCCGTTGTGGGACTATGTGACTAAACTTGAAAAACTTGCTGGAGCAGGGGGATGTTGGAAGTTCAAGTGTAATCTTTGCAGTGTAATATTTAGTATTTTTGGAGTTTAAACTTTACATATTTTGGAATTTTTTTAATATATATATATATATATATATATATATATCTTTACTATCTTATAAAACAAATCTCACTATTTCTAAAACTAGATTGAATAAAATAATAATATTTTTTTAAGACGTCCAAATCATTAAGCTAATTGTACAACTAATCACTAATAAAATAATATTAAAATTTAAACAAACTCCTATAAATCCTCTCTTCCAAGGTTTTGACTAGATCTTTTTCATCCAAATAAATACTTAACACTCTATAATTTGATCATTTCATGATTTTTCTTTATTTTTAATATGACATGTTTCCTAAAACAAACTAATGATTGAATTGAAAATAATCATTCTCCATCGAAAAGAAATTAATTGTCGAAACAAACTATTTGTCGTCCGCCGCTTTGCGCGGGTAAACGGCTAGTGTATATATATATATATATATGTTTTTTCATATTTTTATATCGTCGTATCTGTGCCGTATCCGTATCTTGAATTTTTGAGTTTTGCTGTTTCTCGTATCCGTTCCGTATCCGTTTCCCGTTGTCGTATCCGTTTCCGTGCAACTTAGTGCAGGACTGTATGATCTATGCAATGAGTTTTCTTTAAACCGGGAAGAAAAAACCGCTTAATAATACGGGGAAAAATAACAAACAGTTGGCGTGCATGTTATCCATGTTCAAAAACAAAGGATAAAGAAACATGAGGAATTATAACAAACTACTGATATACTTCATACGCAACCACAGAAGAAGAACGTAATCTTATTTCATATAAATCACTCCAAAAAATTTAAATAACATATATATTGTGTTTAATAGAAATAATACAAGAATCTTTGGTTGCAAAAAGGTTTTGAACCTTTATTTGGGTGATGACATCCAGCGAGTTTTTTCTTTTTTGTAAAAATAGGTTGATTAAATGCTTTGCAAAAAATGGGTTTGTTTAAATCTTTTTGTAAAAATAGGTTGCTTTATGTGGGGTCACAAGAAAAATAAGTTTAATAATGTTGTATATTACACGGTCTATAATTTGAGTCCTCTCAAGTCTCACTTATACTACTATATTATTTCTCTCTTTTATTTGTTAAAGTTTACTTTTTGACCTTTAATACATATATTATATAATCTGTTATTAAAAATATTTAATCATAATTAGTGTAGATCCCATGCTCCCCATGGGTTAAGAATGACTTTTATTCTAAATAGCAAAATGGAACCCATAAACCAAAATTATTTTTCACGCTCACACCATGAAGCCACCATGAAAGATGATTATAAAGCTTCAATATTTGAATGTCACACATCAAAAAGCACAAAATACCAAGGTCTCCATCATCAACAAAACTTTCTCACTCTCTCCGGAGTCGCTAATTCCACTGTTATTCATCAATTTGAAAACATGTATCTGCTAGCCATGATTCATAAAATTCCAAGGTTTCAGAAACCACTGTTAGCTACTTCACGATCTAAATCAGAATAGAAGCAACACTCAATTCCATAACAATTGCTAGTCATGTTCTTGTAAGAATTACAAATATAACACCTGAAAATCTGACTTTCAGATCAATAGGAAGTATGAAAAAACAGGTAAGTTCACATTATAAGTCTAATCATACTGCTTATGGGAAAAACTGATAATCATGCAGCTCCTAAGAAAAAAAAAAGAATATTGTTAGATTGCTAGTGGGTGTGGAATATAAATAGCATGTAAACATAGGATAACTTAATAAAAACCATTGCCAAGCATCTTAATCTAATACACATCAATCTTTTAAAAGCCAATATGACACGAAAAGACTTGTAAACCACCAAGGGCATAATGGTCATTAAATCAGTTTAAAAGCAGAGAAATATATTGTGTTGCTTACCCGAAGGTGTCATTTGCTGCCTTTTGACAGACCTCAATTTCTTCTCATCTGTAACGACCATAAAATTCGAGCCAAATTAAAACATTTTAATTCATTCAAAACCATTAAGTTCATACATTTGTTTTCAAAATAGTTTAAACATCAGAGCATTTCTCAGAACCATATCACATAAATCATAAAACATGAGGAGCGGTAGGATCACGCCTTCGTCTTGCCACGGTCTCCTGAAGTACCTGAAGCAATACACTAAAACTGTAAGCCCGAAAGCTTAGTGAGTTACCCCCAAAATACCAACCACAATACCATACACATAACATATCATATCATAAACAGAACAACAATGCATATCGAGTCTAAAGTGCGACTGGTCCGCTTGCCCCAGACCTTCAGTCCACACGGCCCACTCTCTCTCCGAGTCTATAGTATGACTGGTCCACCCGCACCAGGCCTTCAGTCTGTCTGGTCCACTCTCCGAGCCTCGGCACGTCTGGTCTGCCCTCTTGGGGCCGACAGCCTATCCGGACCGCTCGCCGGGCCTTCGGTCTAACCGATCCGCCCTGGACATGTTGGCTTACAACACAAAGCAGGACCCACCTCAACCCAACCCCAGTCCAACAACCATGTGCACATAAACATATAATCATATAGCAATTCAAACTAATCAACCGATCTAGAAGATCACATGACATAGCAACATCCAAACCAGGATACCGACTTAACCGGTCACTAACATAGCATCATCCTATATACCAGGATACCGACCTTAACCAGATCTCTAACATATACCATCCTAAATACCAGGATGCCGACCTTAACCAGATCTCTAACATATACCATCCTAAATACCAGGATGCAGACATAGCAAAGCAATAACATAACAAACAACTACCCGGATTCCCATCCGATAAAGGGCCGACCTTGGTGCCTTAGACATTGTCGATATAGTGAGGATAACTCACCTGCAACTGTCGACTTGAAGAAATAAGACCATGCTGCTTCGACCACCAACACGAACTCCACCACTGATCATTACCAAAAAACCAAAACCAGTAAACACCAATAATTACCAAAATACCCCTGGAAGATAACTGGTCAACCCTTGGTCCAAGTCAAAGTCCTCAGTCAAAGTCAACCTTCCTGGTTGCCACTACTCGCCGAGTCAACCCGTTGACTCATCGAGTTACTATGCTCAGAATTTCCCCAATGCCACGACTCAATTCGCCGAGTCGCCCAAAGACTCGCCGACTTCAACAAGCTCCGAGTCCCTTCCTGCTCAACTCACCGAGTCATCCCTCGACTCACCGATTCACAGCTCAACCAGAAAAGGTTAGGAATTCACGACCAGACTCGCCGAGTCCAAGAACAGACTCGCCGAGTCCAAGGAAATATTCAATAGACTCGCCGAGTTGTTCTTCCAACTCGCCGAGTCCAAGCTCATCATCATACTCCTCGCCGAGTCACCCATGCGACTCGCCGAGTTACTACGCGACTCAAAGTCTGATCCTTAGCCCGACTCGCCGAGTCATCTCCCAGACTCGCCGAGTCTATTCGTGACATCCTCATTCAGACAATTATAGGCCATTTCATTGCTTCCAATACATAGATCTGGACTCCTAGGGTCGGATTCACACGTAAAGTTTCCAACTTTACGTGTATGCAAGGCTCAACAAGCTCCAACAAGCTAAAAAATGAAGGTTTAAGGCAAGGACACTCTCAATCAAGCCCCAAAGTTATCACTTTCTAGATTCATGAGTCAAGACCAGTCTAGATCCGTAGTAGCAACCTCAGATCTGAACCCAATACTCGAAAAGAGACTCGTATATGACAATTTGGCCCTAAAACTTCATCTATGAACAATCTAAGCACAACAAAGTCAACAGCTTTTTACCTTCAATCTGATGCCAACAAGCAAGGAAATCAGATCCACTTCGTTCCTCTATGATCCCACCAACTCTTGCTTCAAGTATCCTTCTTCTCCAAGCTCCAAAACACACTTAAATCCTTCTCTCTCAATTTAGGGTTTGAAATCGATGGGGAATGCTTCTGGACGTTAAAGGGAGTGCTAAAGAGGCTGGGGTGGGGCTTAAGGTTCCTTATATAGGGTGAAAACCCTAGATATTAGGGTTTCTCATTCTAGCACGGACTCGTCTAGTCCAGCCTCCGACTCGGCGAGTCCGGTCACTTAACATGTGCCCGGCACACACCTAGACTCGACGATTTGCAGCTCCTACTCACCGAGTTCCTCTTTTCCAAACTTACACTTTACCCCCTGAACTCTTGTTTCTGACTTGGTATGTTACAATTCTCCCCCACTTAAATTAGGCTTCACCCTCGAAGCCTGCTGCAGCATACAATTCCAGATACTACTCCCACAATGCACCTCCTTGTATCAATCGACCCAGGTTCCTCCGAACACTGCTATGAAACCTCTATAAAGTCTAAATCTTCCCTCACAGAGTCACGACCACTGCTTCAAGCTGGCCACCGTCTTCTTTCTCTAATAACAACCCTCATCAACCAATGATCACCCTGAACCACCGGGTCCTAACCCGGTACCAAGCTACTACCCCTTTCCTTGACTGGCATATCCTTTATCGCATTCATTTTCGGGACTGATCCCGCTTTCCTTGCCGAATCCAACTCGTTTCTTTCCATGCTGACAGGATGACATATCCTTCATCTCCTGAGCAACTCCCATGAGCTCTCCTTTGCAATCACATACAAATGCTGAACCTGCTCTAACATCCTCGGGCCGGAAAAAACCCAACATACTGGCAATACCTCCAGACATCCCCAGGATGAATTTCCGCTACATACATAACCTCCTGATCACAACTATACCAAAAATCCAAGGCTCCATCCTTGCATCCCTTCCGGACTCCTCTGGTTCTACACCACCGAAAATTCTTCCGCAACCTCAACAGACACCCAATCCGGATGTGCTTCCATACCACTTGCACAATCACAGTGCTCAACAACCTTAATTGAAATACCCTCAATCATCCATTCTCACTACTGCTTTCACTTCCGTGAACCAATACTCCCTCCCAGAGTAACATACCTTTCCCTTTCCTTAACCAAGAAAATCTACTTGCCAACCTTTCCACTTCAGACAAGTGCCAGGGTGCTCACACTCCACTCTACACTATTCCCTTGTAGAGTAACCGCTACTCCCTGCATTGCACATGCTCTGAATCTGCTTGCAATGACTCTCGGGTCTATGCATTGCCTTCCACTAACATGATCAATACCCGGGGCTAGACCTACTGTTTGCCATCGCATCGCAACATACTCAATCCATCTCCTCATATAGATCTATCAACACATACAGAGTCTTCATCATGACTGGACCGCCTTACTAGGCCTTCAGCCAATCTGGACCACTCTCATAACCTTCAGCATGTCTAGACCGCCCACCAGGGGCTTCAGCCTGTCTGGACCGTTCTCCGAGCCTTCGGCTTGACTGGTACCCCCAAAGGCCTTCAGTCTCCCCGGACCGCTCAGACTATCATACATCGTCCTGAGCTATCCTTCCTAGGAATCTTTCCTGTACATACTGTTCTAGCCCTTTAAGGGTTCCGAACTCTAACTCCATCCCACCTACTCAGATCCCGACCTAATCCTAGGCCTCACAACAACCAATCACCTTTTTCGAAAACCTTGGTCTATACCCCGCCCCGTTTGCCTGTCACCTACTCATACCAGCCCACGCCCTTGGCTGACTGAAACACTGCTGAATCCCAAACAGCTAATCAACCTCTAATGCTTGTCGATCCTCCTGAGAATTTCCCAATTCTCCCCCACTTAGAACTAACTACCAACCACCGGTGACTCGACCGGCATAAATCAATCATCCCTACTCAACATACTCCTCTTATCCATGAACTGATTTCCTCTTAAACGAGCAACCTCTACAAAATCACTTCCCGACATCGCACATCACGAACTCTAAGGGAGTTCGACTCTTTGCTGAACATTTCTCAAATCACAATTGCTATGCCCGACAACAAGACCATATAACCAAATTCTGACCATCAATTTCTTGGATGCTAACCACCTACAACTCTTAGTTACTAACACTCCCAACCAAACCATGAAACACACAGAACGGTGAAATAAATACAACACTACATGAATAACCAGATAACTAGACAACCATGAAACGAAAACATACCCGCAACTGCGTCTGGATCTGCCATGACCTCCTCTGCTGTGAGCTGAAAAGCATGACCCTGAGCCCTCGGAGGCTCTGCTCCACCCTGGCCCCCGCCAGTAATCCTCACAGAAGACGGTCCTGGAACCTGCACCGATCTGGAAACAAGCTGCGGACAGTTGGCCCTCACGTGACCAACCTGGTGGCAATGAAAACAAATCCTCATATCCTGAACCGGGGCTGACTGTCGACAATCCCTCGCAAAATGCCTCTCTCTCCCGCACTTGCGACACACACCACCAGACCTACACACTTCGGTATGACCTTTCCCGCACTTCTCGCAAGTGCGGTTGCTCTGACTCCCAACCTGGAACCAACGGTCTTGGACCGTTTCGGCGCCGGCTGCGACTGTGCCGGGGCCTGCCTCTGCTCTCTCAATTGCAACTCAATCTCCAACTCACGCCGCCTAGTGCCCTCCTGCAATTCTAGCAAGATCTTGCAGCTCTGCGTAGACACAAACTGCCTGATATCCCTCTTGAGCATACTCAAATATCGGGACATCTGAGCTTGCTCTGAAGCAAATTTAGGGCAAAACATCACCCTCTCAGTGAACATCCTGGTGATCTCCATCACCGACTCTGAATCCTGCTTCAGTTCCAAGAACTCCTGAGCCAACCTCTCCTTCTCAACCTGTGGAACATAACGGGTATTGAACATGTCCCGGAACTGATCCATGAAATCGCAGCCCCTTGCGCATCCGAATAAGATCCCGTGGTCAACCTCCACCAATCCTTCGCCCCAAGCCTCAAAAGGTTCAAAGCACACCTCACCCTCTGATTCGCAGGGCATGAACACGTGAAGAAACAACCCTCCACGTCTGACAACCACCTCATAGCAACGATCGGATCCTTAACTCCATCAAAAGTAGTGGGCTTCGTATTATCGAAGTCCCGATACTGAAAACCTCGACCGGTTCCTCCCCCTGCCACTGATACAGCCGATGTAGCTGCCGCAGCAGCCGCCTCTGTAAGAGCTGCATAGCGCTCATCAAAGTACTCAACCATGGCGATCTTGATCAACCCAAACATCTCCGGCAACTCAGCCCGGAAAATAGCAGCAACCTCATCATGCAGGATCTCACGAATCCTAGCATCCAATTCATCCGTACTCATCTGACCAATGACCTCAGGTGGCACTGATCCACCCTGACCGCCCTCTCCTGATCCCGATCCTGACCCGGATCCGCCCCCAGCATGCCTCGTAACCACCATACTGCAAATACGCCGCAAGAAAAATCAGATGCTTCCCCAATAACCCAGGAACCAACTCCCAACCCGAACCTAGGGGTTGTGGCTTCCTTGATACGCATATGGGTCCTGTGCTTTCAGTAGTACGGGCCCATACTACCTTCCACACCTACCCATATTTATATCAAGTATCACCGCAGCACCCTAGCGATAAACATATACATGGCAACACTCAATCCTCACCTCTAGAGGAACTGCTAACTACCTCACACAACGGGAAACCCTAGGCTAGCAGGCATCATATAATCAGGCAATTCTATCATGCAATTCCTGAAGATCCCTAGCCTAGTACTAGCATGCTGTTCTAACATATCACATAATCAAATAACTTGTATGGTATTTTGGGGTCTACTAACTGGCTCTGGCTGATCGTACCTCCGCATCATCCTCTACTTATTTTTGAAAACCATTTCAATTTCACTTTGACAACTCTCCGTGATTTGAGACTGGATTCACACGAATGTTCCTCCAATTCACTCAAACCAAGGCTCTGATACCAACTTGTAACGACCATAAAATTCGAGCCAAATTAAAACATTTTAATTCATTCAAAACCATTAAGTTCATACATTTGTTTTCAAAATAGTTTAAACATCAGAGCATTTCCCAGAACCATATCACATAAATCATAAAACATGAGGAGCGGTAGGATCACGCCTTCGTCTTGCCACGGTCTCCTGAAGTACCTGAAGCAATACACTAAAACTGTAAGCCCGAAAGCTTAGTGAGTTACCCCCAAAATACCAACCACAATACCATACACATAACATATCATATCATAAACAGAACAACCATGCATATCGAGTCTACAGTGTGACTGGTCCGCCTGCCCCAAGCCTTCAGTCCACCCGGTCCACTCTCTCTCCGAGTCTATAGTATGACTGGTCCGCCCGCATCGGTCCTTCAGTCTGTCTGGTCCACTCTCCGAGCCTCGGCACATCTGGTCCATCCTCTTGGGGCCTTCAGCCTATTCGGACCGCTCGTCGGGCCTTTGGTCTAACCGGTCCGCCCTGGGCATGTTGGCCTACAACACAAAGCAGGACCCACCTCAACCCAATCCCAGTCCAACAACCATGTGCACATAAACATATAATCATATAGCAACTCAAACTAATCAACCAATCTAGCAGATCACATGACATAGCAACATCCTAACCAGGATGTCGACTTAACTGATCACTAACATATCATCATCCTATATACCAGGATACCGACCTTAACCAGGTCTCTAACATATACCATCCGAAATACCAGGATGCCGACCTTAACCAGATCTCTAACATATACCATCCTAAATACCAGGATGCAGACATAGCAAAGCAATAACATAACAAACAACTACCCGGATTCCCATCCGATAAAGGGCCGGCCTTGGTGCCTTAGACACTATCGATATAGTGAAGATAACTCACCTGCAACTACCGACTTGAAGAAATAAGACCACGCTGCTTCGACCACCAGCACGAACTCCACCATTGATCATTACCAAATAACCAAAACCAATAATTACCAAAATACCCCTGGAAGATAACTGGTCAACCCTTGGTCCAAGTCAAAGTCCTCAGTCAAAGTCAACCTTCCTGGTTGACACTACTCACCGAGTCAACCCGTTGACTCGTCGAGTTCCTATGCTCAGAATTTCCCTAATGCCACGACTCAACTCGCCGAGTCGCCCCAAGACTCGCCGACTTCAACAAGCTCCGAGTCCCTTCCTACTCAACTCACCAAGTCATCCCTCGACTCACCGATTCACAGCTCAACCAGAAAAGGTTAGGAATTCACGACCAGACTCGCCGAGTCCAAGGCAATATTCAATAGACTCGCCGAGTTGTTCTTCCAACTCGACGAGTCCAAGCTCATCATCATACTCCTCGCCGAGTCACCCATGCGACTCGCCGAGTTACTACGCGACTCAAAGTCTGATCCTTAGCCCGACTCGCCGAGTCATCTCCCAGACTCGCTGAGTCCATTCGTGACATCCTCATTCAGACGATTACAAGCCATTTCATTGCTTCCAATACATAGACCTGGACTCCTAGGGTCAGATTCACACGTAAAGTTTCCAACTTTACGTGTATGCAAGGCTCAACAAGCTCCAATAAGCTAAAAAATGAAGGTTTAAGGCAAGGACACTCTCAATCAAGCCCCAAAGCTATCACTTTCTAGATTCATGAGTCAAGACCAGTCTAGATCCGTAGTAGCAACCTCAGATCTGAACCCAATACTCAAAAAGAGACTCATATATGACAATTTGGCCCTAAAACTGATGGGTTTTTAGGCATAAGAACAATCCTATGTGCTCATACAAACCCTAATGCTTGGATCTAGGTTTCTCTATTGTACATGCTTTGAAACCAAGACTAATAAACTTAGATCTAACATATTATAAACTGAATTAGGGTTTATAGAATTACCTTTGATTGTTATATAGCAATAACAATCAATTCCTTGGTTGAATTGGCTTCAAAAGCTTAGTGCGTCAAGTGCTGCACCTCTAATGAGTCACAAACACCACTAAGCAACTTGGATGAAGAGGAGAAGAGAGGGGAGGCACCAAAAACGGCTGGAAACCCTAGAGAATCAGTTGTCCACGTTTTTGGAGCCTAAGGGGTCCTTTATATACTTGTGTGGGCTGCTAGGGTTTCAGTTAAAACCCTAATGGACAGCTTAAACTCTAAGGAGCCCATGGAACCTTCTGGATAAGGCCATGGACGAAAATATGATGGGCTTCCATCATAATTTCGTTCACCCCTTATTCCTTTAGCATTCCTTAGCCCAATAACTCAGTTATCCAATAATTGCAGTCCAGCCCCGTAAATTTAATTAATCTCTTTTAGCCATAAAATTAATTATCAATTAATTCTTGACTAATATTAATTAAACAATATGATTTCTCCTTTAATATATTATTCTCATAATATATTAATAAATCATATTTAAACCTTTCTCTCCTTAAATCATCCTACATATTGCTATGGTGAAGGCAACCCAAAAGGACCATGCTCATAATCGGGTCAAGTACATACCAAAATAGTTATGGACTTAGACACTAATCAAACAGTCTCCCACTTGGATAAGTCTAATAACTATTTTCCGTATGACTTCAGAACCTGATCAACAATCGTAGCTTTCAAAAGCCGCTGTCAACTCTGATCTTATCAGATAGCGTGTCCTTTAGATAAGGGATCATATATTCCTCCATTCTCAAGATATCGTATAGACATAAGACATGAATTTTAATCATTCTCTCTATACTGTTTCCCGACTTCCGATTTATGACGACTGATAACAGACTACAATTGAACACATCAACTTAGTCCCGGCTTGGCCAAGTGCTTAGGTGTCATCATTAAATCATCGAGAGGCCCACATATATCGCTTTTATCCCACTTTGGGTAAAAGGAATGGATAAACTTCGACTCAAATGCTCGCTTGCATTTATTGATCAAATCACACACAACAATAAGTTTTATAACACCAAGTTACTGGTGCGTTTACTTATTATCAATGTGTAACCGACCAACAAATAACAACTCACACGTCTCGGTTTCAAGAATATACAATATTATCGTCTCACTAATCACTCGTGATAAATCCATGAAGTGATCCAAGTGAGCGTGGGTTTAATCCAATACTCTAATCTTATCAAAGCACTCATGAACTCTGCAGCAAACTTGTGCTATGTCTAAACTTTTCAGACAATCTACAGACACTTCATGACAGTCTTCCTTCATACTTACTTCCAACGTATGACCGACTGTGGATGTTCGAATAACCTAGTTATTCGGGAAGTCAAAACATGCAAACTGAAACATAACAATAATACTTAATCCTATATGGCCCCAAACTTGTGAGAGTAAATAAAACACTTCTATTTATCCACCATATTGATCACTCATTATTTATCATTTAATGTTTCAGATAATCAACTCATTACTTGAATTACAACAACAATTGTCCCATGCTCTAAGCATGCACACTTTGTTTCCTATGGTCCATGCTTTGTGAAATAGATCAACTGAAAACTTTTCCAATGATGCTCATTTCACAATTCCTTAATCCTAACTGTTAGTGTAAGAACACAAGGTTCTTGCCACTACTAGAATATGCTAGATTCTAACATTTTACGCAACGATCCTTTCATAAAGTCATAGCACAAAAGTCACCAAGACTTGGCTAATGAAATTACAAAGTACTTTCTTAGAAATTGTTACAAGACAATTCCATAGACGTGAAGTCTCACATTCAAAGTACATTCATTTGAACATCCTTCTTGCATAAAAGTTTCTATCTAGGCATAGACTCTCAATCTCCAACTCTCAATATGGAAACATTTCCACATTTGCCATATGACAACTCATCCTTAATAGAATCTTATCTATTCACAATAATGTCGATATGGTCCATCCAATACCATACTTCCAACTACTCACAAGCGACCAATCCTCAGCGAACTTCGAATCGTCCTTTGATAGTTGTTTAATTATTTTAGTCAAAACCAATTCTAGTCCTTTTTCCCTCTTAATGCGCTAGACAATTGGAAAATTTTAGAATGGTAAATATTATAGCATTTGCAATCGATCCTATACCCGAAGCGTATGGGACACGATGCATAATGTCTTACATAAAGATATGATACGTTACCAATCTTTTGCCATAATATTTTATGTGTCATGTTCTTGATGGGTTTTGGGCATAAGACATCCTATGTGCTCATACAAACCCTAAAGCTAGGATCTAGGTTTCTCTATTGTACATACTTTGAATCCAAGACTATAAACCCTAATTCTAGCATATGGAAATCAGAATTCACATGTAAATAGGTTTAAGAACATACCTTGATTGTTATATAGCAATAACAATCCAATTCCTCCTTGAATTGACCTTGGAAAGCAGAGAGTCACAAGTGTCACTCCTCTGATGGCTTACAAACACCATAAGCAAGTGGAGAAGGTATAAAGAGAGAGGAGGGAGGTTAGAATTCGGATCTAGGACTTCTTGGGAAGGGATACACGAATTCATGACCTTGGGGTTGTTTATATATGTGTAGAGATAGGGTTTCAGTCATTATCCTTATCTAGTTGATTATCCATTAAGCAACCAATAAGATAATCCTTGAATCCTTATCATACTCGAATTCTAAGGCTTTCCAACCTTAAATTCGTTCACCATACTTATAAGATAATTCTTACCTTATTTTGTAACTATCACATAATTACAATTCAGCCCCTCTAGTTTAATTAATTACACTTGATCACAAAATTAATTCTTAATTAATTATTGACCAATATTAATTAAACAAATATGATTTCTCCTTTAATATATTATCCTTATAACATATTAATAAATCATAATAACCTCTCTTTCTATTTATTTCTCCAATCAAGTTGCTTTGGTGAAGGCAACCAAAAAGGACCATGCACCATCGGGTCAAGTACATACCAAAATAGTTATGGACTTAGACACTAATCCAACAGTCTCCCACTTGGATAAGTCTAATAACTATTATGCGTATGACTTCAGATCCCGATCTGCAATCGTAGCTTTCCAAAGCCGCTGTCAACTCTGATCATATCAAATACGCGTGTCCTTAGATAAGGGATCACATATTCCTCCATTCTAGATATCATATGAGATATGATTTCTAATCATTCTCTTTGTACTATATCTCGATTTCCGATTTATGACGACTGACTAATTGAACAAATCAAATTAGCCCTAGCCCGGCCGAGCATTTACGTTTGTCATCACTAAACCATCGAGGGGCCCAAAGATATCGCTTTTATCCTACTTTGAATAAAAGGAACGGATAAACTTTGATACAATGCTCGCTTGCACTCACTTACCGAATCACACACAACAATATGTTTTATAACACCAAGTTACTAGTGCGTTTACATATTATCAATGTGCAACCGATTCGCAAGATACAACTCACACATCTCGGTTTCAAGAATATAAGATGTTATCGTCTCACTAATCACTCGTGATACAATTCATGGAGTGATCCAAGTGAGCGTGGGTCTAATCCAATGCTCAAATCACATTCATAAGCACTCATGAACGTTGCAGCAAACATTTGCTTATGTCTAATACTTTTCTAGACATTCCACACACCAATTCACGACAGTCTTCATTCATACCTACTTCCAACATATGAACGACTGTGGCCCGTTTGAATAATTCGATTATTCTTAATAAACTCAATTATTCTGGAAGTCAAAACATGCAAATGTGAAACACAAGAATAATACTAATCTCATATGGCCTCAAACCTTTGAGTATAAATAAAACTCCTTTTATTTATCACCATATCGATTACTCATTATTTGTCGTTTCGGGTAATCAACTTCTTACTTGAATTACACACTTATCCCATGCTCCTAGCATGCACACAATGTTTACCTATGGTTCTTACTTTGTGAAATAGATCACATTGAACACATTTCCAATCATTCTCATTTCACAACTCCAAATCCTTTTCATAAGTGAAAGAATATCAAATTCTTGCTACTTATAGAATATGCTAGATTCTAACATTCTATGCAACTTATCCTTTCGTAATGTCATTGCACCAAAGTCACAAAGACTATTGTCAATGATATTACAAAGTCTTCTATCGGAGATTGTTACAAGACAATTCCATAGATGTGATGTCTCTCACTCAAAGTACTTTCTTTGAACATCCTTTTGCATAGAAGTTTCTAATCTTAGTCATAGATTTCTCAATATTCAATTCCCAATATGGACACACTTCCATATGTTCCATATGACAACTCATTCTTAAAAGAATCTTATCTATTCGTAATGATGTCGATATGGTTCATCCAATATGGAAACATTTCCATATTTTCCAATACTATACTTCCAACTACTCACAAGCGACCAATCCTCGTCGAACTTGGATTGTCCTTTGATAGTTGTTTAATTATTTTAGTCAAAACCAATTCTAGTCCCTTTTCCCTCTAAATGCGCTCGACATTTGGAAAATTTTAGAATGATCAAACATTAAAGCATTTGCAATCGATCCTATACCCGAAGCGTATGGGACACGATGCATAATGTTTTATTTGCTATGTTCTCAAAATTCGAATTGTGAAGAGGGATGCCGTAATCATAATCGAAATTTTAAGAACACACTATGTACCTTTAACTAAATTTATTAACATTTCTCAACCTAATCCTTTAGATTTGAAATGAAGCATAATATTCTCTCCCTTAATTATAGCAAAACAACCTTTCAACTCTTACAACTTTGCAAAGTATGACTCTTGTTTTCTATAATTAATATTGCTAACCTTGCAATACTTTTCTATACAATCATAACTTTTATGCTCCCACTATCATGATGATTATTATAAAACATAACACTTATGCTCCCACTAGCTTCGACATGTATTCATAAACATCTCAACTTCCAGAAAGACAATACTTATTGAATTTCTTAAGTTCATGTTTCTAATACTTAGTGCTTTGATAATCCTTTATCAATGCTTCTTGAACTTATACACCTTTGCCTTCGATAGTTCATATGTGTGTCTAAACAATTAAGACTAATTTCCAAACCTCACAATTCAAATTATGGAAAGGGATGCCGTAACCATAATTGAATTCGAGAATGCAATTTTACAATCACTATCTTCTTAAAATCTTTCTTAGTGAAAGCATTTCCTCACAATCATTTTCATGAAGGAGGAAATCTTATGACACTTAGATTTTAAACAGTGTAAATGTTCCTATCCATGTGAATTTTTCAAAACCAACGTTTACGACAAATTCAAACTCATATGGATCGAACTTTCTTAATCTTGATTTCTTGCCTCATGGTAGCACAGCTTCCCACCACGTCTTCCAAGTAGTTAAGCATCTCACCCTTTCTTATCAATGTACCTTTCATT
Organism: Lactuca sativa; assembly: GCF_002870075.4. Taxonomy (NCBI): domain Eukaryota; kingdom Viridiplantae; phylum Streptophyta; class Magnoliopsida; order Asterales; family Asteraceae; genus Lactuca; species Lactuca sativa. The sequence goes on along the minus strand of NC_056630.2, from coordinate 142,306,788 downwards.
GATTAAGGTGCCTTGCCTTTTATGCATTCAAGATGAGAACTCATAGAACTCATATGCATAATTAACTCAATTGGAACAGCACATAATCAAAATAATGTCAATACGATAGGTTGTCAACCTCAACTCGTGTGCTAGTGATGATTGGTAAGGTTTATTTGATTTGTTCTTGAAACTATTCAAGACCATTAAGACTCCCACTGACTCCTTGACATATACGATTCTTTTGTCAATAACCATTTCTTGACAAACAAATATTCAAGAGTTAGTGTAGCTTTTATCAAAACACTTCATAAATTGGTACTAGTTGGCCTTTGTCTTATTCAAGACATCACAACTTCCTACATTTGATGAATGTTATAAACCTTTAATACTTTTCACTCATTGTCACAATCTTAACTTTAAGACTTGTTATTGGAACGAAGTATGATTGACTTATTGATTTAACCATTTCTTCAATTCTTGATTCCTCTTCTTAGACATACAATTATACTAAGACTCACTTAGAGGATCAATTGAGATATGGTTCTTAATCACTAAGACATATCATAAAGCATAAAAGCTACTCTCCCTTCTTCTTAGAATGGAGAAACTTTTATCTTTCTGCTTACTTGATTCTTCTTATTCGTTCTGCTATTGATCTAAACCCTTTAATCAATTCAGAATTACACTTAATCTTGTAAGTATAATCATATTTACTAAACCTTTAGTAAATCACGACGAATATCTTTGTTACTCTTATGGTGGACTTGATCAACACGCAACTTTGTGTGCTCGATCTCTTAGTCCTTCACTTGACACTTTGTCAACGAATCAGTCTAATTTCCAAATACAAAATTTCTCATTCATCGTGCATCCACGTTGCATGATTCCAAGTTTCTGTCCAATTGAAACTTTGGGCGATGAGAAACTCTCCCTATTTGGTAAATTCTTGACATTTCCATAAATAACATAACTAAGAATCATATCCATTCGTTGTAGAAATATTCGAACATCAATTTTCATAACGATTTCATTGTAAGGAAATAAACAAATAAATAAGTCAAACAAAATTTATTTTATTTATAAAAGCAGCGGAAAAATTTGTCCTTACAATGAAAAATCCATTGAAAACTATGTACAAAAGAAAATTTCTAACAACTCTATCATAACTTTCTAAGCTCAAAATCTAATCTTCAAGTCCATGCGATCGAGATCCATCTCTTGTGATTAGATTCATCTTGCTCTCTTATCAAGCTTCCTTTCTTTTCACCGACCCTACAAAACACTCAAATGTAATCTTATTACATCATGTATTAAGAATCAATGAATAGGAACTTAATGGAGTTAGATAGTGGATTTTTACCTAAAGCGCAGTCATACCTTTGACTCTCCTATCTCTTAGATCTCTTAGGTAATTAGGGCAACTTCGTCTCCAATGCCCCTTCTCTTGGCAATAAAAGCAAATTGACTCTTTTGGAATAACACATGGAACTACTTCAGACATCGCCTTTCTCTTATGATCAAACTTTTCGATCATTGCATGTCTTTCATTGCCATTGTCTATATCCATAGAGGTCTTGAAGGCATATTCACCAATCAACTTTGCTTTTCTATTGCGCCAAACCATTTCTGATTCGGCAGCAATAAGCATATAGGTGAGATCTATAAGGGTCACGTTGTGGTTCGTCATATAGTACTCTCTTACGAACTCACTATATGAGTTGGGAAGTGACTGAAGAACCCAATCAACAGCCATCTCTTCACTAACAACGGATCCCATCATTCTTAGTCTATCAATGCGCGACTTCATCCCTAGGACGTGTGCACACACCGACTTTCCTTCTTTATGTTTACTTTCCAATAGGGCTTTAGTGATATTGAACCTTTCAATTCTTCGATCTTGTGGGTTGGGGAGAACAATAGGAGGAGGAGGAGGAAGTGAAGCATGATTTCTTGTTCCTCGATTGAATCGTGGAATATCATCTTCATGTGGAAAGCTTGTTCCACGGGATTTGGGAAAACCATATTTGTCGAACTTTGACATCTACAATACGGGAGAAAACGAATTCAAGTTAGTTGATTGATTGAGTCCTTAGTAAATCACCCAAATGAGATACTAAGGCTAGGACCCAACACAATATTCCACAACTCGGGAGAGGGATGCCGTAACCCAAATTGCAGAACATTTGAAGGTAAGTGAATGACGATTCACTAATTTCCACCATGAAAAACGAAAAAGAATTTAAGTTTTAAATCTATGAAAACTCCTAGATCCTTTGAGATTCATTGAACTTTCAATGGCATGTTTAAATCTCGATATGCCCCTCTTGTTTGTGACTGGGATGCCGAGGATCACAAAGCGGGTGTGAATAACCATGCAAACTACATGGTGCCCTCACATGTTACGGTCACCTATTCGATGTGCCGGTAAACCACACACGCTCCACCGAACTATGACAAACATTGAGTCACCCTTTGCTAACTTTGCTTAGAACCATTTAGTGTGCCGGTAAACCACACACGCTCCACTAACGTCTTCGCAAGGGCACAAAGTGTAATTTCATGGAATTGCATCAATTCACTTTTGCCTAAGTAACTAAGATTGGGAATTTTGAAAAACATTTAGTTACTTTTATAATTCATTATACTTATAATGGAAGGTTTCGTCCTATCCTACCCGTTCGGCTAACGACCCTCCACTAGTCAAGAGTGCGGTGGGTAAGAGTGGATACCCATTCAATCGCCATTTTATAGGCAATTTCCTTAAACACCCCTTATAGACCAGCTTCGTGAATGAGGCCTACTAACGGTAAGACTGACTTTTACTTATACATATATATAATGTTAGACCTTTAATGTTATATATAGTATAGGGTGTATTTTATACTTTCAAAATACTAGGTGGTTTAATTTAACAATTATAC